>NC_092160.1:38172017-38217017 GCF_045791955.1 Oncorhynchus clarkii lewisi
TGAAGGAGGCTTTGTTGCGGAATAGAAAGCCGACTCTAGATTTGATTTTAGATTGGAGATGTTTGATATGAGTCTGGAAGGAGAGTTTACAGTCTAGCCAGACACCTAGGTACTTATAGATGTCCACATATTCTAGGTCGGAACCATCCAGGGTGGTGATGCTAGTCGGGCGTGCGGGTGCAGGCAGCGATCGGTTGAAAAGCATGCATTTAGTTTTACTAGCGTTTAAGAGCAGTTGGAGGCCAGGGAAGGAGTGTCGTATGGCATTGAAGCTCGTTTGGAGGTTAGATAGCACAGTGTCCAAAGAAGGGCCAGAAGTATACAGAATGGTGTCGTCTGCGTAGAGGTGAATCAGGGAATCGCCCGCAGCAAGAGCAACATCATTGATATATACAGAGAAAAGAGTCGGCCCGAGAATTTAACCCTGTGGCACCCCCATAGACACTGCCAGAGGACCGGACAGAAGGGATGTCATTAATTCTGCTGTTCATGCAATGAGATAATTACCAATTAGATAATTAATAATTAGATAATTACCAATGAGATAATTAATAATTAGATCATTAAATAATTACATTGAGATAATTACCAATGAGATAATTACCAATTAGATCATTAATAATTAGATCATTAAATAATTACAATGAGATAATTACCAATTAGATCATTACTAATTAGATCATTAAATAATTACAATGATATAATTATCAATTAGATAATTACCAATTCGATCATTACTAATTAGATAATTACCATTTAGATAATTACTAATTAGATAATCAGATAATTACAATGGTATAATTACATTGAGATAATGACCAATTAAATAATTACTAATTAGATCATTAGCAATTAGATCATTACTAATTAGATAATTGCCAATGAGATATTTACCAATTAGATAATTACTAATTAGATAATTAGATAATAACAATTATATAATTACCATGATATAATTACATTGAGATAATTACCAATTAGATAATAACTCATTAGATCATTAGATAATTCAAATTAGATAATTACTAATTAGATCATTAGATAATTACTAATTAGATAATTACCATTGCACACCCACCTCATTATTTGCTCAATGTTTTTAGTTGATGTTTCAAACTGGAGGATCATTCAAAACAAAAACACATTGTCTGCACCCTGGAAATAGTACTCACTCCATGACCCTATCTGTAAAGTTCAACAGCTTAGATAATATCCATGACCCTACCTGTAAAGTTCAACAGCTTAGATAATATCCATTACCCTACCTGCAAAGTTATATCCTACCTGTAAAGTTCAACAGCTTAGATAATATCCATAACCTACCTGTAAAGTTATATCCTACCTGTAAAGTTCAACAGCTTAGATAATATCCATAACCTACCTGTAAAGTTATATCCTACCTGTAAAGTTTATTATCTGTGTCTCAAGTCAGTGAACACAAATGTTACATAATAAGTGCTTTATAAAGTGTTGAAATAATAATTATTTTAATCTGTGAAGTTGGCCTGGATTGCTTTTGAATATCATTCCTCCTGTGCCAGAAAATCCTAATTCATACAGCAGTCTGTGAAAATCTATTTTGAGTGGAAAGGATTTTTAAAAATTCACTAAACCCTTAGCTAATCTTCAGTCTTGTTGAAGGAGAATGTTGGGTAACACTATTTGAAGCATAAACCATGATATGACAGCTGACATAATGTGTCATAACCTGTCATGACATTGTCATAACAGAAGTATGTGTCTACTACATAGTTAATGTGTTGCAGTCCAGGCTTATCCTCCAAGGAAACAATCAACATGTCCAGGCCTCTCAGGAGTCCTCCAAGGCAACAACCAACATAGGTACAGTACACACACACACACACACACACACACACACACACACACACACACACACACACACACACACACACACACACACACACACACACACACACGCACGCGTGGACACAAAGATCACAACATCAGAACATTTTATCGTGTGTCACGCCCTGACCATAGAGAGCTTTTTATTCTCTATGTTGGTTAGGTCGGGGTGTGACTAGGGTGGGACATCTAGGTGAAGATATTTCTATGTTGGCCTGGTATGGTTCCCAATCAGAGGCAGCTGTTTATCGTTGTCTCTGATTGGAGATCATATTTAGGCAGCCATTTCCCCTTTGTGTTTTGTGGGATCTTGACTATGGATAGTTGCCTATTAGCACTATCGTTAGCTTCACATTTCATTTTGAGATTTATTGTTTTTGTTTGGCTGTGAGTTTCACCTAGAAATAAAAAGATGTGGAACCCAGATCGCGCTTGTCGTGGTAATTTCCTGTATTACTAAGTGAAAGGAGAGTTTACAAACCACACACAAGTCAGAGTTACACTTTAAACTCCATATTTTAATAATATGGGCTTTACCATGTCAATTCTAGATACCTCCATCTCAAGTACACCCCCTCCCCCTCCATCTCAAGTACACCCCCTCCCCCTCCATCTCAAGTACACCCTGGCACTCCAGATTGAATTCACGAATCGTAAAATGTCTAGCTAGTAATATGTTATGCTAACAAGCTACCAAGAGGTTGCATAGCAACAGCATCAACTTCCGGTAAAGAGGTGAAGCACTAGTACACTCAACTGAAAGTGAAAGGATACCGTTAGTTTACAGTATATTAAAATGAACTAATAGTATATAGTGTGTAGTATATATTCATTTAGTATGTAGTATACAGTATGTTAGTATGGGTATTCAACACAGCTCAGGTTTGCAAAGCTCTTAGAGACTTACCCAGAAAGACTCAGAGCTGTAATCACTGCCAAAGCGGATTCTAACATGTATTGTCTCAGGGGTGTGGATACTTGTGTAAATTAGATATTTTTGTATTTCATTTTTAATACATTTGAAAAAATATATATATATATATAATTTAACTTGGTCATTTTCTCAGATTTTTTTTTTTTTTTCATTCATTTTGAATTCACGCTGTAACACAACAAAATGTGGATTGACTGAAGGGGTATGACTACTTTCTGAAGGCACTGTATCTCACTATATTAGGCGCCTTATCCATTTATCATGCAAATAAACTGTTGCTAAGGGGTTGTTTAACAGATGCACTATCATCACTATCGTCATCGCTATGATAACAGTGTTTTGGGGAATCAGCCTCCCGATGAGCTGTTGTTTATTTCAGCTCTCCTCACTCACACTCCTCCCTCCCGCCCTCCCTCCCTCCCTCCCATCACGGCAACGGTCGCTAGGCAACAGAATTCAGAGTTCTGTGAGGTGGCCAGGGATTGGCTGAGACCTTGGAAAGTGATATAGTGAGGATACTGCCTGTGGAACATTGGAACACTGTGTTCTGGCTAAGCTTGTGGCCCCAAAGAAACGCTGCTGCTGCTGCCTACACAATGTATTGATGCCCGTGGAAATTATAAAGCTTGGCTTAGATTTTATTGGTAAAGCTTAGCTAGTTTATCACGTGCATGTTTCCACATAACACAATTATTTGTTGATTTGCTGAAGGGAGTGTTGAATCAAATCAAATAACATTTTATTTGTCACATACTTTGTAAACAACAGGTGAAATGCTGACTGACGGGTCCTTTAAAAATGTAAGATAAAAAAAATAATAAAAAATACAAAAATAGTAACACAAGGAATAAATACACAGAGACTCACTTATAACAATAACGAGTAAAAATAACATGGCTATATACAGGAAGTAGAAAATAACATGGCTATATACAGGAAGTAGAAAATAACATGGCTATATACAGGAAGTAGAAAATAACATGGCTATATACAGGAAGTAGAAAATAACATGGCTATATACAGGAAAGAAAATAACATGGCTATATAAAATAACATGGCTATATACAGGAAGTAGAAAATAACATGGGCAGGAAGTAGAAAATAACATGGCTATATACAGGATAACATGGCTATATACAGAAAATAACATGGCTATATACAGGAAGTAGAAAATAACATGGCTATATACAGGAAGTAGAAAATAACATGGCTATATACAGGAAGTAGAAAATAACACGGCTATATACAGGAAGTAGAAAATAACATGGCTATATACAGGAAGTAAAAAATAACATGGCTATATACAGGAAGTAGAAAATAACATGGCTATATACAGGAAGTAGAAAATAACATGGCTATATACAGGAAGTAGAAAATAACACGGCTATATACAGGAAGTAGAAAATAACATGGCTATATACAGGAAGTAGAAAATAACATGGCTATATACAGGAAGTAGAAAATAACATGGCTATATACAGGAAGTAGAAAATAACACGGCTATATACAGGAAGTAGAAAAAAACATGGCTATATACAGGAAGTAGAAAATAACATGGCTATATACAGGAAGTAGAAAATAACATGGCTATATACAGGAAGTAGAAAATAACATGGCTATATACAGGAAGTAAAAAATAACATGGCTATATACAGGAAGTAGAAAATAACATGGCTATATACAGGAAGTAGAAAATAACATGGCTATATACAGGAAGTAAAAAATAACATGGCTATATACAGGAAGTAGAAAATAAAATGGCTATATACAGGAAGTAGAAAATAACATGGCTATATACAGGAAGTAGAAAATAACACGGCTATATACAGGAAGTAGAAAATAACATGGCTATATACAGGAAGTAGAAAATAACATGGCTATATACAGGAAGTAGAAAATAACATGGCTATATACAGGAAGTAGAAAATAACACGGCTATATACAGGAAGTAGAAAAAAACATGGCTATATACAGGAAGTAGAAAATAACATGGCTATATACAGGAAGTAGAAAATAACATGGCTATATACAGGAAGTAGAAAATAACATGGCTATATACAGGAAGTAGAAAATAACATGGCTATATACAGGAAATAAAAAATAACATGGCTATATACAGGAAGTAGAAAATAACATGGCTATATACAGGAAGTAGAAAATAACATGGCTATATACAGGAAGTAGAAAATAACACGGCTATATACAGGAAGTAGAAAATAACATGGCTATATACAGGAAGTAGAAAATAACATGGCTATATACAGGAAGTAGAAAATAACATGGCTATATACAGGAAGTAGAAAATAACACGGCTATATACAGGAAGTAGAAAATAACATGGCTATATACAGGAAGTAGAAAATAACATGGCTATATACAGGAAGTAGAAAGTAACACGGCTATATACAGGAAGTAGACAATAACACGGCTATATACAGGAAGTAGAAAATAACACGGATATATACAGGAAGTAGAAAATAACATGGCTATATACAGGAAGTAGAAAATAACATGGCTATATACAGGAAGTAGAAAATAACATGGCTATATACAGGAAGTAGAAAATAACATGGCTAAATACAGGGAGTACCAGTACCAAGTCAATGTGAAGGGGTAAGAGGTAATGGAGGTAGCTATGTACATATGAGTAGGGATAAAGTGACTGGACAACAGGATAGATAATAGACAGTAGCAGCAGCGTATGTGGTGAGCGGGAAAGTGTGTCTGTGTGTGTGTGTGTGTGTGTGTGTGTGTGTGTGTGTGTGTGTGTGTGTGTGTGTGTGTGTGTGTGTGTGTGTGTGTGTGTGTGTGTTGGGGTGACAGTGTAAGTACACCATATATGCAGCAGTATGTGGACACCCCTTCAAATGAGTGAATTCTATTTCAGCCACACCCACTACTGACAGGTGTATAACATCCAGCACACACCCATGCAATCTCCATAGACACACTTTCACAGTAGAATGGCCTTAATGAAGAGCTCAGTGACTTTCAGTTTAAACTGGTAGGCCACATAAGTTCACAGAACGTGATGGCCAAGTGCTGTAGTGCGTAAACATTGTCTGTCCTCGGTTGCAACACTTACTACAGTTCCAGACTGCCTCTGGAAGCAACGCCAGCAAAATAACTGTTAGTCGGGACCTTAATGAAATGGGTTTTCATGGCAGAGCAGCTGCATACAAGTCTAAGATCACCATGTGCAATGCCAAGCGTCGGCTGGAGTGGTGTAAAGCTTGTCACGCTTGGACTCCGGAGCAGTAGAAATACATTCTCTGGAGTGTTGAATCACGCTTCACCATCTGGCAGGCCGAAGGATGAATCTGGATTTGGTGGATGCCAGGAGAACGCTACCGCACCCAATGCATAGTGCCAACTGTAACGTTTGGTGGAGGAGGAATAATGGTCTGGGGCTATTTTTCATGGTTCGGGCCCCTTAGTTCCAGTGAAGGGAAATCTTAATGCTACAGCATACAATGACATTCTAGACAGGCCCTTCCTGTTTCATCATGACAATGCCCCCGTGCACAAAGTGAGGTTGAAATGTTTTGTCGAGATCGGTGTGGAAGAACTTGACTGTCCTGCACAGAGCCCTGACCCCAACCCCATCAAACACCTTTGGGATGAATTGGAACGCCGACTGCGAGCCAGGCCTTATCGCCCAACATCAGTGCCTGACCACACTAATGCTCCTATGGCTGAATGGAAGCAAGTCCCCGCAGCAATGTTCCAACATCTAGTGGAAAGCCTTCCCAGAAGAGTGGAGGCTGTTATAGCAGCAATGTTCCAACATCTAGTGGAAAGCCTTCCCAGAAGAGTGGAGGCTGTTATAGCACCAAAGGGGGGACCAACTCCATATTAATGCCCATGATTTTGGACTGAGGTGTTCGACGAACAGGCGTCCACATAGGTTTGGTCATGTGAGTGTATCTGTGAGTGTGTGGGTAGAGTTGAGTGTGTGTACATAGAGTCATAGAGAGTTAGTGCAAGAAAGGGTCAATGCAGATAGTCCGGGTAACCATTTGATGAGCTATTTAGCAGTCTTGTTTAGCAGTCAGATGGCTCGGGGGTAGAGGTGCCGTACCAGGCGGTGATGCAGCCAGTCAAGATGCTCTCAACGGTGCAGCTGTAGAACATTTTGAGGATCTGAGGGCCAATGCTGTCTTTTCAACTTCCTGAGGGGGGAAAAGGCATTGCCGTGCCCTTTTCACAACTGTGTGGGGGTGTGTGGTGGACCGTGTTAATTCCTTAATGATGTGGACACAGAGAAACTTGAAGCTCTCGACCCACTCCACTACAACCTCATCGCGATGTGGGGGGGGGGGGCGGGGGGGGGCGTGCTCGCCCCTTCGTCTCCCGTAGTCTACGATCAGCTCCTTTTTTCTTGCTAACGTTGAGGGAGAGGTTGTCCTGGCACCACACTGCCAGGTTGTTTGACCTCCTCCCTGTAGGATGCCTTGTCGTCGTCGGTGATCAGGTCTTGGCTACACAGTCGTGGGTGAACAGAGAGTACAGGAGGGGACTAAGCACGCACCCCTGAGGGGCCTCGATGTTGATGGACAGCGTGGCGGATGTGTTGTTGCCTACCCTTACCACCCGTCAGAAAGTCCAAGATCCAGTTGTGGAGGGAGGCGTTCAGTCCGAGGGTCCTGAGCTTGGTGATGAGCTTTTGGAGGGGACTATGGTGTTGAATGCTGAGCTGTAGTCAATGAACAGCATTCTTACACATGTAGGATCTTAATTTGATCACTCTTTTCATGCTGAGAATTTTGCTGCGATTCAGGGTTTATGTATCAACCACTACAAACATTTCCTGTTGCTGCAGGATTATTTCCAAATTAAGATCATACATCTGTACGTACAGTGGCCTTCAGAACGTATTCACACCCCTTGACTTTTTCCACGTTTTGTTGTGTTACAGCCTGAAGTTAAAATAGATTACATTTAGATTTTGTGTCATTGGCCTACACGAAATACCCCATAATGTCAAAGTGTTATATTTATATTTATATATATATACATTTTAATGTTTACAAATTAATAAAACAATTAATAGCTGAAATGACTTGAGTCAATAAGCATTCAACCCCTTTGTCATGGAGGGTATAAATGAGTTCAGGAGTAAAACAGTTTTTACTGGCTATAGAGTAGAGCGTCTGGGTGGAGTTGGCATTGTGGTGTGAATTTCCTTCAGACCAATGCCAACTTCTCACTCAAAAAGTAGTTTTTTGTTTTTTTCATTTCCATGGTTTTTACACCGGAAGGTGATTCTACAAAATTCTACAACATTTTCACGTTGCCTTTTTACACTTTAAATTATGTTTTTAAAAAAATGTAAGTGTTTTGTCTCACATAATTTCTTGTCCGGGGCCTGGTTTCCTAAAATTATCTTAAGGCTAATAAGATCATAGTTCAAACCTTCATAGGCTCATTGTTAATGTCAGTTTCCCAAAACCATAATTACTAAAGTTGCACACTTGAAAACACTTGTTATTTACAAACTGCCTCCGACCCACTCGTAGAACAGCTAACTGGGTGTTTAGATGCTTATTTGCCCTTCCGCGCCACATTATACACAGGAGATCTACGCTAAACGTAGAATCAAGATATTCTCTCTATTCTCTCTCTGTGACCACCGATAACTTCAATTCCATCGCTATCGGGAAACCGGGCCCTGCCTATTAATCCATAGACATGGCTATTTGCATTTATACAAAACATATGGAGTCTCCCTTTAATAAAGAGGGGATGTGAATATCAATAGCTTATATTTTTATCTAGGCAAGTTAAAAACCCAAACCTGGACGACACTGGAGCATTTGTGCACCACCCTATGGGACTCCCAATCATATGTGATACAGCCTGGAATCGAACCAGGGTCTGTAGTGACACCTCTAGCACTGAGATGCAGTGCCTTAGACCGCTGCGCCATTCGGGAGCCTTCACATTAAACATGTATCTGTTACTGGAATTAATTCTCAAAGTACTGAATAAGTTGAAAATAAATCCACCCCCCAAAAAAATCAGTCGCAGGCCCCCCCATACATACCTCCCCTCAAGTTGTGTACTTGTTGATGGCTTCTTCCCGCTAAGGGGACATACGCTTGGACATATTTCTTTGATCTTATCCTGTCCAGACGCCATTTTTTTTGGGGGGGGGTCAAATATTCGCTTAAAATGTCATTTTTTTTGTTTGTGTGTTTTTAATACATTTATATTTAGAAAACGTTGTTACTCAGAGTAACATTAAACTGAGGTAGATAAACAACAACACGTCACAGTCATAGCAAGTAAGACGTTTCTGTAACTGATCATGTTGTTGTTGTTGTTGTTGTTGTTGTTGTTGTTGTTGTTGTTTGGACGGCTACTTGGAAATGTATTTTTTTGTATTTTAAAATACAACATTCATGTATTTTCATTAAATACAATAGTTGGGTCTTTAGTGTAATCTGTAGTTTGTATTTTGTAGTTTGTTCCCATTCCTGATCATATATACTGTATGTGTTTATTCCCATTCCTTCCATATATACTGTATGTGTTTACAGACCCTTGCTCTAATTGTTATGATAATCTGCCTACACCAGGACACCTACACACAATACCAGACGGTGCCATGGCCTGAGCATGGACGATCGTGTTCAGAATGAACCTTTTCCACACACACTGTCTCTCCCGATGGGGGTAAAAGCCGTGATGTCAGCTACTTGTGTGTGTGTGTGTGTGTGTGTGTGTGTGTCCAATGTAACTGTTAGGATTCTTTCGCCCCCTATAAATTTGGATTGAAAGAAGTATGTGAATTATAACACAGGGTAGATAGGATCCAGGGCAGCTTGACTATTAGGCAACTGTCATCAACTGGGTCTCCCTGGCTACGGTTACCTCACTTTGTTCACAAAAACACACATATGCGTGCGTGTACACACAAGCAAGCACACACACACACACACACACACAAACACACACACACACACACACACACACACACACACACACGCATGATCATGCATACAGATAACCACACACACATACATACATAAACACATACACGTACATACAAACATACATACCCCCGAATGCACTGTACGTAGATTATGTAACCTTTCTGTATTAGTTGATTTATTAGTCATTTAGCCCAGTCAATACTATTTAATTTATTAGTAATATAGCCCAGTCAATACAACACAAGTTCTGGCCTGGTTTAGATCTTATCTGTCGGAAAGATATCAGCAGTGGCATTGTTTTGAGAGCAGAGGTTGTAATGATTATCATTTGCTGCTGAGAAAGAGAACTGCTCTCTCTTTGAGAGACATTGTTACTTTTAAACTCACTTCCTGCCAGAACACAGAACTCTGGTTTCCAGGGAAACTGGCTATCAGAACCTTTTCAATACAACACACTAACACACAGAGCAGATAGCAAGGAGAACTGGCTGCCTGCCTTCCTGCCTGCCTGCCTCTTGCCTGCCTGCCTTTCTGCCTGCCAAACACCGAAACAGATCCTTCTGTAACCAGAAACTGCAGCTCACTGCAATCAAAATCCATCAACAACACGCAGGAGGAGAGAGATAGGTAGCTTGAGTCACAGAGATGAGACGTGGCTGCAATAGAAGACCTGTACTCAGGATCATGGGAAGAGTCCTCTCTCTGTTGGACTGCTGAGGTATGTGTCGTTAGCTGTTGGCTACTGAGATTCCACTGTGTTGTGATTCCAGCGTCATATTCTGAGGATAAATGTTCATGTTGAGCGGTATTCTTATCAGTATTGACTCTTAAGGTCTGGGTTTTATGATATCGGAGTACGTTTCTTTGCATGTCTCAAGGATGCGTTATGGAAGAGGTTTATGAAATGCAGACGTCAATTAAGATTGGAATCATTGAGACGTCTAGAGTTTGTTTTTTTGAAGATGCAATAAGATTTGAAAGACATCATTCATTCCTTATCAAAAAAATGCAAAATCAGCAAGTTGATAATAAAGTGCTTTAATGTTTGTAATTTTTATTTAGAACAAAAAAACAAAAAAAAAAACACTCAGGATACTTTTGTAAACTTGGTAGTCTCTATATATTTGATACAGCTTGTTTGGCAGGAAATATTTCCCCCCCGTGTAAATACCAATGTAATCATGTCACAGATGACATATTAAAGGGAAATTCAGCGTCATTTGGATTAACATTAGTGGATACAACATGTAGGATAGGGACTAGTTCTGTATTGGTTGGTTAAACTTACACACCTGAGTAAGTGGTAGATGTTGATTCTTCAACAAACAACAACGTAATGCTTTCTAACCCTCATTTGACATTGACACTATTTTGTTATCTTGATTCTCAGGCCATCGAGCTGAAATTATATCGTAACGTTATGACTATAACTATGGTTCTCAGAAGGAGGGAAAACAAGGTACAACATACTTATGAGGAGTCACACTCTTACGACTTTGATTGATGTATTTACAATCACGCTTGACATGAGATGAAACCTTGCGCCTCTCTGGAAGCCCGATTTACACAGGTGATAAGCGTGAAGCTCGGATTAATTCCCTCAGTTTAATACTGCTCTTCACCGAGCCCAAGACTGGGACGTGCAGTGCCAAACAGGTGTCATACCTCTTTTCCCTCCTTCAGCGAACAGTATTCATAACATTACGTTCCCTTCCAGTCAATCAACTCCGGTACAACATACTATGGCGAAATATAATCACGCACCCAAGCCGACCCAAAACGGACACTAAAGTAAAAGCTGATGGCAGACCACCCAGACTCACCCTGCCAGATGCGTTAGTCTGGGTATTGTGCACATGGCACACTGCCTAGTGACTTCCTCCTTTGTCCCTGTCACACCGTAGGCTATACTGAGAGCAGTGACATCCAAGTGATAAAAACCTCACAAAAGTGTGTAGCGATGCCCAACTCCCCACAGCAGAAACATTTACCCCTTTTAAACAACACCCAAGACGCTGCCCAGACCCCTGGTGGTGTGAATGTGTATACCGCTAGGTAACCTTTGCCTCTTGCAGTTATACGCCAGGGAGATAGCCCCCACAATAGATTGGGAGAGACACCGCTTAGAGAGCGCCCTGCTGCTAGCTGGATTAGTAAAACAGACAAAAAAGTTGGTCACATAATCGGATATCCCAGTTCTGTTCAATTGCCTCCAAAACCAGCGCCCCGTGCGGGACCGGTCTGAGACGATGTAGACCTTTCCGGAATGGCACCAACAGGGGATGAGCACCCGGTGTGGTTTCCGTCAATTCCCACATGACACGCCGAGACAGAGGCCGTGTACACTTTTCAAGTGGAGAATACTTGAAAAGCTCCTGTAGGAACATAAGAATGTCCCTTACAGAGCACTGACAAGGAACAAGTCCTTTATCTTGGGACCAGAGCTCAAATGATTGCCATTTTTACGCATACAACCCTCTTGTGGAAAGCACCCTTGCAGACTGAATGCCTGTACCCTGACATCACAGTTTGCATAATCCAGGGTAGACACTGCACATGTGCACAGTTGGTCGGAGCAGACAGCGGGATGCCCTGAAGGGGCGCCACCTTGTGGACTGAGAGAGATTGGGGCTTCTTCCATTTCCACCTCTCCTGACAACCGTGTGTCTGAACATTGAGAAGGAAGACTTTTCACTGAACTCACATACGGGAGATAAGACATTTAACACCCGTGAACACTGTGGAACTCAGTTGGAAAAACTGTGTTTATAAGCCAAGGTTTGGCTAAAGCCCAGGCCCACTCAGTGTACACGGTCTCCGGCGATCAGTGACGTACCCCGTTTGGCCACCTGGGGGTACTGTTGTCACAAAGAGCCTCACTCGGTTTAGGCGGTAAGATGAGTTCCGGTAACCGGCTGGCACCCAATCGTGGACCAGACGCATTAAAAATAGACACAGTGCAGGAACTTTATCATGGAGCTTACCCTACCGACCAGTCAGAGGTACTGGTGACAAAGCACCTTGTAATTTAGCTGGGAATGGGACAAACGTTGCTGTACATAAATTAATCTAATTCCCAGGAATGAAAAGTGTTGAGCTGGAGACAGGGAGCTCATTTGGGGTCTCCTATGAACCACACAAACTACATGTGGGATAATAGCATGGTCTTGTCCAACCTTGCTCGTTCCCTCGACTCTGCTACCAATAATGAATCACCTATAGAGCCCATAAACTGTATCACTAGACACCTCATAGGGACTAGTGAGCTACAGGCAGGAATCACCAATGAATCCCAGTACTGAGCTGCCTATGGGGAGGGGCGCCCCCTTGTGGACAGTGAACAAACTTGTCAATGTCACCCCGGGGGGGTGCTATAATGCAAGGCGAAAGCTAGTAAGTTTCATTCGCCGGAAGATAATCTAGTGCTAGTCGATGTAGTATGTTAGTGTTAGCTAGTGGTAGTCGATGTTAGTGCTAGCTAGTGCTAGCTAGTGCTAGTCGATGTTAGTGTTAGCTAGTGGTAGTCGATGTTAGATATTTTCTATATCACCCCTGTGTGCACAGGAACCTCTGACATCACCACTGTGTGCACAGGAACCTCTGACATCACCACTGCCCCAGAGGAGCCTCGTATGGACAGCAGTCACCAGTCTGTTAATCAAGACTGTCAACCAAAACCTCACGTGCACACTATGATTGGTGTGGGGGTGGATGGGGAGTCGTTGGAGCACGGAGACACACCTATCATACCTATCACAGCTATTAGAGCAGTGGACTCAGGTGATGATTTTGTTCAGCTGGACTCACGCCCTGTGGTGGAAAGCACTCAGATTACAGGGCGTGCTGAGTGTGAAACGCCCACTGTTAAAATATTCCCCTCAGTACAGGACCATGCAACAGAGGAGGACTCATTCTTAAACACATCGAAACACAGAGAATTCTCCCTGGAGGAGGAGAGAGAGAAAGTGGAGAAGAGAGGGATAGAGGATGTTAGAAAGAAATATGGAGAGAGGGATAAAGAGAAGGAGTTCGGTGAAGAGAAAGACGGAGAGATAAATAAAGACAAAGAGAGAGAGAAAGAGAAGAAGAGAGAGGAGCAGAGTGAGAGACAACACATGCAGACACAGGTTAGTCTGGAGGTGGTTCAGTACCATTCTGTAGCCACCAGCCCCATGACCCCACCCCAGGGGGCCGGCTCTGACGCCTTCCTCTTCCCAGCAGCCTCTAGGAGTCTGGAGGTGGTTCAGTACCACTCTGTAGCCACCAGCCCCATGACCCCACCCCAGGGGGCCGGCTCTGACGCCTTCCTCTTCCCAGCAGCCTCTAGGAGTCTGGAGGTGGTTCAGTACCACTCTGTAGCCACCAGCCCTATGACCCCACCCCAGGGGGCCGGCTCTGACGCCTTCCTCTTCCCAGCAGCCTCTAGGAGTCTGGAGGTGGTTCAGTACCACTCTGTAGCCACCAGCCCCATGACCCCACCCCAGGGGGGCGATGCCTTCCTCTTCCCAGCAGCCTCTAGGAGTCTGGAGGTGGTTCAGTACCACTCTGTAGCCACCAGCCCTATGACCCCACCCCAGGGGGCCGGCTCTGACGCCTTCCTCTTCCCAGCAGCCTCTAGGAGTCTGGAGGTGGTTCAGTACCACTCTGTAGCCACCAGCCCTATGACCCTACCCCAGGGGGCCGGCTCTGACGCCTTCCTCTTCCCAGCAGCCTCTAGGAGTCTGGAGGTGGTTCAGTACCACTCTGTAGCCACCAGCCCCATGACCCCACCCCAGAGGGCCGATGCCTTCCTCTTCCCAGCAGCCTCTAGGAGTCTGGAGGTGGTTCAGTACCACTCTGTAGCCACCAGCCCTATGACCCCACCCCAGGGGGCCGATGCCTTCCTCTTCCCAGCAGCCTGTATGGAGCCGGGGGTGAAGACTAAAGATGCAGAGCTGCAAGAGGGGCAGCAGCTGGAGTTCTGTTCTGTTGCCACAGCATCAATCACTTCAAACAACACCCCCACCGTCCTCGCTGCCTTCCCAGAGCTCAGCAGGAGAGAAGACGAGGAGAGGAAGGAGGAGAGGAGACGAGGAGAGGAAGGAGGAGAGGAGACGAGGAGAGGAAGGAGGAGAGAAGACGAGGAGAGGAAGGAGGAGAGGAGAGAGAAACAGGGGAGGGACGAGCGGGAAACGACATCGGACCCTGTTGTAGTTACTCCTCGTCTGATGTTAGCCCCGGTACTGAAATGTAGCGCTCCGAAAGAGGAGGTGGCTGAAGAGACAAAGTCTCAGTCCAACATCCCTCCAGATAGCTCTGTTTCCTCAGATCCTCAGACTGACGGACTCTGTCACAACTACGCTGGTGAACCAGAGGAGGTTAAAAGGAGAGGGCGACATGGGGCGACTGGGGACACTGTCGATCAAGAGATCACCATTCTGGTGACCCATCACGACCGCTTTGGAGTTGAGGAAGAAGAGGAGGAGGAGAGAAGGGAGGAGGAGAGAAGGGAGACTATGTCATTTATTCACTGCACTGAGCCTGAAGGGTCTGTGGAGGTAGACAACAGTGAAGGGGTGAAAGTCCTTCCTCCGGTGCCCCAAAACAGCCTGGACGATGGGAGGAGTGACGATACAGCTCAACCCAAAACCACAGGGACTGTCATGAACCCCCACTCACACGGAAACAGACAGGAAGATTCTCTCCCTCCATCCGGTGAAGACAGCCGAACGGAAACAAAGCAGATGACATCACCACAATCTCTGACTAAAAACAAGCACCCAGAACACATAGGAGAAGAAGCGATGCTCCGCTTTAGTGAGGAGCAAACCAACCAGACAGAACAGCGCAGCCTACTGGACAGGAGTGGAACTGCCCAAACCAACCAGACAGAACAGCGCAGCCTACTGGACAGGAGTGGAACTGCCCAAACCAACCAGACAGAACAGCACATCCTACTGGAAAGGAGTAGAACTGCCCAAACCAACCAGACAGAACAGCGCAGCCTACTGGACAGGAGTGGAACTGCCCAAACCAACCAGACAGAACAGCGCAGCCTACTGGACAGGAGTGGAACTGCCCAAACCAATCAGACAGAACAGCGCAGCCTACTGGACAGGAGTGGAACTGCCCAAACCAACCAGACAGAACAGCGCAGCCTACTGGGCAGGAGTGGAACTGCCCAAACCAACCAGACAGAACAGCGCAGCCTACTGGACAGGAGTCGAACTGCCCAAACCAACCAGACAGAACAGCGCAGCCTACTGGACAGGAGTGGAACTGCCCAAACCAACCAGACAGAACAGCGCAGCCTACTGGACAGGAGTGGAACTGCCCAAACCATCCAGACAGAACAGCTCCAGCCCCCTCTAGTTAGCCCTCCAGTCCCTGGCTCCCTGGCCCAGAAGCAGCAGACACAGGTTAGTCTGGAGGTGGGTCAGTACCACTCTGTAGCCACCAGCCCATTGACCCCACCCGAGGTGGTCGGCACCGACACTTTCCTCTTCCCAGCAGTCTCTAGGAGTCTGGAGGTGGTTCAGTACCACTCTGTAGCCACCAGCCCCATGACCCCCTCCCAGAGGGCCGATGCCTTCCTCTTCCCAGCAGCCTCTAGGAGTCTGGAGGTGGTTCAGTACCACTCTGTAGCCACCAGCCCCATGACCCCACCCCAGGGGGCTGATGCCTTCCTCTTCCCAGCAGCCTCTAGGAGTCTGGAGGTGGTTCAGTACCATTCTGTAGCCACCAACCCCATGACCCCCTCCCAGTGGTTCAGCGCCGATGCCTTCCTCTTCCCAGCAGCCTCTAGGAGTCTGGAGGTGGTTCAGTACCATTCTGTAGCCACCAGCCCCATGACCCCCTCCCAGGGGGCCGATGCCTTCCTCTTCCCAGCAGCCTCTAGGAGTCTGGAGGTGGTTCAGTACCACTCTGTAGCCACCAGCCCCATGAACCCACCCCAGGGGTTCAGCGCAGATGCCTTCCTTTTCCCATCATCCTCTAGGAGGACGGGCGTGGAGATTAATGACACTGAGCTGCAAGTAGGCCGGCAGGTGGAGTTTCATTCTCTCTCCACGATAACCATGTCTCCAAAAACGGCTCCCGCCACCCCCGCAGCCTTCCCAGAGCTCAGCGGGAGAGAGGGGGAGGAAAAGAAAGAGGAGAAAAGGGAAGAGGAGAAAAGGGCTAAGGAGAGAAAGGTGGAGGAGAGAAGGGAAGAGGAGGAGGAGAGAAGGGAAGAGGAGGAGGAGAGAAGGGGAGAGGAGGAGGAGAGAAGGGAAGAGGAGGAGGAGAGAAGGGAAGAGGAGGAGGAGGAGGAGAGAAGGGAAGAGGAGGAGGAGAGAAGGGAAGAGGAGGAGGAGGAGAGAAGGGAAGAGGAGGAGGAGAGAAGGGAAGAGGAGGAGAGAAGGGAAGAGGAGGAGGAGAGAAGGGAAGAGGAGGAGGAGAGAAGGGGAGAGGAGGAGGAGAGAAGGGAAGAGGAGGAGGAGAGAAGGGAAGAGGAGGAGGAGAGAAGGGAAGAGGAGGAGGAGAGAAGGGGAGAGGAGGAGGAGAGAAGGGAAGAGGAGGAGGAGAGAAGGGAAGAGGAGGAGGAGAGAAGGGAAGAGGAGAAGGAGGAGAGAAGGGAAGAGGAGGAGGAGAGAAGGGAAGAGGAGGAGGAGAGAAGGGAAGAGGAGGAGGAGAGAAGGGAAGAGGAGAAGGAGGAGAGAAGGGAAGAGGAGGAGGAGGAGGAGAGAAGGGAAAAGGAGAAGGAGGAGAGAAGGGGAGAGGAGGAGGAGGAGAGAAGGGAAGAGGAGAAGGAGGAGAGAAGGGAAGAGGAGAAGGAGGAGAGAAGGGAAGAGGAGAAGGAGAAGGAGAGAAGGGAAGAGGAGAAGGAGGAGAGAAGGGAAGAGGAGGAGGAGGAGAGAAGGGAAGCGGAGAAGGAGGAGAGAAGGGGAGAGGAGGAGGAGGAGGAGAGAAGGGAAGAGGAGAAGGAGGAGAGAAGGGAAGAGGAGAAGGAGAGAAGGGAAGAGGAGAAGGAGGAGAGAAGGGGAGAGGAGGAGGAGGAGGAGAGAAGGGAAGAGGAGAAGGAGGAGAGAAGGGAAGAGGAGAAGGAGGAGAGAAGGGAAGAGGAGAAGGAGAGAAGGGAAGAGGAGAAGGAGGAGAGAAGGGGAGAGGAGGAGGAGGAGGAGGAGAGAAGGGAAGGGAAAACTGAAGCCAAAGCAAAGGAGCAAGTAAAGCAGACAAAGGAAGAGAAGAGGTCGGACGAGCTGGTGCAGGAAGTGAGGTGGGACGAGAGGGGGATGACGTGGGAGGTGTATGGGGCGGTGGTAGAGGTAGCCGTCCTGGGCTCAGCCATACAGAAACACCTGGAGAAACAGGTTGAGAAACTCAGAAAGCATCCCTCCCCTGCCCTGCCTCCTCCCCTAAACCCAGCCACCATGCTCCTGCCCTCCACCCCTCCTCCCCTCACCCCAGCCGCCATGCTCCTGCCCACCACCCCTCCTCCCCTAAACCCGGCCACCATGCCCCTGCCCTCCACCCCTCCTCCCCTAAACCCAGCCACCATGCTCCTGCCCACCACCCCTCCTCCAGCCTCTGGGGTTACCCAGGTGTTGTCAGGTAAGCGCTCAGCCAGGAAGAGTGGGGAGCCGGAGGTAACAAGAGGCAGGCGCCGGAGGAACCCTTTCCGTTTACTGTTGAAGAACATGCAGCAGCACAAATGTTGCTCCCGAGCTAATTCCACTGAGTGACACTGCAGGAACATCATCCATAACCACCTTCCATGCCCCTTCCTGGACAACATTACATAATCTCCTTACCCCTTCCTGGACTACATTACATCATCTCCTTACCACTTCCTGGACTACATTACATCATCTCCATACCCCTTCCTGGACTTACTACATTACATCATGGCCTTATCCCTTCCTGGACTACATTACATCATCTCCATACCCCTTCCTGGACTACATTACATCATCTCCATACCCCTTCCTGGACTACATTACATCATTTACATACTCCTTCCTGGACTACATTACATCATCTCCATACCCCTTCCTGGACTTACTACATTACATCATCTCCATACCTCTTCCTGGACTACATTACATCATCTCCATACCCCTTCCTGGACTACATTACATCATCTCCATACCCCTTCCTGGACTACATTACATCATCTCCATACCCCTTCCTGGACTACATTACATCATCTCTATACCCCTTCCTGGACTTACTACATTACATCATCTCCATACCCCTTCCTGGACTTACTATATTACATAATCTCCATACCCCTTCCTGGACTTACTACATTACATCATCTCCATACCCCTTCCTGGACTACATTACATCATCTCCATACCCCTTCCTGGACTACATTACATCATCTCCATACCCCTTCCTGGAATACATTACATCATGGCCTTACCCCTTCCTGGACTACATTACATAATCTCCATACCCCTTCCTGGACTACATTACATCATCTCCATACCCCTTCCTGGAATGCATTACATCATGGCCTTACCCCTTCCTGGACTACATTACATCATCTCCATACCCCTTCCTGGACTACATTACATCATCTCCATACCCCTTCCTGGATTTACTACATTACATCATCTCCATACCCCTTCCTGGACTACATTACATCATCTCCATACCCCTTCCTGGACTTACTACATTACATCATCTCCATACCCCTTCCTGGACTACATTACATCATCTCCATACCCCTTCCTGGACTACATTACATCATCTCCATACCCCTTCCTGGACTACATTACATCATCCCCATACCCCTTCCTGGACTACATTACATCATCTCCAAACTCCTTCCTGGACTACATTACATCATCTCCTTACCCCTTCCTGGACTTACTACATTACATCATCTCCATACCCCTTCCTGGACTACATTACATCATCTCCTTACCACTTCCTGGACTACATTACATCATCTCCATACCCCATCCTGGATTTACTACATTACATCATCTCCATACCCCTTCCTGGACTACATTACATCATCTCCTTACCCCTTCCTGGACTACATTACATCATCTCCGTACCCCATCCTGGACTTACTACATTACATCATCTCCATACCCCTTCCTGGACTACATTACATCATCTCCATACCCCTTCCTGGACTACATTACATCATCTCCATACCCCTTCCTGGACTACATTACATCATCTCCATACCCCTTCCTGGACTACATTACATCATCTCCATACCCCTTCCTGGACTACATTACATCATCTCCATACCCCTTCCTGGACTTACTACATTACATCATCTCCATACCCCTTCCTGGACTACATTACATCATCTCCATACCCCTTCCTGGACTACATTACATCATCTCCTTACCCCTTCCTGGACTACATTACATCATCTCCATACCCCTTCCTGGACTTACTACATTATATCATCTCCATACCCCTTCCTGGACTACATTACATCATCTCCTTACCCCTTCCTGGACTACATTACATCATCTCCATACCCCTTCCTGGACTTACTACATTACATCATCTCCATACCCCTTCCTGGACTACATTACATCATCTCCATACTCCTTCCTGGACTACATTACATCATCTCTATACCCCTTCCTGGACTACATTACATCATCTCCATACCCCTTCCTGGACTACATTACATCATCTCCATACTCCTTCCTGGACTACATTACATCATCTCCTTACCCCTTCCTGGACTACATTACATCATCTCTATACCCCTTCCTGGACTACATTACATCATCTCCATACCCCTTCCTGGACTACATTACATCATCTCATCTCCATCATCTCCATACCCCTTCCTGGACTACATTACATCATCTCCATACTCCTTCCTGGACTACATTACATCATCTCCATACTCCTTCCTGGACTTACTACATTACATCATCTCTATACACCTTCCTGGACTACATTACATCATCTCCATACCACTTCCTGGACTACATTACATCATCTCCTTACCCCTTCCTGGACTACATTACATCATCTCCATACCCCTTCCTGGACTACATTACATCATCTCTATACCCCTTCCTGGACTTACTATATTACATCATCTCCATACCCCTTCCTGGACTACATTACATCATCTCCATACCGCTTCCTGGACTACATTACATCATCTCCATACCCCTTCCTGGACTTACTACATTACATCATGGCCTTACCCCTTCCTGGACTACATTACATCATCTCCATACCCCTTCCTGGACTACATTACATCATCTTACCCCTTCCATCATCATCATCTCCATACCCCTTCCTGGACTACATTACATCATCTCCATCCATACCCCTTCCTGGACTACATTACATCATCTCCATACCGCTTCCTGGACTACATTACTATACCCCTTCCCTTCCTGGACTACATTACATCATCTCCATACTCCTTCCTGGACTACATTACATCATCTCCATACCCCTTCCTGGACTACATTACATCATCTCCATACCGCTTCCTGGACTACATTACATCATCTCTATACCCCTTCCTGGACTACATTACATCATCTCCATACCCCTTCCTGGACTACATTACATCATCTCCATACCCCTTCCTGGACTACATTACATCATCTCCATACCCCTTCCTGGACTACATTACATCATCTCCATACCCCTTCCTGGACTACATTACATCATCTCCATACCCCTTCCTGGACTACATTACATCATCTCCATACCCCTTCCTGGACTACATTACATCATCTCCTTACCCCTTCCTGGACTACATTACATCATCTCCATACCCCTTCCTGGACTTACTACATTATATCATCCTCCATACCCCATACCCCTTCCTGGACTTACTCCTGGACTACATTACATCATCTCCTTACCCCTTCCTGGACTACATACATCATCATCTCCATACCCCTTCCTGGACTACATTACATCATCTCCATACCCCTTCCTGGACTACATTACATCATCTCCATACTCCTTCCTGGACTACCATCATCTCTATACCCCTTCCTGGACTACATTACATCATCTCCATACCCCTTCCTGGACTCCTTCCTGGACTACATTACATCATCTCCTTACCCCTTCCTGGACTACATTACATCATCTCTATACCCCTTCCTGGACTACATTACATCATCTCCATACCCCTTCCTGGACTACATTACATCATCTCCATACCCCTTCCTGGACTACATTACATCATCTCCATACCCCTTCCTGGACTACATTACATCATCTCCATACTCCTTCCTGGACTACATTACATCATCTCCATACTCCTTCCTGGACTTACTACATTACATCATCTCTATACACCTTCCTGGACTACATTACATCATCTCCATACCACTTCCTGGACTACATTACATCATCTCCTTACCCCTTCCTGGACTACATTACATCATCTCCATACTCCTTCCTGGACTACATTACATCATCTCCATACTCCTTCCTGGACTTACTACATTACATCATCTCCATACCCCTTCCTGGACTACATTACATCATCTCTATACCCCTTCCTGGACTTACTATATTACATCATCTCCATACCCCTTCCTGGACTACATTACATCATCTCCATACCGCTTCCTGGACTACATTACATCATCTCCATACCCCTTCCTGGACTTACTACATTACATCATGGCCTTACCCCTTCCTGGACTACATTGCATCATCTCCATACCCCTTCCTGGACTACATTACATCATCTCCTTACCCCTTCCTGGACTACATTACATCATCTCCATACTCCTTCCTGGACTACATTACATCATCTCCATACTCCTTCCTGGACTACATTACATCATCTCCATACCCCTTCCTGGACTACATTACATCATCTCCATACCTGGACTACATTACATCATCTCTATACCCCTTCCTGGACTACATTCATCTCCATACCCCTTCCTGGACTACATTACATCATCTCCATACCCCATACATTACATCATCTCCATATACCCCTTCCTGGACTACATGGACTTACTACATTATATCATCTCCATCATACATTACATCATCTCCTTACCCCTTCCTGGACTACATTACATCATCTCCATACCCCTTCCTGGACTACATTACATCATACCCCTTCCTGGACTACATTACACATCATCTCCATACCCCTTCCTGGACTACATTACATCATCTCCTTACCCCTTCCTGGACTACTACACTATACCCCTTCCTGGACTACATTACATCATCTCCATACCCCTTCCTTACATACATCATCATCTCCATACCCCTTCCTGGACTACATTACATCACATGGACTACATTACATATCTCCATACTCCTTCCACTACATTACATCATCTCCATACCCCTTCCTGGACTACATTACATCATCTCCATACCCCTTCCTGGACTACATTACATCATCTCCTTACCCCTTCCTGGACTACATTACATCATCTCCTTACCCCTTCCTGGACTACATTACATCATCTCCATACCCGTTCCTGGACTTACTACATTACATCATCTCCATACTCCTTCCTGGACTACATAACATCATCTCCATCCTCCTTCCTGGACTACATTACATCATCTCCATACCCCTTCCTGGACTTACTACATTACATCATCTCCTTACCCCTTCCTGGACTTACTACATTACATCATCTCCATACCCCTTCCTGGACTTACTACATTACATCATGGCCTTACCCCTTCCTGGACTTACTACATTACATCATCTCCTTACCCCTTCCTGGACTTACTACATTACATCATCTCCATACCCCTTCCTGGACTACATTACATCATCTCCTTACCCCTTCCTGGACTTACTACATTACATCATCTCCATACCCCTTCCTGGACTACATTACATCATCCCCATACCCCTTCCTGGACTTACTACATTACATCATCTCCATACCCCTTCCTGGACTACATTACATCATCTCCATACCCCTTCCTGGACTACATTACATCATCTCTATACCCCTTCCTGGACTTACTACATTACATCATGGCCTTACCCCTTCCTCTGCTCCCTCAACCACTGGACTGCAGTAAACTGTTACAACTATCTTTACACCCCCTCCCAAGTCACTGGACTGCAACGTTAATGCATCATCTCAGCCAAACTAGTTCAGCCATACCTAGACTATGTTAGCAGCCTTGCAGGCTAACTTTAGCAGCCTGTGTGACTATTAGACTTCAGTTACATCCCAGCTAGCACATAACGTTCTGAGAACCATACAGCACATCCGGAAGGTATACAGACACTTTGACGTTTTGCAGATTTTGTTACTTTACAGCCTAATTCTAAAATGGATTAAATAAAACTGTTTCTCCTCAATCTACACACAAAACCCCATAATGACAAAGCGAAAACAGATTTGTAGACATTTTTTTGCTAATTTGTGACTTGTTTGAAGAAACTAGGCATATTTTGCACGTTACTACTTCACAGGAGAGCCGTTTTTTAAATCAAAATGTGTTTTTTGGCAGAAATGCCTTCTGGAACATGTGAACTTTCATGTGCCTTAATAACTAACTTGTATTTCATCTGTAAATACAAATAAAATTGTTACATTTTTGAGCCTAGTTGGTTCAGCCACACAAAAAGACAGCAACCTTCGTGCTAGCCATGATTGGCTGAGATAATGAATGGGCTGGACATGAGATGAGTCCGGATTGGTCTCCCATGTAGCACGCTTCTGTTTATTTGAGCTGGTCAGTAGGTGTAGGTAATCCTTTCTATCGCAGCGTTTTTTTATATATTTTTTTTAAGATATCACGTATGAGAACTGCATAAGTGTTACTCTCTAATTTCTGGAGGACCGAGTTTTAAAATCAGTGGAATTAGAGTATGATAACTAAGGGGATGGAGTAAACACCTGTCTCCGGATTACATCATCAAACCAAGGGCAACCATGGAATCCATGACAGAGAGGGAGATAGTCGAGCTAGCTAAATCTTCAGATGTTACACGTTTCGAATTTTGTCAGAAAGTCATTTTCATTTTAAGTGAAAGTGTACTGTTAGCTAGCCTCTCTAACGTTAGCTGGCTGGCTCACTAGCTAGTGTAACTAGTGTATGATCTGTGTAGTAATATTAGAGAAATTTGGTTTGCTAGTTATAGCCTAATTTTTTATCTAGCTAACATTGAACCTTGTTGGTGATCTACCTGCAGATTCATGCAGGGTAGTAACATCATGATTTGGGATTATGGTTAATGGTTTAGCTAGCTAGCTACGTATCTTAACAAACGACTCCAATATGCAAGTAACCCTTTCAATAGAATGTTCAAGGTGTCACTGCGATAAATGTTGATAGACGTAGCAGGTAAATTCGCTCTGGCTATCTACTCCGATTTCAGACCACTCTCGTCTGAGTGTGCTCGAGCTCTGAAATACTGACGAATTTACGAACGCTCAACACCCGTTGAATACGGCTGGTGTTGGTAAATGTTGGCAAAAAAGGTGTAATTAAATTGTTGCCAGAAGCAGTACGGCTGGCTGGGTTGTGTATCGGAGGACGCATGACTTTCAACCTTCGTCTCTCCCGAGCCCGTACGGGAGTTGTAGCGATGACACAAGCTACTACAACAATTGGATACCACGAAATTGGGGAGAAAAAGGGGTAAAAAAAAAATGGATCAAATCTGATCATTTTACTCCATTTTACTCCCCCTAGCCTATCCTGTTATCCAGAGCTTTGGTCAGTGGAGCCTTTTTTTTTTTACCCCTTTTTCTCCCCAATTTCGTGGTATCCAATTGTTGTAGTAGCTTGTCTCATCGCTACAACTCCCGTACGGGCTCGGGAGAGACGAAGGTTGAAAGTCATGCGTCCTCCGATACACAACCCAGCCAGCCGTACTGCTTCTTAACCCTTCTCAACCCGGAAGCCAGCCGCACCAATGTGTGGGGGCTACACCTGGCAACCTTGGTTAGCGCGCACTGCGCCCGGCCCGCCACAGGAGTCACTGGTGCGCAATGAGACAAGGACATCCCTACCACCAAGCCCTCCCTAACCTGGACGACGCTAGGCCAATTGTGCATCGCCCCACGGACCTCCCGGTCAGTTATGACAGAGCCTGGGCGCGAACCCAGGGACTCCGATGGCACAGCTGGCGCTGCAGTACAGCGCCCTTAACCACTGCGCCACCCGGGAGGCCTCAACGTTAGTCAATTAGCTGCTGTTGTTAGGACAGAATTCTCGGATGCTGAATGGGTGTAGACAAAGATGTAGGTGTACCAAAATATTCAAAGGCTATTTTCTCAAAAGTGGGGTTACAAGTTTATCAACTTTCAAAGCAGAATTACTTTCCCATTGTTCATCAACTGTTGTGTATGATATACAATTTTGTAGCTCTCTACTTTTATCCAATGTAAAAAACACAATTTCATATTTTTCTACATTAGACATCTACTTTTAGCCGGTCGGTCACATGTATTAAAAATAAAAAACAGAAATACCTTATTTACATAAGAATTCGGACCCTTTGCTATGAGACTCTAAATTGAGCCTGGATGCATCCTGTTTCCATTGATCATCCTTGAGATGTTTCTACAGCTTGATTGGAGTCTACCTGTGGTAAATTCAATTGATTGGACATGATTTGGAAAGGCACACACCTGTCTATATAGGGTCCCACAGTTGACAGTGTATGTCAAAGCAAAAAACAATCCATGAGGTCAAAGTAATTGTCCAGAGAGCTCTGAGACAGGATTGTGGGAAGGCACATATCTAGGGAATGGTACCAAAACATTTCTGCAGCATTGAAGGTTCCCAGGAACACAATGACCTCCATCATTCTTAAAAGGAAGACACTTCTTAGTGCTGGCCGCCCGGCCAAACTGAGCAATCGGGAGAGAAGGGCCTTCGTCAGGGAAGTGACCAAGAACTCCAGAGTTTCTCTGAGGATATGGGAGAACCCATATCCCACTTGGAGTTGGGCTGTCAAGACTCTCTGACCATGAGAAACAATATTCTGTGGTCTGAGGAAACCAATATTGAACTCTTTGGCCTGAATGCCACACGTCACATCTGGAAAAAACCTGGCACCATCCCTATGGTGAAGCACGGTGGTGGCAGCATCATGCTGTGTGGATGTTTTTCAACGGCAGGGACTGGGAGACTAGTCAGGATCGAGGGAAAGATGAACGGAGATAAGTACAGAGAGATCCTTGATGAAAACCTGCTCCAGAGTGCTCAGGACCTCAGACTGGGGGCGAAGGTTCACCTTCCAACAGAACAACGACCCTAAGCACACAGCCAAGACAACGCAGGAGTGGCTTCTGGGCAAATCTCTAAATGACCTTGAGTGGTCCAGCCAGAGCCCGGACTTGAACTAGATTAGAACATCTCTGGAGAGACCTGAAAATGGCTGTCTAGCAATGCTCCCTATTCAACTTGACAGAGCTTGAGAGGATTTGCAGAGAAGAATGGGAGGAATTATTCAAATACAAGTGTGCCAAGCTTGTAGCCTCATACCCAAGAAGACTCAAGGCTTTAATCGCTAAAAAGGTAAACCTGTTTTTGCTTTGTCATAATGGGTTATTGTGTGTAGATTGATGAGGGGGAAAAAACTATTCAATCCATTTTAGAATATGGCTGTAGCGTAACAAAATGTTGAAAAAGTCAAGGGGTCTGAATAGTTTCCGATTGTACCTTTTGTTTCTTAGAGCTTGGTGGTTGTCCTATGGTTATTATGTGTACAACCTTGCCAGAACATTCTGGAACTGTGCAGGATTGTTGCTTGGCTTTGGAACATTCTGGAACGGTGCAGGATTGTTGCTTGGCTTTGGAACATTCTGGACCGGTGCAGGATTGTTGCTTGGCTTTGGAACATTCTGGAACGGTGCAGGATTGTTGCTTGGCTTTGGAACATTCTGGAACGGTGCAGGATTGTTGCTCGGCTTTGGAACATTCTGGAACGGTGCAGGATTGTTGCTCGGCTTTGGAACATTCTGGAACGGTGCAGGATTGTTGCTTGGCTTTGGAACATTCTGGAACGATGCAGGATTGATGCTTGGCTTTGGAACATTCTGGAACGGTGCAGGATTGATGCTTGGCTTTGGAACATTCTGGAACGGTGCAGGATTGATGCTTGGCTTTGGAACATTCTCAGCACATTTAAAAACTTGACCAAAAAACATAATTTTCTTGGTTAGTTCATTACTTTAACAGAACATTTCTTGTTCTTGGAACAGTCTCCAACTGGTTTGACATTGGGAATTTTCTCGAATAGTTCAGAGAACGTTAATAAGAAATTGCTCCGAGAATGTTGTGAAAACCCTCGATAAAAACACAAGAAAATTGTGTAACATTCTGAGAATGTTCTATGGATGTTTTTTTTTTTAAAACATACATTCCGTTCTCAAAACTTTATAGGGGAAACTTCACTATGTTTTTTACATCATATTAATCATCTCCAGCATCACTCCAACATCAACAATGGTGTGTTTCTATGTTTTGTAGTAAAACAGATAGAGGAAGAGAAGTGTTTACAATGACATCATCGGTGTACATCGTGTGATTTGATCAATTGTGAGTAGGCAATTTCCATACTAATTGACTACTATTTGCCTACTAATTGCCTACTAATTGACTACTACTTGCCGACTAATGGTCTACTAATTGGTTGATGATGTCATTAGAAACGCTTATCTTCCTCTATAGAAAAGCGACATTTGGGGGCGGCTCTGACGATGATGAATATGAAGTAGAATTTTTTTTCAACATTTTTTTTTCTCCACAAAACTTCTCATAAAAACCTCAAGAAAACTTATTTTAAAAAACATTAGGTTCTGAGCATCATCAAAACTGTCTATGTGTCTTGATGAGTGCTTTTTTTCCTGTGAAATTGGGATTGTTTGAATCGACTAAAGTGAACAACTTTGCAAAGGTTTTGCAAAAAAAAACATTATTTTTTTTAAAAATCGTGGCCATCCTGGAGGCGCGGTGGACTAATTCTATGGATAGAGAACCGAAGACTACCGATGCCGTGTCACAATAAAATAATAAATGTACTTACTTACCTAATGAAATTAATTTCCATGTGTCCTCATTTGTGCTTGCCATTCAAAATATACTTAAGTTGTCACACCCTGACCTTAGAGAGACTTTTTATTTCTCTATTTGGTTAGGTCGGGGTGTGATTTGGGTGGGCATTCTAGTTTGTCTGTTTCTTTGTTTGGCCGGGTATGGTTCCCTATCAGAGGCAGCTGTCTATCGTTGTCTCTGATTGGGAATCATACTTAGGCAGCCTTTTTCCCCACCTGTGTTTGTGTGCGCCACGGTCGAGTCACGGTCGGTTTCTGTTTACCAGTTTTTGTGTGAAGGTTTTACTTCTATTAAAGATGTGGAACTACACGCACGCTGCGCCTTGGCTCATTTATGACAGGGAGTTTGAAGACAGCGATCGTGACATAAGTATCAAAAGTAAATGTAATTGCTAAAATGTACTTAAGTATCAAAAGTAAAAAATAAAAGTATAAACCATTTCAAATTCCTTATATTAAACTTATATATATATTATTATATATATTATATTATATTATATTATTATTTTGGATGGATAGTCAGTGGCACACTCCAACACTCAGACATAATTTACAAACAAAGTATTTGTGTTTAGTGAGTCTGCCAGATCAGAGGCAGTAGAGATGACCAGGGATGTTCTCTGTTTAGTGAGTCCTCCAGATCAGAGGCAGTAGGGATGACCAGGGATGTTCTCTGTTTAGTGAGTCCTCCAGATCAGATCAGTAGGGATGACCGGGGATGTTCTCTGTTTAGTGAGTCCTCCAGATCAGAGGCAGTAGGGATGGACCAGGGATGTTCTCTGTTTAGTGAGTCCTCCAGATCAGAGGCAGTAGGGGTGACCAGGGATGTTCTCTGTTTAGTGAGTCTGTCAGATCAGAGGCAGTAGGGATGACCAGGGATGTTCTCTGTTTAGTGAGTCCTCCAGATCAGAGACAGTAGGGATGACCAGGGATGTTCTCTGTTTAGTGAGTCTGTCAGATCAGAGGCAGTAGGGGTGACCAGGGATGTTCTCTGTTTAGTGAGTCTGTCAGATCAGAGGCAGTAGAGATGACCAGGGATGTTCTCTGTTTAGTGAATCCTCCAGATCAGAGGCAGTAGGGGTGACCAGGGATGTTCTCTGTTTAGTGAGTCCTCCAGATCAGAGACAGTAGGGATGGACCAGGGATGTTCTCTGTTTAGTGAGTCCACCAGATCAGAGGCATTATAGGGATGACCAGGGATGTTCTCTTGATAAGTGTGTGAATTGGACCATTTTCCTGTCTGTTGGGTGTCAGGGAAAATGTATGGAGTAAAACGTTTATTATTTTCTTCAGGAATGTAGTGAAGTAAAAGTAAAAGTTGGCAAAAAAATATAAATAGTAAAGTACAGATACGCCAAAAAACGTCTTCAGTAGTACTTTAAAGTATTTTTACTGAAGTACTTTACACCACTGATAAAAAAAGACTTTCAGTTTTACCAGTAAACGTATTTCTTCGTTCCCACAACCAATGTGAAAGCAAAAACAAGCGTTCCCACAACTTCCAAGGAACCAAATGTGTTAGCTGGGGTTATTTTATGACTACCACATGGCCAAAATACTTCAGTCATACCGGTACTGTGTTAGCCATACAGGCTAACTTGACCAGCATGTTTGACTCTTGGACTTCAGTCCAACTACATTATCTTATGATTATCACATGACTACCACAGGCTAATTCTCTCAGTCAATGGACAGCAGGCTACCTACATTACCACAGCAACATAATTTATCCCTAAACTTAAGGACTTTGGGCCAACTTCAATCTTAGGGCTGCAAGGCAAGCTAACAACATTACCGTAGCCTGCTAACATTATTTTGGTCATCTCTTAGTCCAGCCCTCATATAACAGTTCATATAAACCAAACAACATTTTTGTAATGCAGTTTAAAAAATAAAAAAAATCCAATACATCGCTCGCTTTTTTTCCCTCATTCTTTTTTCATGCTTGTTAAATGGCGGCAGCTGCGAGAGGAACTTTGTCATGAATGTTGTGTCAGCAGATTAAATCTATGATGCATTTAAGAGGGAAACATAATTGTCAGCAGATTAAATCTATGATGCATTTAAGAGGGAAACATAATTGTCAGCAGAATAAATCTATGATGCATTTAAGAAGGAAACATAACAACATATCACTTCTTTTCAAGACTTTAAAAACGTTCTTCTTTGGTTTAAAAAAAATTATATGGGTAGCCTTTTAAAAAAAACTTTTTTTTTTAAAAAGGTTGTCTTTAACTTGTTTTCTTTATAGAGACCCTAAATGCTGGTTGTAATGTTGTTATGTTGTGATTGGTGCAAAGTGTTAATTTCAGTCATTGTGTTAATTGTGTTTCTTGCATTATCTCTTTGTGCAAAACTTTTAGAAAAATGTGTTCAATGGTAATTGTACATTCAAGGTCATTTTCAAAAGTAATAATTCCAACAGCCAAATGTATTTATTTGCCAGCTACATTGATAATCACATTTTGTGATAGTTATATCTTGTTGATTGTGATGTGAGACATGAGACTATGTACATTTTGTGTGTGTTTAAGTTAATGGTAATTCATCCCTTAAAGGATATGATGTCCACGAGTTCATCTGACTCTGGGTAAGTAGAAAAAAGAGCTTCATTGCCAGAATCTCACACTGTCCCTTTAAGTACCACATATGTTAATATTTCTGTAAACCAATAACATTGTTTCAAGAATGAATATTTGAAAAGAACCCATTTTATTGGATGATTGCATTTATTTAAATACAGCCAATTTGCATATCTGCAAAAACACAACTGAAATGATTCCCTCTCTCCTCCATCCATACCTGTATCACCTTAAGTTTTGCCTCAGCTAACACACACCACACTTACAATAATTATATAGTATGTTATGTAGAGATATAGAGTACCTGTTTAGAAGGTACTGCTTTTGGCCAACCTGTATACTTATAATGAGTTTTATATATATGAAAAAACATTGTTTATTTTATTTTTTGTTCAATAAAATACTGTTTTAGAAAGAGTCCAATCAAACGCCAGTAAATGTACCTACTCTTGAAGGGGCCGTACTTAAAAAACGACACAGGATTCCAGATACAAGTGTTTAGTTTCATAATAAACGGAGAAGAAAACGGAACGAAATGAATATTAAAAAACGTAAAAGCATAATGTATTAAGAATATCAATCAAATCTTTAACACATTTAAAAAAAAATACTAATAATGAAATGATTCACAATGAAAACATTGTCATTTTTATTTTTATTTTTTTACTTTTCATCCCAAAGTGTCATGTTTTCGTTTTAGGTTGATGTTGTTCAACTAAAATAAAAAACGATGGATTCATGAGGACGTTGGGACGTTTGACAAAAGTCAAGCTGTGATATACTGTGGCAGCGAAATAGCCAGCCGGCTAATCTAACATCACTGTGCTGTGTGTTGTGATAAATGTTTACACGGAAATATTCCCTAAATTGAATCAAACAATAGCATGCCAATTAATACGAGTGGTTCAACACAAACAAAAAAAGATTAGATTTGAACTTGATTTAATCTCAAAAGTCACATTGTCTTTCTAGCACGGAGTTTGGCATCTATCCTTTTTCAGGAAGCAAGGTCCATTTTATGTGGTCCATTTTATGACCCGCGGTCAGTGTCATAGATCCCAAAATGGCCGTCACAGGTCAGTGATACTGACCCAAGATGGCAGCCACTCACAGATCTGTGGTGCTGAGTGAAGGGTTAGAGAAGGTTAAACTAGGGCTGTTGTTGACTCTTTTCTTGCCACGCTGGGCCAAGGCTTCACCCAGAGGCTCGACGTAGGGGTTATCTGCTCCCCCCTCCTCCTCATCCTCCTCCTGAATCATCTACACAGGGAGACAGCAGGCATGACCATCCAGAATGATGATAATAATGTTGCAGTAATAAAATAATAATAACTATAATGAAGGGACATTTTTACCATCATGGGCATCGTATCCTTGTCAGACATGACCATGTCTATGTTGTAGTCCAAGGAATTAAGGCTTGAATTTAAAAAGAAATGCACTAAATTAGAGTCATACAACAGGAGTCCATGACGATGACACCTTAATTAATGTTAGCAATAACATCTCAATGCTGTCCAATGGAGGACAATATCAAAGAGCATTACCAGTATAGACGTTTTGTAACACTGTTCTCAGTTGCATGATAGGACAATCAGAGGAATGATAGGACAACCAGAGGGATGATAGGACAATCAGAGGAATGATAGGACAATCAGAGGAATGATAGGACAATCAGAGGAATGATAGGACAATCAGAGGAATGATATGACAATCAGAGGAATGATAGGACAATCAGAGGAATGATAGGACAACCAGAGGAATGATAGGTCAATCCGAGGAATGATAGGACAATCAAAGGAATGATAGGACAATCAGAGGAATGATGGGACAATCAGAGGAATGATAGGACAATCAGAGGAATGACAGGACAATCAGAGGAATGACAGGTCAATCCGAGGAATGCTAGCACAATCAGAGGAATGATAGGACAATCAGAGGAATGATAGGACAATCAGCGGAATGATAGGACAATCAGAAGAATGCTCGGACAATCAGAGGAATGCTAGGACAATCAGAGGAATGCTAGGACAATCAGAGGAATGCTAGGACAATCAGAGGAATGATAGGACAATCAGAGGAATGATAGGACAATCAGAGGAATGATAGGACAATCAGAGGAATGATAGGACAACCAGAGGAATGATAGGACAATCAGAGGAATGATAGGTCAATCAGAGGAATGATAGGTCAACCAGAGGAATGCTAGGACAATCAGAGGAATGATAGGACAATCAGAGGAATGATAGGACAATCAGAGAAATGATAGGACAATCAGAGGAATGATAGGACAATCAGAGGAATGATAGGACAATCAGAGGAATGATAGGACAATCAGAGGAATGATAGGACAATCAGAGGAATGATAGGACAATCAGAGGAATGCTAGGACAATCAGAGGAATGATAGGACAATCAGAGGAATGATAGGACAATCAGAGGAATGATAGGACAATCAGAGGAATGATAGGACAATCAGAGGAATGATAGGACAATCAGAGGAATGATAGGACAACCAGAAGAATGCTAGGACAATCAGAGGAATGATAGGACAACCAGAGGAATGATAGGACAATCAGAGGAATGATAGGACAATCAGAGGAATGATAGGACAACCAGAGGAATGATAGGACAATCAGAGGAATGATAGGACAACCAGAGGAATGATAGGACAACCAGAGGAATGATAGGACAATCAGAGGAATGATAGATTTAATGGTGATGCGTAAATACACATGTATTTGTCAGTGTCTCAGGTGGCATCCACATCTACATACATTTACATGACTCTGTAGTGTTCACATGACTCTGTAGTGTTCGCATGACTCCGTAGTGTTCACATGACTCTGTAGTGTTCACAGGGCTCTGTAGTAATGTGTTTACATGACTCTGTAGTGTTTACATGACTCTGTAGTGTTCACAGGACTCTGTAGTGTTTACATGACTCTGTAGTGTTCACAGGACTCTGTAGTGTTTACATGACTCTGTAGTGTTCACAGGACTCTGTAGTGTTCACATGACTCTGTAGTGTTCACATGACTCTGTAGTGTAGTGTTCAAATCCAATCTTATGGCCGTGAGTATTACCACTAGACCACATGGTCCGCACATATTGTTCTTATTGTCATCATCATCATCATCAATAGGTGGTTTCTACCTGACTCTGTCAGCGTTAGATCCTTCCTCGTCGAAGCCCAGGTCTGTGGCTGTGTCGATGTTCAAGTTGAGCACAGGGTTAGCCCTAAGACACAAATACAGGGACAGAGACAACACTGTTAGGCTACCTTACTTCCCTATTCCCTTTGCAAATTTCACATGTGAAATGATGTGACTTGTGACTTGATGGCACATTTCAAATGCATTGGAAACACTAAAAACTAAACATGTGTTAAAACTGCGGTCCAAAATATCTTCTCAGGTTTTAGTGAAATTTTGTTTTTGTTTAGTGTCGTAATTACATTTGTGTTACCATATAAAAAAATACGGTGCATTCGGGAAAGTATTCAGACCCCTTCACTTTTTACACATTTTGGTACGTTACAGCCTTATTCAAAAACTGGATTCAATTATTTCCCCATCCCCCCCATCATCAATCTTCACACAATACCCAATAATGAAAAAACAGGTTTTTATACATTTTTGCAAATTTATAAAATATGAAAAACTTAAATATTACATTTACGTAAGTAAATTCAGACCCTTTATAATCAGTACTTTGTTGAAGTAACTTTGGCAGCGATTACAGCCTTGTCTTCTTGGGTATGACACTTCAAGCTTGGCACACCTGTATTTGGTGAGTTTCTACCATTCTTCTCTGCAGATGCTCTCAAGATCTGTCAGGTTGGATGGGGAGCATCACTGTACAGCTATTTTCTGGTCTCTCCAGAGATGTTTGATCGGGTTCAAGTCCGGGCTCTGGCTGGGCCACTCAAGGACATTTAGAGACTTGTCCCGAAGCCACTCCTGCGTTGTCTTGGCTGTGGGATTAGGGTCATTGTCCTGTTTGAATTTGAACCTTCGCCCCAGTCTGAGGTCCTGAGCGCTCTGGAGTAGGTTTTCATCAAGGATCTCTCTGTACTTTGCTCTGTTTATCTTTCCTTCGATCCTGACGAGTCTCCCAGTCCCTGCCGCTGAAAAACATCCCCACAGCATGATGCTTCCACCACCATGCTTCACCTTAGGGATGGTGTCAGATTTCCTCCAGGCGTGACGTGTGGCATTCAGGCAAAGAGTTAAATCTTGGTTTCATCAGACCAGAGAATCTTGTTTGTCATGGTCTGAGAGTCTTTAGGTGCCTTTTGGCAAACTCCAAGTGGGCTGTCATGTGCCTTTTACTGAGGAGTGGCTTCCGGCTGGCCACTCTACTATAAAGGCCTGATTGGTGGAGTGCTGCAGAGATGGCTGTTCTTCTGGAAGGTTCTCCCATATCCACAGAGGAGTGACAATAGGGTTCTTGGTCACCTCCCTGATCAAGGCCATTCTCCCCCGATTGCTCAAGTTGGCCGGGCGGCCAGCTTTAGGAAGAATGTTGGTGGTTCCAAACTTCTTCCAATTAAGAATGATGGAGGCCACTGTGTTTTTGAGGACCTTCAATGCTGCAGAAATGTTTTGGTACCCTTCCCCAGATCTATACCTCGACAAAATCCTGTCTCGGAGCTCTATGGACAATTCCTTCGAACTTATGGATTGTTTTTTGCTCTGACATGCACTGTCAACTGTGGGACCTTAAATAGACAGGTTTGTGCCTTTCCAAATAATTTCCAATCAATTGAATTTACCACATTTGGACTCCAATCAAGTTCTACGAACATCTCAAGGATGGTCAATTGAAACAGGATGGACCTAAGCTCAATTTCGAGTCTCATACCAAAGGGTCAGATTACTTATTTAAATAAGATAATTTTTGTTTTTAATACATTTGCAAAAATGTCTAACAAAAAAATAGTTTTTGCTTTGTAATTATGGGTTATTGTGGCACTATCCCTATGGTGAATCATGGTGGTTGTAGCATCATATGTGATATTTCAGTGTTTTATTTGTAATAATTTTTGCAAGCATTTCTACCTGGGGTATTGAGTGTAGCTTGATGAGGAAAACGTTTTATTTAATACATTTTAGAATAATAACGTAACAAAATGTGGAAAAAGTCAAGGGGTCTGAATAATTTGCACTCTGTGTTATTCTGTAATTATTGTACATATACATTTCATGTAGGGAGTTGGATCCTCCCTATGGGTCCAGGTTAAAACTAGTGCACTATGCAAGGAATAGGGTGCCATTTGGGATGCACCCAATGTGTGGAGTACAGGACTCACCCCTCCATAGTGTACTTGTTGGTTCCAGGCACGACAGGCCCACTCTTCTGATCTCCACCAGTCACCACCATGGCTGCTGAGTTCATGGCTTTAGATGCCTTCAGCTTCGTTCTGTAGCTGTAAAAGTTTACCATCCATAAGTTAGTTACCCATACTTACTAACCCATACTAGTTACCCATACTTACTAACCCATACTAAATAATCCATACTAGTTTCCTGCCATCCTTTTCTCTTTAAATGTAGCAACACGTCTAACAGGGATCACAACCGCAGACCACGTGTAACTACGCCAGCCCAGGACTCGGCTTCTTCCCCTAACAGGGATCACAACTACGCCAGCCCAGGACTCAGCTTCTTCCCCTAACAGGGATCACAACTACGCCAGCCCAGGACTCGGCTTCTTCCCCTAACAGGGATCACAACTACGCCAGCCCAGGACTCGGCTTCTTCCCCTAACAGGGATCACAACTACGCCAGCCCAGGACTCGGCTTCTTCCCCTAACAGGGATCACAACTACGCCAGCCCAGGACTCGGCTTCTTCCCCTAACAGGGATCACAACTACGCCAGCCCAGGACTCGGCTTCTTCCCTTAACAGGGATCACAACTACGCCAGCCCAGGACTCGGCTTCTTCCCCTAACAGGGATCACAACTACGCCAGCCCAGGACTCGGCTTCTTCCCCTGCGGGATTCGTCAGAGACCAGCCACTTGGACAGCTGAAGAAAATGTGCGCACCGAAGAATTTCTGAAAACTGTCAGAAACCGTACCAGGGAAACTCATGTGTGTGCTCATCGTCCTCACCAGGGGTCTTGACCTGACTGTAGTTCTGCATCATCACAGACTTCAGTGGGAAAATGCTCACCTTCGATGACCACTGCTATGCTGGAGGAGTGTGCTGTTCACTAAAGGATCCCGGTTTCAGCTGTACCGGGCAGATGGCAGACAGCGTGGATGGCGTTGTGTGTGCGAGTGGTTTGCTGATGTCAACGTTGTGAACAGAGTGCCCCATGGTGGGGTTATGGTGTGGGCAGTAAACACTATTGCATTTTATCGATGGCAATTTGAATGCACAGAGATCCCATGATGAGATCCTGAGGCACATTGTCGTGCCATTCATCCGCCACCATCACCTCATGTTTCAGCACGGCCCCTTGTCGCAAGGATAACTACACAATTCCAGGAAGCTGAAAATTTCCCTGCATACTCACCAGACATGTCAGCCATTGAGCATGTTTGGGATGCTCTGGATCGACGTGTACGACTGCGTGTTCCAGTTCCCACCAATTTCCAGCAACTTCGCACATCCATTGAAGAGGAGTGGGACAACATTCCACAGGCCACATTTAACAGCCTGATCAACTCTAGGTGAAGGAGATGTGTTGTGCTGCATGAGGCAAATGGTGGTCACACCAGATACTGACTCGTTTTGTTAAAGGTACAGTACCCGTCAAAAGTTTGGGCACACCTACTCATTCAAGGGTTTTTCTTTATTTTTTTACTTTTTTCTACATTGTAGTATAATAGTGAAGACAACAACACTATGAAATAACACATTTGGTATCATGTAGTAACCAAAAAAGTCATAAACAAATCAAAACATATTTTATATTTGAGATTCTTCAAAGTTGCCACCCTTTGCCTTAATGACAGCTTTGCACACTCTTGGCATTCTCTCAACCAGCTTCACCTGAAAGGCTTTTCCAAAAATCTTGAAGGAGTTCCCACATATGCTGAGCACTTGTTGGCTGCTTTTCCTTCACTCTGCGGTCAAACTCATCCCAAACCATCTCATTTGTGTTGAGGTTGGGTGATTGTGGAGGCCAGGTCAGGTCTGCATAAGGCCCTAAGCAAATAAGAGAATGCTCACCTAGAAGCAGCGCTCCTAGTGTCCGGGGACTTTAATGCAGGGAAACTTTAATCCGTTTTACCTCATTTAGTATGTCAGATGTGCAACCAGATAAGAAAACTCTAGACCACCTTTACTCCACACACAGAGACGCATACAAAGCTCTCCCCCGCCCTTCATTTGGAAAATCTGACCATAATTCTATCCCCCTGATTCCTCCTTACAAGCAAAAAAAAATCAAGCAGGAAGCACCAGTGACTCGCTCAATACGGAAGTGGTCTGATAATGTGGAAGCTAAGCTACACGACTGTTTTGCTAGCACAGACTGGAATATGTTCCGGGATTCATCCGATGTTATTGCGGAGTACACCACATCATTCACTGACTTCATCAATAAGTGCATCGACGACTTCGTCTCCACAGTGTCCGTACGTAAACATCCCAACCAGAAGCCATGGATTACAGGCAACATCCGCACTGAGCTAAAGGCTAGAGATACCGCTTTGAAGGAGCAGGACACTAAGCTTATAAAAAAATCCCGCTATGCCCTCTCTGATGAACCATCAAACAGGCGAAGCGTAAATACAGGACTAAGATTGAATCCTACTAAATTGACTCTGACTCTTGTCGGATGTGGCAGGGCTTGCAAACTATTACGGATTACAAAGCGAAACCCAGCCGCAAGCTGCCCCATGACAGGAGCCTACCAGACGAGCTAAATGCCTTCTATACTCGCTTCGAGGCAAGCAACACTGAACCATGCATGATGGCATCAGCTGTTCTGGATGACTGTGTGATCACACTCTCCGCAGTGATGTGAGTAAAACCTTCAAACAGGTCAACATTCACAAGGCTGCAGGGCCAGATAGATTACCAGGACGTGTACTCAGAGCATGCGCTGACCAGCTGGCAAGTAACTTCACTGACATTTTCAACCCCTCAATGACCGAGTCTCTAATACCTACATGTTTCAAGCAAAGCACCATAGTTCCTTTGCTCAAGAATGCCAAGGTATGCCTAAATGACTACTGCCCCTTCGCACTCATGTCTGTAGCCATGAAGTGCTTTGAAAGGCTGGTCATGGCTCACATCAACATCATCATCCCAAAAACCCTAGACCCACTCCAATTCCCATACCTTGCCAACAGATCCACAGATGATACAATCTCCATTTAACTTCACACTGACCATTCCCACCTGGACAAAAGGAAGACCTAAGTGAGAATGCTGTTCGTTGACTACAGCTCAGCGTTCAACACCATAATGCCCTCAAAGCTCATCACTAAGCTAAGGACCCTGGGACTAAACATCTCCCTCTGCAACTGGATCCTGGACTTCCTGACGGGCCACCCACAGGTGGTAAGGGTAGGCAACAATCCTCAACCTGGGGGCCCCTCAAGGGTAGGTACTTAGTCCCCTCCTGTACTCACTGTTCACCCACGACTGAAATGCCACGCTCGACTCCAACACCATCATTAAGTTTGCCGACGACACAACGGTGGTAGGCCTGATCTCTGACACTGATGAGACAGCCTACAGGAAGGAGGTCAGGACAACAACCTATCTCTCAATTTGATCAATACAAAAGTGCTGATCGTGGACTACAGGAAAAGGGTGGCGAGCATGCCCTCATTCACATTGACAGAGCTGTAGTGGAGCGGGTCGAGAGCTTCAAGTTCCTCGGCGTCCACATCACCAAATAACTATCATGGTCCAAACATACCAAGACAGTCATGAAGAGAGCACGCCAACGCCTTTTCCCCTTCAGGAGACTGAAAAGATTTAGCATGGGTCCTCAGATCCTCAAAAGGTTCTACAGCTGCACCATCGAGAGCATCCTGACTGGTTGCATCACCGCATGATATGGCAACTGCTTGGCATCCGACAGCTCTCTCTGCTACCGCACGTCAAGCGGTACCGGAGTGCCAAGTCTAGGTCCAAAAGGCTCCTTAACAGCCTCTACCCCCAATCCATAAGACTGCTGAACGATTAATAAAATGGCTACCCGGACAATATGCATTAGCCTCCTTTATTTACACTGCTGCTACTCGTTGTTTATTAATCATATATATTCAAATCAAATGTTATTTGTCACGTGAGCCGAATACAACAAGTGTAGACCTTACAGTAAAATGCTGAATACAACAGGTATAGTAGACCTCACAGTGAAATGCTGAATACAACAGGTGTAGTAGACCTTACAGTGAAATGTTGAATACAACAGGTATAGTAGACCTCACAGTGAAATGCTGAATACAACAGGTGTAGTAGACCTTACAGTGAAATGCTGAATACAACAGGTGTAGTAGACCTTACAGTGAAATGCTGAATACAACAGGTGTAGTAGACCTTACAGTGAAATGCTGAATACAACAGGTGTAGTAGACCTCACAGTGAAATGCTGAATACAACAGGTGTAGTAGACCTTACAGTGAAATGCTGAATACAACAGGTGTAGTAGACCTTACAGTGAAATGCTGAATACAACAGGCGTAGTAGACCTTACAGTGAAATGCTGAATACAACAGGTGTAGTAGACCTTACAGTGAAATGCTTACCTACAAGCCCAAACCAACAATGCAGTTTTTTTTTTTACTTTTAAAAAATACCTACAAAAAAATAAGAATAAGAAATAAAAACAACAAATAATTATCTATGCATAGTCACTTTATCTTTATTTTAATCCTTTATTTACCTAGATGTACATATTGCCTCAATTACCTCGACTAACCTGAGTTTAGTTAAAGTTGAGTTAAAAAAAATTATTTCTAGGGTGTTTTGAGATCTAAAATGTACTTCTACAGTGTTTTGAGTTCTAAAATATACTTATAGGGTGTTTTGAGTTCAAAAATGTACTTCTAGGGTGTTTTGAGTTCAAAAAATGTACTTCTACAGTGTTTTGAGTTCAAAAATGTACTTCTAGGGTGTTTTGAGTTCAAAAATGTACTTCTAGGGTGTTTTGAGTTCTAAAATGTACTTCTATGGTGTTTTGTGTTCTAAAATGTACTTCTAGGGTGTTTTGAGTTCTAAAATGTACTTCTACAGTGTTTTGAGATCAAAAATGTATTTCTACGTTGTTTTGAGTTCAAAAATGTACTTCTAGGGTGTTCTGAGTTCAAAAATGTACTTCTAGGGTGTTTTGAGTTAAAAAAAATGTACTTCTACAGTGTTTTGAGTTCAAAAATGTACTTATAGGGTGTTTTGAGTTCAAAAATGTACTTCTAGGGTGTTTTGAGTTCTAAAATGTACTTCTACGGTGTTTTGAGTTCTAAAATGTACTTCTAGGGTGTTTTGAGTTCTAAAATGTACTTCTACAGTGTTTTGAGATCAAAAATGTACTTCTAGGGTGTTTTGAGTTCTAAGATGTAGTTCTACGGTGTTTTGAGTTCAAAAATGTACTTCTAGGGTGTTTTGAGTTCAAAAATGTACTTCTAGGGTGTTTTGAGTTAAAAAATGTACTTCTACAGTGTTTTGAGTTAAAAAATGTACTTCTAGGGTGTTTTGAGTTCTAAAATGTACTTCTAGGGTGTTTTGAGTTCTAAAATGTACTTCTACAGTATTTTGAGATCTAAAATGTACTTCTACGGTGTTTTGAGATCTAAAATGTACTTCTAGGGTGTTTTGAGTTCTAAAATGTACTTCTACAGTGTTTTGAGTTCTAAAATGTACTTTACAGTGTTTTGAGATCTAAAATGTACTTCTACAGTGTTTTGAGATCTAAAATGTACTTCTACGGTGTTTTGAGTTCTAATAATAAGAAAAATGGCACTTACATCACACAAGTGGTGTTGTTATCATCTACGCATAGTCACTTTAATAACTCTACCTACAGTTGAAGTCAGAAAGTCGTTTAGGACATCTACTTTGTGCGTGACACAAGTAATTTTTCCAACATATGTTTACAGACAGATTATTTCACTTATTCACTGCATCTCAATTCCAGTGGGTCAGAAGTTTACATACACTATGATGAATTATGTGGATATAATGAAGCAACATCTCAAGACATCAGTCACAAATGGGTCTTCCAAATGGACAATGACCCCAAGCATACTTCCAAAGTTGTGGCAAAATGGATTAAGGACAACAAAGTCAAGGTATTGGAGTGGCCATCACAAAACCCTGACCTCAATCCTATAGAAAATTTGTGGGCAGAAATGAAAAAGCATGTGCGAGCAAGGAGGCCTTACAAACCTGACTCAGTTACACCAGCTCTGTCAGGAGGAATGGGCCAAAATTCACCCAACTTATTGTGGGAAGCTTGTGGAAGGCTACCCTAAACGTTTGACCCAAGTTAAACAATTTAAAGGCAATGCTACCAAATACTAATTGAGTGTATGTAAACTTCTGACCCACTGGGAATGTAATGAAATAAATAAAAACTGAAATTAATCATGCTCTCTACTATTATTCTGACATTTCACATTCTTAATATAAAATGGAGATCCTAACTGACCTAAAACAGGGAATTTTTACTAGGATTAAATGTCAGAAATTGTGAAAAACTGAGTATAAATGTATCTGTTTACATCACATACACTATCAAGCATTTCATACATGCTGACTGTTAGCACTTGGTGGCCTATTACCCTAAAAGAAAAGGCTTTAGATGTGCCAAGAATTGTATTTGTATTGTAATGTATTTGGCTAAGACCGGTGCCCCCTGTATATAGCCTCCACATTGACTCTGTACGGGTACCCCCTGTATATAGCCTCCACATTGACTCTGTACCTTAACACCCTGTATATAGCCTCCACGTTGACTCTGTACCGTAACACCCTGTATATAGCCTCCACATTGACTCTGTACCGGTACCCCCTGTATATAGCCTCCATATTGACTCTGTACCGTAACACCCTGTATATAGCCTCGCACGTTGACTCTGTACCGTAACACCCTGTATATAGCCTCCACATTACTAACCTGTACCGTAACACCCTGTACTAGAGCCTCCACATTGACTCTGTCTGGTACCCCCTGTACCTATAGCCTCCACATTGACTCTGTACCGGTACCCCCTGTATATAGCCTCCACATTGACTCTGTACCGTAACACCCTGTATATAGCCTCCACATTGACTCGGTACTGGTACCCCTTGTATTTAGTCTCATTACTAACCTGTACCCCCGCACATTGACTCCGGTACCGGTAGCCCCTGTATATAGCCTCCACATGGACTCTGTACCGTAACACCCTGTATATAGCCTCCACATGGACTCTGTACCGTAACACCCTGTATATAGCCTCCACATTGACTCTGTACCTTAACACCCTGTATATAGCCTCCACGTTGACTCTGTACCGTAACACCCTGTATATAGCCTCCACATTGACTCTGTACCGTAACACCCTGTATATAGCCTCCACGTTGACTCTGTACCGTAACACCCTGTATATAGCCTCCACATTGACTCTGTACCGTAACACCCTGTATAGAGCCTCCACATTGACTCTGTACTGGTACCCCCTGTATATAGCCTCCACATTGACTCTGTACCGGTACTCCCTGTATATAGCCTCCACATTGACTCTGTACCGGTACCCCCTGTATATAGTCTCTATATTGACTCTGTACCGTAACACCTTGTATATAGCCTCCACATTGACTCTGTACCGTAACACCCTGTATATAGCCTCCACATTGACTCTGTACCATAACACCCTGTATATAGCCTCCACATTGACTCTGTACCGTAACACCCTGTATATAGCCTCCACATTGACTCTGTACCGTAACACCCTGTATATAGCCTCCACATTGACTCTGTACCGTAACACCCTGTATATAGCCTCCACATTGACTCTGTACCGTAACACCCTGTATATAGCCTCCAAATTGACTCTGTACCGTAACACCCTGTATATAGCCTCCACATTGACTCTGTACCGTAACACCCTGTATATAGCCTCCACATTGACTCTGTACCGTAACACCCTGTATATAGTCTCCACATTGACTCTGTACCAGTAAAACCCTGTATATAGCCTCCACATTGACTCTGTACCGTAACACCCTGTATATAGCCTCGCTACTGTTTTCATTATTGTGTTAATTTTTTCTTACTTTATTTATTGTTCAAGCTAATATGTTCTTACTTTTTAAACAATTCTGCTCTGTTGGTTATGGATTTGTATGTAAACAGTTCATGTTAAGGTCTGTTGTATTCGGCGCATGTGAAAAATAAAATGTTTTTGTGAATCAATCATATGTATCAAACATGCCAGAATACTGATCTAGGATTAGGTACCTATGTTCCATACACTTCAATTAATTATAATCTAAAGGACAGAACTGATCCTAGATCAGCGCTCCTACTCTGAGATGTTTGATACATACGTGCCCAGGTCTCAGCTTACCTCCTGCGGGTGCAGACCAGAGACGTTGTCATGACAGCCAGGACGATGATGAGGCCTGCCACCAGTCCCAACAGAACGAACATGATTGGATTCACCTGCTTCTCTGTCACCACAGTCCCTCCCTGCAACACCACACAGAGTTTAGAGTAGGGTTGCAGAAAATT
>NC_092160.1:38222017-38504517 GCF_045791955.1 Oncorhynchus clarkii lewisi
TGTGTTGTTTCTTAACGGCTACTGTGTTGTTTCTTAACAGCTACTGTGTTGTTTCTTAACAGCTACTGTGTTGTGTTTCTTAACGGCTACTGTGTTGTTTCTTAACAGCTACTGTGTTGTTTCTTAACAGCTACTGTGTTGTTTCTTAACGGCTACTGTGTTGTGTTTCTTAACAGCTACTGTGTTGTTTCTTAACGGCTACTGTGTTGTTTCTTAACAGCTACTGTGTTGTTTCTTAACAGCTACTGTGTTGTTTCTTAACAGCTACTGTGTTGTTTCTTAACGGCTACTGTGTTGTTTCTTAACGGCTACTGTGTTGTGTTTCTTAACAGCTACTGTGTTGTTTCTTAACGGCTACTGTGTTGTTTCTTAACAGCTACTGTGTTGTTTCTTAACGGCTACTGTGTTGTGTTTCTTAACGGCTACTGTGTTGTTTCTTAACGGCTACTGTGTTGTTTCTTAACGGCTACTGTGTTGTGTTTCTTAACGGCTACTGTGTTGTGTTTCTTAACGGCTACTGTGTTGTTTCTTAACAGCTACTGTGTTGTGTTTCTTAACGGCTACTGTGTTGTGTTTCTTAACAGCTACTGTGTTGTTTCTTAACAGCTACTGTGTTGTGTTTCTTAACGGCTACTGTGTTGTGTTTCTTAACAGCTACTGTGTTGTTTCTTAACGGCTACTGTGTTGTTTCTTAACGGCTACTGTGTTGTTTCTTAACGGCTACTGTGTTGTTTCTTAACGACTACTGTGTTGTTTCTTAACGGCTACTGTGTTGTTTCTTAACAGCTACTGTGTTGTGTTTCTTAACAGCTACTGTGTTGTTTCTTAACGGCTACTGTGTTGTTTCTTAACGGCTACTGTGTTGTTTCTTAACAGCTACTGTGTTGTTTCTTAACGGCTACTGTGTTGTTTCTTAACGGCTACTGTGTTGTTTCTTAACGGCTACTGTGTTGTGTTTCTTAACGGCTACTGTGTTGTGTTTCTTAACGGCTACTGTGTTGTTTCTTAACAGCTACTGTGTTGTGTTTCTTAACGGCTACTGTGTTGTGTTTCTTAACAGCTACTGTGTTGTTTCTTAACAGCTACTGTGTTGTGTTTCTTAACGGCTACTGTGTTGTTTCTTAACAGCTACTGTGTTGTGTTTCTTAACAGCTACTGTGTTGTTTCTTAACGGCTACTGTGTTGTTTCTTAACGGCTACTGTGTTGTTTCTTAACAGCTACTGTGTTGTTTCTTAACGGCTACTGTGTTGTTTCTTAACGGCTACTGTGTTGTTTCTTAACGGCTACTGTGTTGTGTTTCTTAACGGCTACTGTGTTGTGTTTCTTAACGGCTACTGTGTTGTTTCTTAACAGCTACTGTGTTGTTTCTTAACGGCTACTGTGTTGTTTCTTAACAGCTACTGTGTTGTTTCTTAACGGCTACTGTGTTGTTTCTTAACGGCTACTGTGTTGTTTCTTAACGGCTACTGTGTTGTGTTTCTTAACGGCTACTGTGTTGTGTTTCTTAACGGCTACTGTGTTGTTTCTTAACAGCTACTGTGTTGTGTTTCTTAACGGCTACTGTGTTGTGTTTCTTAACAGCTACTGTGTTGTTTCTTAACAGCTACTGTGTTGTGTTTCTTAACGGCTACTGTGTTGTGTTTCTTAACGGCTACTGTGTTGTGTTTCTTAACGGCTACTGTGTTGTTTCTTAACGGCTACTGTGTTGTGTTTCTTAACGGCTACTGTGTTGTGTTTCTTAACGGCTATTGTTTCTTATTAACGGCTATTAATTACAGTGAAATCAGAAGTTAAAACATGACTTGCCCGGCCGGACAGCATTCATATACTCACTGAATATTTCCGACGTATTTGTCGTCTTCCTGTGTGGTGACAACTCGAAACACTTGACTGCCCAACTCGGTCGTTCTATTGTTGACGTCATCCCTGAATTGGATATTTGTTATCGAAAATGTAATTAGTCTATTTTTCCCGGAATCACGGTCTGTAGCCTATACGGGGGAAAGGGGGAAAAAGAAGACTGGAATTCATTACAACTCATATCGCAGCCAAGTCTTCAAGTTAAATGAATTAAATGGTATACTTTATGTTATATTCAAAACAATTCTGCATAGCATGCAGCTGTCCCACTATGTACAGTATAATGATGGCATATTGCTGAGTCTACCTTTTATTAATAAGCTACATTTTGAGATTTAAAAATAAAAAATAGTGCCCTGCCCCGGCACTTGTTTTGCTATACCTTATCAAATAGAAAAATAACTGACGTTGTCCATTTTACACAGTTATACTCACAGTGACACTGGCTATTACTGAGCCTACAGAGGCCGTCTCTGACACCACAACTGCAGAGAGGGTAAGGTAGGTAAGAACACTGTTAAGTCAATCTGGAGTTATATAGATTCATATCATAAAGTAAAATGAATGATCATATATATATATATATATAAACAAAAATACGATATTAAGATATTCAGATTTACCATACAACGTGCTGAAGTTTAGAAACATATTTACCATATAAGGAATCTGTTGTTTCGAAAGCAGGGGCATTGTCATTGATGTCTTCGATGTTGATCACAATGTGCCCTGAAATTAATTTGAATTGTTAGAATACATTGAAAGATATTAAAGTTACAAACGTAGATATTAACGATACTAATGTTACAAAATAAGGTTACAAATTCCTGGTAACATTCCCAGAATTCCCAGGTTTTCCAGAAATCCCAGTTGCAGGATTATTGGATTTCCTGCTTATTCCCACCTCATCCCCAGAGTCGTTCCCAGGGAATCTTTCAACCTGAGAATTTTACAACCCAAAAAGAGCCAGAACCAAACAGAACCAGACGGAGGTACCGACCTGGTGTTGCGCTGTTGTTCTCCCCTTTCTGGGTCAACTCATCCACCACCTGGGCCTCCAGCTCAACCTGGTCACACTTCTCAAAGTCGATCACAAACTCCTCGTTCAGTATGATCTCCCCTGTGGGCTCCAGGATGAACCAGTCCTCTGGGCAGGGCCCGAGAGTCAGGGAGCCGTTACAGCGGCACTTATTGGAGACCAGCTGGTAGACCAGAAAGTGATTCTTGTCCAGGTCCACCCCTTCGAAACTCCCCACGGCTCCACTGATAGTGGTGTTCTCCTTTATGTGCAACGGGGCAACGGGCTTAAACTGGGGCCTCTCATCATTCACATCCACCACAATCACCTCCACGTTTACAGTGTCCTTCATGGATCCCAGGTCCATGGCCTCCACATCCAGGCTGAAGGTTTTGAAGCTGCTCTCGTAGTCCAACTCGATGTCCGGGTCGACCGTGATGTTGCCGATGTAACCATCGGGTTCGTCCTTGAAGGTTTGGATGATGAATTGTCCGAAGCTTCCGCTGACTATGCTGAAGGAGATGCGGTTGTGATCGATCGTTTGGTCCAAGTCCACCGCCTGGACGGAGCCCACAAATTCAGCTGTTGGAGGAAGACAGAAAGAGACGGCTTTATGTTTTTCAATTCATGATTATCTAGATGTTTTTGGTCGATTATTAAACGATTATTATCAACAAAGCAAGTCAGTTAAGAACAAATTCCACAATGATGGCATGGTAAAGTGGGAAGAGGCATGTTTTTTTTGGCGGGAGATCGCTTATGTTTGAGGCAATGATCAATGTTTTTCTGAGGAGAAGTAGGGACTAAACCACATCCTCCCTCAAAAATTTTAATCAGGGTACTGGCGGCAAAATGTCTGAATTCAACAACAAGAAACATGTGCTTACCTTTCTTCCCCTCCTCCACTAAGAATTTGTAAGACTTTTTTCGAAACTTCGGTGTGTTGTCGTTGATATCCTAGGTTGGAAATTAGAAGACCAGTGAAGCTTTACAATTTACAATTTATGTTCACGAAGATACAAGGTAATGAAGCCTTCCTCTTACTTCTGATCACGTCAAGAAGACACCCTTACACATTAAACAATCTGTCGGGAGTTCTATCCAGTCGAAAAAGAGTCCACATGCATAAAGATTCTCAGATTAAGAATGGTGATCGAGGATCAGTATTTCCTTCTAAATCTAAAGATAAAAGTCTAATAAAAATCATATTTTATTGGTCGCACACATATATTTAGCAGATGTTATTGAGGGTGTAGAGAAATGCTTGTGTTCCTAGCTCCAACAGTGCAGTAGTATCTAACAAGTCAAAACAAGACACACAAATCTAAAAGTACACGAGTGGAATTAAGACATTTATAATATTAGGACAAGCAATATCGGAGTCCTGAGGATAAATACAGTATATATATGTACCAGTCAAAAGTATGGACACACCTACCCATTCAAGGTTTATTTTTTATTTTGACTATTTTCTACATTGTGGAATAATAGTGAAGACATCAAAACTATGAAACTACACGTATGGAATTAAGTAGTATCATTTAAAAAATATATATATAAAACTAAATATATTTTTAATTCTCCAAAGTAGCCACCCTTTGCCTTGATGACAGCTTTGCACACTCTTGGCATTATCTCAACCAGCTTCATGAGGTAGTCACCTGGAATGCATTTCAATTAACAGGTGTGCCTTGTTAAAAGTCCATTTGTGGAATTTTTATTTGAGCCAATCAGTTGTGTTGAGACAAGGTAGGGTTGGTATACAGAAGATAGCCCGATTTGGTAAAAGACCAAGTCCATATTATGGCAAGAACAGCTCAAATAAGAAAAGAGAAACAACAGTCCATCATTGCTTTAAGACATGAAGGTCAGTCAATCAGGAAAATGTCAAGAACTTTAAAATTTTCTTCAAGTGCAGTCGCAAAAACCATCAAGCATTATTATGAAACTGGCTCTCATGAGGACGGCCACAGGAAAGGAAGACCCAGAGTTACCTCTGCAGCAGAGGATAAGTTCATTAGAGTTACCAGCCTCAGAAACTGCAGCCCAAATAAATGCTTCACAGATTTCAAGTAACATACACATCTCAACATCAACTGTTCAGAGGAGACTGAGTGAATCAGGCCTTCCTGGTCAAATTACTGTAAAGAAACCACTACTGAAGGACACCAACAAGAAGAAGAGACCTCCTTGGACAAAGAAACATGAGCAATGGGCATTAGACATGTGGAAATCTGTCCCTTGGTCTGATGAGTCCAAATTTTGGAACCACCAAGACTCTTCCTAAAGCTGGCCACCTGGCAAAACTGAGCAATCGGACGAGAAGGGCCTTGGTCAGAACCAAGAACCTATTGGTCACTCTGAAAGAGCTCCAGAGTTCCTCTGTGGAGATGGAAGAACCTTCCACAAGGGCAACCATCATTGATGAAAACCTTCTCCAGAGCGCTCAGGACCTCAGACTGGGGCGAAGGTTCACCTTCCAACAGGACAACGACCCTAAGCCCACAGCCAAGAGAACGCAGGATTGGCTTCGGGACAAATATCTGAATGTCCATGAGTGGCCCAGCCAGAGCCCGGACTTGAACCCGATCGAACTGTAGAGACCTGGAGAGATCTGAAAATAGCTGTGCAGCAATGCTCCCCATCCAATCCGACAGAGCTTGAGCGGATCTGCAGAGCACAATGGGAGAAACTCCCCAAATACTGGTGTGCACAGCTTGTATCATCATACCCAAGAAGACTCAAGGCTGTAATCCCTGCCAAATGTGCTTCAACAAAGTTCTGAGTAAAAGTGTCTGAATACTTATGCAAATGTAATATATATATATAGATATATATATTTTTTTATCAATTAGCAAAATAATCTCAAAAACTATTTTTTGTCATTATAATAAGGGGAATTGTTTTTTAATCCATTTGAGAATGTGGCTGTAACACAACCACATGTGGAAAAAGTCCAGTGTAATACCTTGAGGGCCGTTGTGGTATCAGCTTGAGGAGGAATATACACGGCTCTCTTGGGAGGTAATGCGGTCGGCATTTGATTGTGAGTTATTCTAGGTTGGGTGACCAAAAGGACTTGAGTTCCTGTACATTACCACAATCACACCATGAGTAGTTAATCATGAAATATACACCTATGCTTTTCTTCTTCCCGGAGAGTTCTTTATTCCTGTCTGCGCGATGTACTGAGAACCCAGCTGGCTGTATGGACGGGGACAGTATATCCAGAGAGAGCCATGATTCTGTGAAACAGAGTATGTTACAGTCCCTGATGTCTCTCTGGAAGGAGATCCTCGCCCTGAACCTGTCTACTTTATTGTCCAGACTCCAACTCTGGGCCTGGTGATTGGGGAAATGGGCCAAAAAAAAGGGGGACAGAGCAGCTAACCTCCACAGAGGCTGACTGCTCTGCCCCCCTTAAGGACAGTGGAACTATGGACCTTCTCTGGAAGGAAATCCTCGCCCTGAACCTGTCTCCTTTATTGTCCAGAGACTGAACATTAGCGAGTAATATACTCGGAAGCGGTGGATGGTGTGCGCGCCTCCTGAGTCGGACTAGAAGTCCACTCCGAAGACCTCTTCTCCATTGGCGGCGTCTTGAAACAGCCTCAGGGATAAGTTAAATTGCATTGGTTGAGTACGAACAAAAGGATCCAATCCAGGAAAGTCGTATTTCTGGTCGTAACGCTGGTGAGTTACCGCCGCTCTGATATCCAGAAGTTATTTCCGGCTGTATGTAATAACGCAAAACATTTTCTGGGATAATAATATAGGATTATTATTTTTTTTTTTAAATAAAACATAAATGCAAAGTTGTTTAGGACCTAGTAACAGAGGTGCCAAGGGGGACATGATTCTAGATCAACAGTCCTACTCTGAGACGCTTTGTGACTATGGGCCCAGGTACCAATGCACCCTGTCTGTGCACTTGTTAAAGGTTTGTGAGGGATGGACAGTGATCTTACCTCCACATTGATGATGACTGGCACCCAGGTGGCCAGTGGTGGACTGCCTTTGTCAGTTGCTGTCACATTTAACTTAACCTGCCCATTATCCTTGGCCTGCATGGCCTCTCTGTCTAGCGGGCCATTGTTCTCCAACCAGCCTGTGGTGGGGTCAATGGTGAATTTGTCACTGTAGTTACTGTTAACTATTCCATACACAATCTCGCTGTTGGGCGGCTCATCTCTGTCAGTAGCCTGCAAACGAGAAGAAGGAAAAATTCACCAACAACTAGAAGCAGCACAGAGGTCTAGCAAAATTCTGATAACTTTCTCCCAAATTCCTGGAAGATTCCTGAAATTCAGTACAGAATAAGCAGGAAATCTGGAATCCTCTGACCTGGATTCTTCAAAAAACCTGGGACTTTTTGGAAAGTTACTAGAATTATCCCGGGTCAACGGGTCTATGGGTCTCTGCCATAGACTAGCATGAGGCTCAGCTGTAGACCGTTTTAACCCTTTGGTTACTGTGTGTAGAGCAGGGGTCTCAAACACATTCCATGGAGGGGGCCAGTGGCTGCTGGTTGTAGTTATTTCCTTTCAATCTTTATCAAATGAAGTCTTAAGACAACCAGGTGAGGGGAGTTCCACACTTGATCAGTGACCTTCAATTGATCCAATAAGCACAAGGAAGAAGTGATAACCTGGAAGCTCTCAGCCCTCCATGGAAGTAGTTTGACACTCGTGTTGTGGAGTAGGGGGTTTTCAAATCTATTCTTGGGTTCCTCAAGCGTTCTATGTTTTTTTATTTTCAATTAAGAACAATTAAGAACAATTTCTTATTTACAATGCTTATTCCACACCTTATTCATCTAATAATAAAGTCCTTGATTAGGTGAAACAGCTGAGCTTGTTCAGGGCTACAGCAACATCATAAAATGTCTAGGGGGTCCCTGAGGAGAGGTTTGAAATACACTTGTATAGAGACAGATATTGACCTGTACTTGAATTCTTAGGTTTGAGCCCTCTTTCACATAGTCGATGTAGGATTCTCTGTTGAACTGTGGTGTCTGGTCATTGATGTCTGTCAGTGTGATTTCTAACACAGCGTTCCCTGTGTTGTTGGCCTGGTCTCTTGCTTGCAGAGTTGGAGAATACAGGGAGGTGACCTCTCGGTCGATCAGTTTGCTGTTTGTCACATAGATCCTCCCTGTCATTGCATTCACATTGAAGTACTTTAGTCTGAAAACCAGAAATCTCTTTTAGTAATTAGTTCTCATGTATTGGGTCTCGTTTCACAAACTTTGGCACCTCATGTCAGACAACATCAAAGTTGATATACTGTATATTGTTTAGGTTTTATGAAAGCCTCTTATATAAAGCAAACTAAATGAATGAAGTATCATATAGACATAAGAAAACCCTGGAATGGATCACAATACTGGAAACCCTGGAATGAATCACAATACTGGAAACCCTGGAATGGATCACAATACTGGAAACCCTGGAATGGATCACAATACTGGAAACCCTGGAATGGATCACAATACTGGAAACCCTGGAATGGATCACAATACTGGAAACCCTGGAATGGATCACAATACTGGAAACCCTGGAATGGATCACAATACTGGAAACCCTGGAATGGATCACAAGACAACATACAGTGATAATGGAATGTAGTGTACGTACATGCTGTCGGGAAGAAGTCTGTATCTGATGTTATCAACATCCATAGTGTCAGGATCGGTTGCCTGGAGAGAAGTAGAGTTTTTGTGATTGTACTTCCAATAGATTTAGCAGCAACAAATCAAAAATACACTGAGACAAGAACCCAAGTCAAAGGACTTTTGATTCACATTTTATTACGAGTGTGTTTGTTAGATTTACACCCAGCAGTGCGACCTGGGTTGTTGAGTGAGTTAACACTCGATACTTCAAGACGCTGTTCAAATCAAACACAGAGAGCATTGCACATTGGTTGAATTTCAGGCAGAATGGTAACAATAACATAGACCTACTGTTAGAATGGTAACAATAACATAGACCTACTGTTAGAATGGTAACAATAACATAGACCTGCTGTTAGAATGGTAACAATAACATAGACCTACTGTTAGAATGGTAACAATAACATAGACCTACTGTTAGAATGGTAACAATAACATAGACCTACTGTTAGAATGGTAACAATAACATAGACCTACTGTTAGAATGGTAACAATAACATAGACCTACTGTTAGAATGGTAACAATAACATAGACCTACTGTTAGAATGGTAACAATAACATAGACCTGCTGTTAGAATGGTAACAATAACATAGACCTACTGTTAGAATGGTAACAAATAACATAGACCTACTGTTAGAATGGTAACAATAACATAGACCTACTGTTAGAATGGTAACAATAACATAGACCTACTGTTAGAATGGTAACAATAACATAGACCTGCTGTTAGAATGGTAACAATAACATAGACCTACTGTTAGAATGGTAACAATAACATAGACCTGCTGTTAGAATGGTAACAATAACATAGACCTACTGTTAGAATGGTAACAATAACATAGACCTACTGTTATCGTGTCCACAGTGGTTCCATTAGGACTGTGCTCATCAACCTTGAGGATGTAGACTTCTTTGGGGAACGTGGGGCTGTTGTCATTAATGTCTTTGATCTGAATGGTGACTGTAGCTGTGGAACAGCAGTCTGCTGTGTTGGAGTGATCCTTGGCGATAATCTGTACAGAAAAACAACCACGATTTAACCTCAAGTTTTAATCACAGACTTTCGGACGGAGTAAGAATGTTGTACTCTGTGGTGAACATCAGTACGTAAACCTCAGGTTATTCCCAGCTGTGCACTGTTTGGTGAAGAGAGTGCCGTTTGAGACAAAAAAAACGTTGGTTTTGAAAATGGTGATATGATCCGTCAAAATAATACTTTTGGGGTACAATGTGTTGTTGATCGTGCGATGTCATTATTCACGTTCTGCAGCTTGACCACCGTCCTGGTAGAGACCGTTCAATGTCTCTTGCGTGTCTGCAGTTCACCTGGCTATAGACGTGTGAAGGGTGCAATGTCATCTCCTTTAGCGTAAGTAATCAACCTGTTTGTAATGGATCCTAAGTGTGTTTGCTTGGCGTCTTAAAAAACGACTCAAAAACCTGTTTCAGCCTAAGCTAGGATCATTCTGACACACTCCAAACCACTTAGTTTGTCTGGTTGAAATCTTCAATCGACTTGTCACACATCTTCTTTGAAAATATTGTCAAATGTATTTGAATGATTATGATAACAAGGTGGTCCTTGATGATTTTTTGACAATGGTGTTTGTCTTTGGTTTCAGTCAGTCAAATTATAGTGAAGACATTTCCCACATTTACGTGGACATAGTACCTTACTTTTGACCTTGATCCTTATTGGGCCCTGGTGAAAAGTAGTGCACTAAATAGGGAATAGGTTGCCATTTGAGACTCATACCTGGATAACCATTGATGTTTTGGTCTCGTAGTCCACAGCCTGGGAGTTCTTGACCATGATCTGAACCGGGCTTTCTGAGTAGGCAATCTGTGGCGACACACTGAACGCATCCTTGTCTGGTCCAGCAAGACTTAATTCGAATTTTCCATTATCTCCCTACATCAGAATACAGATGTTGATCAATTTTCTGGCCTGAGTAAACTCAGGTCCCACATGACTTTGACGTATTTAAAAAAAAATAATAATAATAAAAAAATATATATTTTGTGATTAGTGTTGCAAAATTCCAGTACATTTTCAAGTAATCCTTGTTTGGAGTATTTTATATTTAGTTTTTCATTATTCCTTTCCCCTCTCCTAACTCTGGGAATCTTCCAACCAAGAGTTACAAAAAAATATAAAAATAAAAAAATGTCCAACCCTATTTCTTAGAAAGGACTGACCTGATCCAAATCTTTGGCTCTGATGTTGAGGTCGTCGACTGGAACACCCATGGAGGAGTGTTCAAAGATGTTGGCCGTGAAGCTGCTGGCCTCCGCGCAGGGCTCCACACCACAGTCGTAAAATCTAGGCTTGTTGTCGTTGATGTCACCGATGGTAATCCGCACCTCAGTCGAGGTGTGTGCTTGGGTCCCCAGAACGCTTGGATGAACCTCCGTTGCCTGGAATTGTAGTTTTTATTAACAGTGGGGTCAGACTGAAATTAAAATATTGTCTTTTGGATAAATGACTTTTGGAAATTACGTAAAAGATTTAAGCAGTAAGAGTATACCGTCACTTTAAGGGCCACAACATAATTGATGTCCAATAAAGCCTCTCTATCAATATCACTTTTGACAGATATGATTCCATCGTTGGCCGTGATGTCAAACAGGTCATCGGTACCTGCAAAAATAACAAAACATATATCACAGTCCAATCTTCATCATTATTCCAACAATTTTTGAATGAAAAACAACAACAAAAATCTTTATTTTTTTCAAGAGTTGTCAGCACAATGACAGCGTTTACGCTGATGTTCCGCTAACAACCTGTAATGAGCAGACGTTCAGAGAAGTAGCTATACTCACCTTCAATGCTGTAGGTGATGTCATCGTTGATTCCTGAGTCCTGATCAATTGCAACCACTTTAAACACAGACTGGCCCTGAAATGAAAGGGAGACTGTAGAGTTCAGTTAAAGGCTGACGTCAACAAAGGCTTTGTCCCCTTTGGCATCCCAAAAGTAGTAAATGGCCCTGATCAAAAGTAGTAAATGGCCCTGATCAAATGTAGTAAATGGCCCTGATCAAAAATAGTAAATGGTCCTGATCAAAAATAGTAAATGGTCCTGATCAAAAGTAGTAAATGGCCCTGATCAAAAGTAGTTAAATGGCCCTGATCAAAAGTAGTAAATGGCCCTGATCAAAAGTAGTTAAATGGCCCTGATCATAAGTAGTAAATGGCCCTGATCAAAAGTAGTAAATGGCCCTGATCAAAAGTAGTAATTGGGCCTCATCAAAAGTTATAAATGGCCCTGATCAAACATAGTAAATGGCCCTGATCAAATGTAGTAAATGGCCCTGATCAAAAGTAGTAAATGGCCTAGATCAAAAGTAGTTAAATGGCCCTGATCCAAAGTAGTAAATGGCCCTGATCAAAAGTAGTTAAATGGCCCTGATCCAAAGTAGTAAATGGCCCTGATCAAAAGTAGTTAAATGGCCCTGATCCAAAGTAGTAAATGGCCCTGATCAAAAATAGTAAATGGTCCTGATCAAAAGTAGTAAATGGCCCTGATCAAAAGTAGTTAAATGGCCCTGATCAAAAGTAGTAAATGGCCCTGATCAAAAGTAGTTAAATGGCCCTGATCAAAAGTAGTAAATGGCCCTGATCAAAAGTAGTAAATGGCCTAGATCAAACTAGTAAATGGCCTAGATCAAAAGTAGTAAATGGCCCTGATCAAAAGTAGTAATTGGGCCTCATCAAAAGTTATAAATGGCCCTGATCAAATATAGTAAATGGCCCTGATCAAATGTAGTAAATGGCCCTGATCAAAAGTAGTAAATGGCCTAGATCAAAAGTAGTTAAATGGCCCTGATCCAAAGTAGTAAATGGCCCTGATCAAAAGTAGTAAATGGCCCTGATCAAAAGTAGTAAATGGCCCTGATCAAAAGTAGTTAAATGGCCCTGATCCAAAGTAGTAAATGGCCCTGATCAAAAGTAGTAAATGGCCTAGATCAAACGTAGTAAATGGCCTAGATCAAAAGTAGTAAATGGCCCTGATCCAAAGTAGTAAATGGCCCTGATCAAAAGTAGTAAATGGCCTAGATCAAACGTAGTAAATGGCCTAGATCAAAAGTAGTAAATGGCCCTGATCCAAAGTAGTTAAATGGCCCTGACCCAAAGTAGTAAATGGTCCTGATCCAATGTAGAAAATGGCCCTGATCAAAAGTAGTAATTGGGCCTCATCAAAAGTTGTAAATGGCCCTGATCAAATATAGTAAATGGCCCTGATCAAAAGTAGTAAATGGCCTAGATCAAATGTAGTAAATGGCCCTGATCAAAAGTAGTAAATGGCCCTGATCCAAAGTAGTTAAATGGCCCTGACCCAAAGTAGTAAATGGTCCTGATCAAAAGTAGTAAATGGCCCTGGTCAAAAGTAGTAAATGGTCCTGATCCAATGTAGTAAATGGCCCTGATCAAAAGTCTAACACCAAGTAGGGAAATGGTACCGTTTGGAACTGTCTTGGTCCATACCTTTGCTTCTACAATTGTTTTTCTATTTAGGAAGATGAATATGTAGGACAATACAGCAACTAGCAACAACGATAAACAAATTGTAAAAGGACTTAGCAGTTGGTAGAAAACACGATGTGAACGTTTGTTCGATATTCTGAGGTCGGTCGAACTATGAACTAAAAAGAAAGTGCCCCGTTTTGGCAACACCTGACTCACCACGGGAGAATGCTCAGTGACAGTAGTCGCGTAAGGAGTACTTAGAAACCGTGGATCCATGTCTGGGACGTCCACCACGGTGATGAAAGCAAAAGCAATGTTGGACTGATGAACAGGGTTAGGTTCATTATACACAGGACCTCCACCATCCTGTGAGGAGGAAGCACAATCAGAAACACACAACAAACAAAAAAACACATTTAATAAGACAGTTTCTCAGATTAAGCCCACAACTGGATCGGAAAAACATGATCAATTCCAGAAAGAACATGCTTGTTAGTCAGGAATAAAGAAAAAAAAATAAGTGACTAGTGAAGATCCAACAGTGAACAGAGTGTTGAGATGGGCTACTTACAGTGGCGTTGATCTTGAGCCTGTAGAAAGTGCTCAAACTTGTGAAATTCAGTTGTTTAACCAGTTTGACTTCACCATTATTCTCATTGATAGTAAAATGATTTAGTCCATCACTTGGACTAGCCTAGAACCGAGGAGAGAGTTGGGTTTAAATACATGGAGTTGACATAACGAGGCACATAGTCCGTTCTAATTTTGGTTCTAATGGGGGTGTAACTTGGTTCTAATGGGGGTGTAACTTGGTTCTAATGGGAGTGTAAATTGGTTCTAATGGGGGTGTAACTTGGTTCTAATGGGGGTGTAACTTGGTTCTAATGGGGGTGTAACTTGGTTCTAATGGGGGTGTAACTTGGTTCTAATGGAGGTGTAACTTGGTTCTAATGGGGGTGTAACTTGGTTCTAATGGGGGTGTAATTTGGTTCTAAATTCACTGTTGATGTTTTGCATCAGGTTCACTTATGAATCAATACAGAAAATCCGCTTTCTGTCCAAAAGCAAAACTTACCTCATCAATGTGGTACTTTACAACAGCAGCAAGTCCAGCGTCTACATCTTTGGCATATACTTGAAACAGAACAGTGTCCAAGGCAGTATTCTAATGACAATAAACAGACAGAGGGGGGCGAGGAAGTTGGAGGCACAATAGTACTTTAGAAAAGTAAGTTTAAAATGTATAGCACAAAAAAATGAATCCCTGACTATACGCTACTAGCAAGGGACCCGGTTAGATGTCGATTCTCCATACTAAGTCTTATAGGATGAAGTGAGAATTAAATCACTGAGGATTACCAGCAAACTGCATACTGAATGTGTATTGTGTATGAATTGTTTTATGTATTCCATTTTAGAATAACGAAATGTGAGAAAAGTCAAGGGGTCTGAATACTTTCCAAAGGCACAGTATATATATATATATATATATATATATATATATATATATATATTGTTATATCTACATTGTACAATAATAGTGAAGACATCAAAACTATGAAATTATACATATTGAGTTACGTAGTCAAAAAAGTGTTAAACAAATCAAAATATATTTTATATTTGAGATTCTTCAAATAACCACCCTTTGCCTTGATGAAAGCTTTGAACACTCTTATCCAGAAACACTCACAGCTGTAATCACTGACAAAGGTGATTCTAACATGTATTGACTCGGTGGTGTTTATACTTATGTAAATTAAATATTTCTGTATTTCATTTTCAATAAATTAGCAAAAAAAATATCTAAAAACATTTTTCACTTTATTTCACTTTTATTGTGTGAATTTTTTATTGAATCCATTTTCTTTTTAGGCTGGAACAACAAAATACGTTCTAAGTCAAAGGATAGGAATACTTTCTGTAAAAATTATGAAAACAATATAAATACTTTTCTAAAATTACTAAAGTTTCTATAGATTTCACAAATTACCAGATTTTCTGAAAAGTTTTGAAACCATTGTCTGTTTAGATGATTTCACAGGCTCATAAAGTTTCCCACAATGTCTTAATTATGTCTGGAAAATTAATTGAACCATATAAATGAATTTCTTATTAAAGGAATGTAAAATGACTTACTTCTTCCACATTTACGTTGTACGGTGTATTTTCAAATATGGGTTGGTTATCGTTCGCATCTATTATGATTATCTGAATGTCTTTGCTAACCTGAAAAAAGATGACATGATATATTGTGCATGTTATAAAATATACATTTGTTAAAAACAATAAAATACATTTTAAAAATATAGTTAATTTTTTTTAATGTTTTCTATTTTATTAGGATCCCCGTTAGCTGCTGCAAAAGCAGCAGCTACTCTAACACAAAACATGAAACATGACATAACACAGAACATTAATGGACAAGACAAAACTACATAAATGTATTTTTTTTAAAAGAAGGCCAATACACACACACAAACTATCTAGGTCAAATAGGGGAGAGGCGTTGTGCCGTGAGGTGTTGCTTTATCTGTTTTGTTAAACAAAGTTTGCTGTTCATTTGAGCAACATGAGATGGAACAGAGGTCCATGCAATAATGACTCTATATAATTCCGTACGTTTTCTTGAATTTGTTCTGGATTTGGGGACTGTGAAAAGAGTTAGAGGCTTTATTTTGAACTTACTGTGTAATCTGCGTCAGAAACCACAATGCCGATAGAGAATACACCCTTGTCCTAAACAAATACAAGCCAATCAATTAGAGATTCAGTTCAGGAAAAATAAAGGATAAAATACAGAAATATTGAAATGGCTGAAATAATACCGAAATGGCGGAAATAATACTGAAATACTAAAATGGCTGAAACAATACTGAAATACTAAAATGGGAGACGAGGACTTACATCATCATCTCTCTCCAAGGGGGTCCGGATGGTTACTGTCCCTGTGTTTGCGTCGCAATTAAAGTAGCTTGCTTTTGGCCCAGTAATCATGTATGTCAGTGGGTCAGGAACAGGATCGGGATCGTATGTTTCTATTTGAAAGGCAAATTCATCTGAAGAGAGAGAGAGAGAGAGAGAGAGAGAGAGAGAGAGAGAGAGAGAGAGAGAGAGAGAGAGAGAGAGAGAGAGAGAGAGAGAGAGAGAGAGAGAGAGAGAGAGAGAGAGAGAGAGAGAGAGAGAGAGAGAGAGAGAGAGAGAGAGAGAGAGACAGAGAGAGAGAGAGAGAGAGAGAGAGAGAGAGAGAGAGAGAGAGAGAGAGAGAGAGAGAGAGAGAGAGAGAGAGACAGAGAGACAGAGAGAGAGAGAGAGAGAGAGAGAGAGAGAGAGAGAGACAGACAGACAGAGAGAGACAGAGAGAGAGAGAGAGAGAGAGAGAGAGAGAGAGAGAGAAAGAGAGAGAGAGATACAGAGAGAGAGAGAGAGAGAGAGAGAGAGAGAGAGAGAGAGAGAGAGAGAAAGAGAGAGAGAGAGACAGAGACAGAGAGACAGAGAGAGAGAGAGAGAGAGACAGAGAGAGAGAGAAAGAGAGAGAGAGAGACAGAGACAGAGAGACAGAGAGACAGAGAGACAGAGACAGAGAGAGAGAGAGAGAGAGAGAGAGAGAGAGAGAGAGAGCGTTGGGTTGACAAAAGGTGAGTCAAAAACAGTATATAGCAAAGAGCATGCATTGACATACTATTTTGTTATAAAAAACCTCCCGTATTACTGAGTACAATAAATACATACTTATCGGAGTGTCTTCTTTTATTTGAGCATAACTTGTTGTAATGCTCGGGATTTGGTTTTGGCTTTGAGCTGTAGAGAAATAAAAAGCAGTGATAGTTGAATCATATAGTCTGTAAGATCAAGCAAAATGAGTCACACTTTACAATAATATTGATAAGATTTGACATTGAGTTTAAACATCCTCACTTTATCTGTGAAATTGCCATTAAACAACCAGTATCACTGTGTGAATAGACAGGACATTATTAGAAGTAGAAAATGAATGCGGTTAAATAGCCAGTGCAACATGAGCCTTGGAATGCATCCCAAACAACACCCTATCCCCCTGTAGGGTGTACTACTTTAGACCAGTGCTCGTATTCCCTGTGGGCTCTACTTAGGGAATAAGGTGCCATTGGGGACAGAGAGAGGTTAGAGACCCAGGTAGGTACTCACCTCCAGTGAAGAGGCTCACAAGACACAGCAGCAGCACACTGCCCTCCATCTTTCACAGGCCTGCTAACTCAGACAACACACAAAACACCATAGCATGACTTATTAGAACACAAAACACCATAGAATGACTTATTAGAACACAAAACACCATAGAATGACTTATTAGAACACAAAACAAAATAGAATGACTTATTAGAACTTAAAATACCATAGAAGTACATTTTACAACTCAAAACACCGTAGAAGTACATTTTACAACTCAAAACAACTTCTCAGCCAATCAGATAGGTATCGGTGGCTGTTTACACAGCGACACTAACGTTTGACGTTTTAGTCATTTAGCAGACATACAGGAGAAATTAGGGTTAAGTGTTTTGCTCAAGGGTACATCAACAGATTTTTCACCTAGTCATCTCGGTGGTTTGAACCCAACATGGGGTTACTGGCCCAACGCTCTTAACTGCTAAGCGACCTGCCGCCTCTAAGAACTGAAATCTGAACTGAACTGATCTGAAATAGAACTGAAATTCTATATCCAATCTTTTTTTTCTGACTGTCCACAGTCAGTTTTACATATATGTGACCTATATCGGATTTGTGCATTCACACTGATGTAGACTCTGAAGTAGCACACAGATGCATCACTCATTTTCCTGTCACTGTTCCCTTATATTTTTTGGGGGGTGGTTGTCATGGTAACAGCAGGTATTGTACCCCCCCCCCCCCCACACACACACACACACATCAGAGCAAATACATCTGATCTCAGAATCCAGACAGAGGTCACATATGGAGGATGGGGTTTGTGTCAGGATTCAGATCTACCTATGAGGTGGTATAAATCGGAAGTAAAAAGCTCAGATTCCATGTGTGATTTTGCTGTTTACACATTAGGTAAAATATCAGATGTATCAGATGCCAAAAAAATCTGAATTGGGCAGCCTGTGCGGCCTCCAGCAATGTAACTATTTAAAATATAGTGTTACAGAACCTTATATAGTTGGTTTTAATGCAGAGCGTTCAATTTGCCTGCTGGGGGGGGGGGGGGGGGGGGGGGCAGAGAGACCAGAACTACACATTTCCCATTATTCTACATTTACCTCTATTATCAGAGTTATACAACAAGTAGGCCTCGCTGAATGCTTTTCATGATCAGTGAACATCAATTGATCATGTGTTTTTCAGATGTGTGCCAGTAGCCTATCCATTTGGCACGTAGCTAGCTAGCCAGCTAAGCAAACAGCATGTGTCATTTAGCTTGCTTCATCAGAGATGAAGGTTTTATGGAAAGAGCTTGACATGTCCGTCGGACTACTGTCATCACCACTATAGATGACAAGCAAATGAAAAACAATATTTGGACAAAAAACACCATTCTTACGCACGTAATGCTTTTATTATGAAGGCGCATTTTTATGGTGAAAAGGATCTTCCCCCAAACTGGAAACTCACATGCTGTTTATGTATACCAGTTAGGCTCTGCACCCCTCGTAAAGCGGATTCATGTGCTTCATTTTAACAAGTTATTTGGCTACTTTAGTTGTGATACAAACCTTATCAAAAACATATAGGCCTATGGACTAGTCTACATGAGGTGTGATACTAACCTCATCAAAAACATATAGGCCTATGGACTAGTCTACATGAGGTGTGATACTAACCATATCAAAAACATATAGGCCTATGGACTAGTCTACATGAGGTGTGATACTAACCTTATCAAAAACATATAGGCCTATGGACTAGTCTACATGAGGTGTGATACTAACCTTATCAAAAACATATAGGCCTATGGACTAGTCTACATGAGGTGTGATACTAACCTTATCAAAAACATATAGGCCTATGGACTAGTCTACATGAGGTGTGATACCAACCTTATCAAAAACATATAGGCCTATGGACTAGTCTACATGAGGTGTGATACTAACCTTATCAAAAACATATAGGCCTATGGACTAGTCTACATGAGGTGTGATACTAACCTTATCAAAAACATATAGGCCTATGGACTAGTCTACATGAGGTGTGATACTAACCTTATCAAAAACATATAGGCCTATGGACTAGTCTACATGAGGTGTGCGACTATTATTTTTTTAAGTCACCAAAAAAAGGCACGCCCTGTTTCTTGCCTTACTTCACACAAGCTGGCCATAATTCACAAGTGATAGGCTAATATTGTCACCCATCGGACTGTTCTTGATTTAATCTTGTCTTTTTCATATACTAAATGATTCATTTGTTTTGATTTTGAATGGATCATTTATCATCCACCCGTCTTGAAACGGGGGTCAGGTGAAGAGGAAAGAAATAAGTCATCTATGCATTTAAATAGCGAAGGGAACCCGTTTTTTTTCCGTGGTTCATTTTTTATGCCAGGTAGGCTATAATCCTGTTGTAAAGCAATGTGCTTAATACTAGGAAAGTTGAGAAATAAACATAGTAGGCCTAGCCTATAGAAAGCTGATGGGAACCTCCTCTTTTTAATAGAGGCCATCGAAACTCTGTTTTCTACCGCAACTTCATAGCCGTTAGAAATGTTGCGCAACATTAGCTCATGGGCTCTCATAAAGCGTTTTGATTAGAGTTTCGATTACATTTGCATTGATGTCAGGATCATTAGAGGGACAATAGAGTGCCGAGTACCAGGCAGTTAGCAAATTTGGTAGGCTACTAATGACCATCAGCAGCATTAGAGCTTGGAGAAGCATAGTTACCGTGACCAAACGGTCTGGACTCGTGACCGCCGGTGTAGCGGTAATACTGTTACCATAACAGACCTATTGGCACCCTTTTACATTTTCCACATTTTGTTGTGTTACAGTCTGAATTTAAAATTGATTATAATTTATATTTGGTGTCACTGATCTACACACAATACCCCATAATGTCAAAACTGATTTTTTTTTGACTCAAAGCTTTAATCTCAAGCCAAAGTGCTTCTACAAAGTATTGACTCAAGGGTATGAATACTTATATAAATTTGCTTAATAATTCAATAAATAAATCAATAAATAAATCAAGGGGAAGGAATACTTTCTGAAGGCCACTATACGTTGGTTGGAGAAAAACATAGAAAAACATACCACTATGTTCATGCTCTTCCAGAGTGGGTGATATTACAACCGAATAGATAACATGTATTACACAATCCCTTGAAAACGATGCACAGTTGTCAATGGTTTTAGCTGAGCTGGGGGTCTTCTTGCCCCCAACGGGCAAATCGAACGCTCTGCACCTTATTGTGACGTTTTATTGATAATGACCTATACTCAATATTAAACTAAAAGTTGTATTGATAATGACCTATACTCAACACTAAACTAAAAGATGTATTGATAATGACCTATACTCAACACTAAACTAAAAGATGTATTGATAATGACCTATACTCAACACTAAACTAAAAGTTGTATTGATAATGACCTATACTCAACACTAAACTAAAAGATGTATTGATAATGACCTATACTCAACACTAAACTAAAAGATTTATTGATAATGACCTATACTCAACACTAAACTAAAAGATGTATTGATAATGACCTATACTCAACACTAAACTAAAAGATGTATTGATAATGACCTATACTCAACACTAAACTAAAAGATGTATTGATAATGACCTATACTCAACACTAAACTAAAAGATGTATTGATAATGACCTATACTCAACACTAAACTAAAAGATGTATTGATAATGACCTATACTCAACACTAAACTAAAAGATGTATTGATAATGACCTATACTCAACACTAAACTAAAAGATGTATTGATAACGACCTATACTCAACACTAAACTAAAAGATGTATTGATAGTGACCTATACTCAACACTAAACTAAAAGTTGTATTGATAATGACCTATACTCAAGACTAAACTAAAAGATGTATTGATAATGACCTATACTCAACACTAAACTAAAAGATGTATTGATAACGACCTATACTCAACATTAAACTAAAAGTTATTTTAAAGTTACATTCTATTAATAAGACAGTATTGAATTATTTTTGTAGGAAACAAGTTTAATAACATAAAAAAGAGAAATAAGGCAAAATAACAACCAAAACGGGTCTCACTCAAATTTGTTTGTCTTATTTACTATAAGGAAGTAGTCCGATATGACTGCTATTCCCTCCAACACATATAAAACCGAGAGAAAACAGATAAGACTGGAAATAGATCATATCTGAGACTCTGAATTGCCAGGCATTAAAATAAGGCTGTCATTACAGGAACGAACAGGAGTCAATGTTTAACCAGAGAGATGTGTAATACCCATGTTCTGTATCCTGTCATAAATTCAGATGTGAAAACAACGCTTTGCGTACATGCGCCATTGCTCGTTCTAAATTAATAACGTACACGCGGACAGTATAAATACAAAATGTGTAATTTACATGTTAAAAACTGTCCAAATTGTTTGTCTATTTGTATACAGTATTTCTGTATATGCCTGTGTGTTAAACATATCAGCTGATGGGGCGGCAGGTAGCCTAGTGGTTAGAGCGTTGGGCCAGTAACCAGCAGGTAGCCTAGTGGTTAGAGTGTTGGGCCAGTAACTAGCAGGTAGTCTAGTGGTTAGAGCGTTGGGCCAGTAACTAGCAGGTAGTCTAGTGGTTAGAGCCAAGAGGAGTGTATCAACGATGACGCTCAATTAGAACTACTATGTTTATCTACTGTATCACAGAACAATCCCACAATCCACCACATGACGATGGCCAGAGTATTACTCTCCCACTAAAACTCTAATGACCCTATTCACATTACTCTGAATATTACTCTCCCACTAAAACCACAATGACCTTATTCACATTACTCTGAATATTACTCTCCCACTAAAACTCTAATGACCCTATTCACATTACTCTGAATATTACTCTCCCACTAAAACCCCAATGACCTTATTCACATTACTCTGAATATTACTCTCCCACTAAAACCCCAATGACCCTATTCACATTACTCTGAATATTACTCTCCCACTAAAACCCCAATGACCTTATTCACATTACTGAATAGTACTCTACTAAAACCCCAATGACCTTATTCACATTACTCTGAATATTACTCTCCCACTAAAACCCCAATGACCTTATTCACATTACTCTGAATATTACTCTCCCACTAAAACCCCAATGACCTTATTCACATTACTCTGAATATTACTCTCCCACTAAAACCCCAATGACCTTATTCACATTACTCTGAATAGTACTCTCCCACTAAAACCCCAATGACCTTATTCACATTACTCTGAATATTACTCTCCCACTAAAACCCTAATGACCTTATTCACATTACTCTGAATATTACTCTCCCACTAAAACCCCAATGACCTTATTCACATTACTCTGAATATTACTCTCCCACTAAAACCACAATGACCTTATTCACATTACTCTGAATATTACTCTCCCACTAAAACCACAATGACCTTATTCACATTACTCTGAATATTACTCTCCCACTAAAACCCCAATGACCTTATTCACATTACTCACAAATCACATCAACACATTCAAGTGAAAAAGAAAAGAAATATTATTCTAATGAACACAAACAAAGTGTTCAAAGCTCAGACTTACCGGCCCACGTTCCTTAGTTGGGTATAGACAGACAGAGAGAGAGAGAGCCAGATAACAGGTGGTTGTTCTAGAGGGATGTGGAGAGAACTGAACTGGAGTCTAGGTGAGACCTTAGCCTGCTGCTGTGACTACTGCTCTCTCTCTCTCTCTCTCTTGTGATTATCTCCTCTCCTTTAGGCTGTAAATGTTAATGATTAGCACACATTGAGAAACACAGTGAACAACATGGCCTGGATGGACAGATGCAGCAGCCTCCTTACAGTGTGTGTGTGTGTGTGTGTGTGTGTGTGTGTGTGTGTGTGTGTGTGTGTGTGTGTGTGTGTGTGTGTGTGTGTGTGTGTGTGTGTGTGTGTGTGTGTGTGTGGTGTGTGTGTGTATGTGTACACCCATGCTAAAGACAGCTAGGTGTAGCCTATAGCATACGGACAGCCAGGAGCATAGGTGAGGAGTCTCGTGCAGTAAAGTAAAATGCTGATAACTACAGTAACCAGGCTACAGTAACCAGGCTACAGTAACCAGGCTACAGTAACCAGGCTACAGTAACCAGGCTACAGTAACCAGGATACCATAGTCTCAGCATCAGAGGAACTACAAACAAACCTTGTTTCCCTCTTTACATATTATCCTAGTGGAAAAAACCCCAACAGGGACAAGTTCAGACACTACTACAGGCATAGAGAAGAATGACAGTCTTTCTCCCCATCTCTCTTTCTAAACAGGGAAAGCGTCCATCCCCTCTCCTCCCTCCCTTGATCTCTACATCCCCGCTACATGTACTAGACGATAGTGTGACATGTTGTTGGGTCACTCACCCGTGTCCGAGCGATGATACATTGCATACCAGCGTAGCAGAACCTACTGGAACCTTCTGTTATCCAGCGAGGAGCCCCCTCCCTCTAAGCAGAACCTTCTGAAACTCTCTGTTGTCCAGCGAGGAGCCCCCTCCCTCCAAGCAGAACCTACTGAAACTCTCTGTTGTCCAGCGAGGAGCTCCCTCCCTCCCTCAGAGCAGGACCTACTGAACCCCTCTGTTATCCAGCGAGGAGCCTCCTCCCTCCCTCCCTCCCTCCCTCCCTCCCTCCCTCCCTCAGAGCAGAACCTACTGAAACCCTCTGTTATCCAGCGAAGAGCTCCCTCCCTCCCTCCCTTAGAGCAGGACCTACTGAACCCCTCTGTTATCCAGCGAGGAGCCTCCTCCCTCCCTCCCTCCCTCCCTCCCTCCCTCCCTCAGAGCAGAACCTACTGAAACCCTCTGTTATCCAGCGAGAGCTCCCTCCCTCCCTCAGAGCAGGACCTACTGAACCCCTCTGTTATCCAGCAAGGAGCCTCCTCCCTCCCTCTCTCCCTCCCTCCCTCAGAGCAGAACCTACTGAAACCCTCTGTTATCCAGCGAAGAGCTCCCTCCCTCCCTCCCTCAGAGCAGGACCTACTGAACCCCTCTGTTATCCAGCGAGGAGCCTCCTCCCTCCCTCCCTCCCTCCCTCCCTCCCTCCCTCCCTCCCTCCCTCAGAGCAGAACCTACTGAAACCCTCTGTTGTCCAGCGAGGAGCCTCCTCCCTCCCTCAGAGCAGAACCTACTGAAACCCTCTGTTATCCAGCGAGGAGCTCCCTCCCTTCCTCAGAGCAGGACCTACTGAACCCCTCTGTTATCCAGCGAGGAGCCTCCTCTCTCCCTCCCTCCCTCCCTCCCTCCGAGCAGGACCTACTGAAACCCTCTGTTATCCAGCGAGGAGCCTCCTCCCTCCCTCCCTCCCTCCCTCCCTCCCTCCCTCCCTCAGAGCAGGACCTACTGAACCCCTCTGTTATCCAGCGAGGAGCCTCCTCTCTCCCTCCCTCCCTCCCTCCCTCCGAGCAGGACCTACTGAAACCCTCTGTTATCCAGCAAGGAGCCTCCTCCCTCCCTCCCTCCCTCCCTCCCTCCCTCCCTCCCTCCCTCCCTCCCTCCCTCCCTCCCTCAGAGCAGGACCTACTGAACCCCTCTGTTATCCAGCGAGGAGCCCCCTCCCTCAGAGCAGAACCTACTGAAACCCTCTGTTGTCCAGCGAGGAGCTCCCTCCCTCCCTCCCTCCCTCCCTCCCTCAGAGCAGGACCTACTGAACCCCTCTGTTATCCAGCGAGGAGCCCCCTCCCTCCCTCAGAGCAGAACCTACTGAAACCCTCTGTTATCCAGCGAGGAGCCTCCTCCCTCCCTCCGAGCAGGACCTACTGAACCCCTCTGTTATCCAGCGAGGAGCCTCCTCCCTCCCTCCCTCCCTCCCTCCCTCCGAGCAGAACCTACTGAAACCCTCTGTTATCCGCGAGGAGCCTCCTCCCTCCCTCCCTCCCTCCCTCCCTCTGTTGTCCAGCAAGGAGTCTCTTCCTTGGGCAAAAATTGGTTGAATGAACGACCCCCTCAAAATATGATGACGTTCAATCAATGTGGAAAACTGATTTGAAATTTTAAAAAATGAAATTTGATCTTTTTTTTTTACCCAACTTTGAACCTAAATTCAAAGACATGGTGAATTTCTTTGTTGATTTCACATTGAATTCACATTGATTTCACATTGAATTCACATTGATTTCACATTGAATTCACATTGAATTCACATTAGTTGTCAACTACATGTAGATCAAAACTAGACGTTGAACTGACGTCTGTGCCTAGTGGGTCCTTCCATGGCACGATCACCTCAACCGGCTGAACATCACATGACCGTGATGTGAACAGGACTGGCTCAGGAGAAACATTCCACTGTACCGTAATTCCGGTGTGACACTGTAATTGGCAGTGACCAGTGGCTCTTCATCCCAAATGGCACCCTATTCCCTATGGTCAAAAAGTAGTGCACTATATAGGGAATAGGGCCCTGGTCTAAAGTAGTGCACTATATAGGGAATAGGGCCCTGGTCTAAAGTAGTGCACTATATAGGGAATAGGGCCCTGGTCTAAAGTAGTGCACTATATAGGGAATAGGGCCCTGGTCTAAAGTAGTGCACTATATAGGGAATAGGGCCCTGGTCTAAAGTAGTGCACTATATAGGGAATAGGGCCCTGGTCAAAAGTAGTGCACTATATAGGGAATAGGGCCCTGGTCTAAAGTAGTGCACTATATAGGGAATAGGGCCCTGGTCAGAAGTAGTGCACTATATAGGGAATAGGGCCCTGGTATAAAGTAGTGCACTATATAGGGAATAGGGCTCTGGTCTAAAGTAGTGCACTATATAGGGAATAGGGCTCTGGTCTAAAGTAGTGCACTATATAGGGAATAGGGTCCTGGTCTAAAGTAGTGCACTATATAGGGAATAGGGCTCTGGTCTAAAGTAGTGCACTATATAGGGAATAGGGCCCTGGTCAGAAGTAGTGCACTATATAGGGAATAGGGCCCTGGTCAGAAGTAGTGCACTATATAGGGAATAGGGCCCTGGTCTAAAGTAGTGCACTATATAGGGAATAGGGCCCTGGTCAGAAGTAGTGCACTATATAGGGAATAGGGCCCTGGTCTAAAGTAGTGCACTATATAGGGAATAGGGCCCTGGTCTAAAGTAGTGCACTATATAGGGAATAGGGCCCTGGTCAAAAGTAGTGCACTATATAGGGAATAGGGCTCTGGTCTAAAGTAGTGCACTATATAGGGAATAGGGCCCTGGTCTAAAGTAGTGCACTATATAGGGAATAGGGCCCTGGTCTAAAGTAGTGCACTATATAGGGAATAGGGCCCTGGTCAAAAGTAGTGCACTATATAGGGAATAGGGCCCTTGTCAAAAGTAGTGCATTATATAGGGAATAGGGTACAATTTGGGATGCAGATAGCCTCTGTGTCTCTGGGCCAGTGAGAGACCCATAGGGTACCCATAGGGTACTTGATGAGCTCGTTCCAATAAGACCACCCCCCTCCCTCCCTCCCTCCCTCCACCGGGCCGCTCTGCTCAATCACCATGAGATGGAGCGGACACACAAAGAATGACCGTCCTCCGCGTTCCACTGGCTTCATTACCCCAGATCTGCCTCCAAACAAAAGCAAGTCTGTATTCTGGTGCTCACTGCAACAGTAAACAACAAAGCAACAAATATGTCTTCCAGTCCCAAAAGTTCAGAATAAAGGGAATAGATTAAGTGGTGTCTGAAAAGATGGACAGATTTAGAGTTGATTTAAAAAATCTAGACGACACTCACTCCATCAACTGTAGAATTTGTCTGTATTTTTTTCCCCACTCAGGTTATGTCCTAAATTACACCCTATTCCTTATTTATCGCACTACTTAGGGTGACATTTGGGACGTAATCTCAGTAGCGTACAGCTGTACTTTGTTTTCCTAAAAAACCATCAGGTGGTTATCAGGAGTAGAGGTCTTCACGGATCCACCTGTACCCCAATACCCGAGACCCGAGACCCGAAACCAGAATTCAAAAAAATGTCAGAGGTGTGGGTTGGATCTGATTTTTACGGGTCTCGGGTATGTGTACAGATCCTAACATGACTGCTGCCATATAGAGAGAGAAACGTGACAATTTATGCTGCTGATTTTGCTTTGCAAGCATGGAACATGTAGCTTGTCGTTGGCCAATCAGAAGTCATCAACGCGGCAATAGGCTACAGTAATACAGCTTCCATGGGGCAAACGTTAGGAGATATACAGTGGGGAGAAGAAGTATTTGATACACTGCCGATTTTGCAGGTTTTCCTACTTACAAAGCATGTAGAGGTCTGTAATTTGTATCATAGGTACACTTCAACTGTGAGAGACGGAATCTAAAACAAAAATCCAGAAAATCACATTGTATGATTTTTAAGTAATTCATTAGCATTTTATTGCATGACATAAGTATTTGATCACCTACCAACCAGTAAGAATTCCGGCTCTCACAGACCTGTTAGTTTTTCTTTAAGAAGCCCTCCTGTTCTCCACTCATTACCTGTATTAACTGCACCTGTTTGAACTCGTTACCTGTATAAAAGACACCTGTCCACACACTCAATCAAACAGACTCCAACCTCTCCACAATGACCAAGACCAGGGAGCTGTGTAAGGACATCAGGGATAAAATTGTAGACCTGCACAAGGCTGGGATGGACTACAGGACAATACCCCATAATGAAAAAGCAAAAACATTTTTTTTTTTTTTTATCTTAGCAAATTTATTAAAAATAAAAAACAGAAATGACTTATTTACGCAAGTATTCAGACCCCTTTCTATGAGACTCGACATTGAGCTCTGGTGCATCCTGTTTCCAATGATCATCCATTTCTACAGCTTGATTGGAGTCCACCGAGACAGGATTGTGTCAAGGAACAGATCTGAGGAAGGGTACCAAAACGTTTCTGCAGCATTGAAGGTCCCCAAGAACACAGTGGCCTCCATCATTCTTAAATGGAAGAAGTTTGGAACCACCAAGACTCTTCCTAGAGCTGGCCGCAACGGCCAAACTGAACAATCGGGGAAGAAGGGCCATGGTCAGGGAGGTGACCAAGAACCTGATGGTCACTCTGACAGACCTCTAGTGTTCCTCTGTGGAGATGGGAGAACCTTCCAGAAAGACAACCATCTCTGCAGCACTCCACCAATAAGGCCTTTGATTTGATTTGATTTGAGTGGCTAGACGGAAGTCACTCCTCAGTAAAAGTCACATGACAGCCCACTTGGAATTTGCCAAAAGGCACCTAAAGACTCTCAGACAATGAGAAACAACATTCTCTGGTCTGATGAAAGCAAGATTGAACTCTTTGGCCTGAATGCCAAGCGTCACGTCTGGAGGAATCCTGGCACCATCCCTACGGTGAAGCACGGTGGTGGCAGCATCATCCTATCTTAGTCAGGATCGAGGGAAAGATGAACGGAGCAAAGCACAGAGAAATCCTTGATGAAAACCTGCTCCAGAGCGCTCAGGATCTCAGACTAGGGTGAAGGTTCACCTTCCAACAGGACAACGACCCTAAGTACACAGCCAACAGAACGCAGGAGTGGCTTCGGGACAAGTCTCTGAATGTCCATGAGTGGCCCTGCCAGAGCCCGGACTTGAACCCAATAGAACATCTCTGGAGAGACCTGAAAATACCTGAAAATACTTATGTTAATGTGATATTTCGTTTTTTTGTTTTTAATACATTTGCAAACATTTCTAAAAAAAACTATTTTTTGCTTTGTCATTATGAGGTATTGTGTGTAGAATGATGAGGAAAATAAACAATTGAATACTTTTTTTAGAATAAGTCTGTAACGTAACAAAATGTGGACAAAGTCAAGGGTTCTGAATAGTTTCTGAATGCACTGTACTTTTGACCTAGAATTATTCATAATGAGTATGCCTGTAGATTGCAGGAAAAAGCTGTTCCAGGTGTTTGAAAAATGCTAAATTCTCCGTCTTCCAGACGAAGGGCCTAGCCCCCCTTCCAGACCAACCCCAGCCATCCTCACGTACTTTCTGCCCCCTCAAATTTTTGGGTCCCAGGAACAGAAAAGGTTGGTCTGTTGCTATAGTGCACTATATAGGGAAGAGGGTGCCATAGGGCTCTGGTTTAAAGTAGTGCACTATATAGGGATGAGGGTGCCATAGGGCTCTGGTCTAAAGTAGTGCACTATATAGGGAATAGGGTGCCATATGGCCCTGGTCTAAAGTAGTGCACTATATAGGGAATAGGGTGCCAGTTTACAGGGAAGAGGGGATTTGTTATCCTCTTAACAAGACTAATCGATCAAGAACTTACAGGGAAGAGGGGATTTGTTATCCTCTTAACAAGACTAATCGATCAAGAACTTACAGGGAAGAGGGGATTTGTTATCCTCTTAACAAGGCTAATCAATCAACAACTTACAGGGAAGAGGGGATTTGTTATCCTCTTAACAAGACTAATCAATCAACAACTTACAGGGAAGAGGGGGATTTGTTATCCTCTTAACAAGACTAATCGATCAACAACTTACAGGGAAGAGGGGATTTGTTATCCTCTTAACAATACTAATCAATCAACAACTTACAGGGAAGGGGGGGGATTTGTTATCCTCTTAACAAGGCTAATCAATCAACAATTTACAGGGAAGAGGGGATTTGTTATCCTCTTAACAAGACTAATCGATCAAGAACTTACAGGGAAGAGGGGATTTGTTATCCTCTTAACAATACTAATCAATCAACAACTTACAGGGAAGAGGGGGATTTGTTATCCTCTTAACAAGACTAATCAATCAACAACTTACAGGGAAGAGGGGATTTGTTATCCTCTTAACAAGACTAATCAATCAACAACTTACAGGGAAGAGGGGGATTTGTTATCCTCTTAACAATACTAATCAATCAACAACTTACAGGGAAGGGGGGGGGGGATTTGTTGACCCTTTTGTTGACATGGGAAGGTAATCTCTCTGTCTCTTCCCAGTTTACTGTGTGTATGGAACATAGTCTGAAACACTCTGGAGTCCCCTGATTCTGGGCCCTGGTTAAAAGTAGTGTTTTAATATGGAAACGGGTGCTATTTGGGACTGCAGAAGGGGAAGTGGGTATACAGTGTGGAAGACAAGCCACAAAATATCCTAAACTAAAACCCCATATATAAATGACCAACTTCTGAAGGATACACACACTACATTGAGAAGTTTAACCAATTTAACTTTGAATATGCTTAGTCATTTTGTGGCACAGAGTCAAACCATTTCAGTAAAATAGAATGTCCTGGATTAATTATATTATATAACAGGAATCAAGTCATTCTGCTCTAATCTTATCCTCGTAGACTTTGGTTTATGACTAGTTTAACATCGCCTCTCCCCTTCCTAGATACTGTAGTCAGGTGGGGAATGTTTTCAGTAATGCTATCAAGGGCTGGATTAGCAAAGCACAGCAATAATTATGCAATAAAATGACCAAATTCCTGTCAAATTAAGCATAAACTTCAAGAAGCAATTAAATCTATTGGAGTTTTTCTGATTGTCCAGTAGCGTAGTGTAAAAATGTATATTCCCACTGGGTACACACTGGTTGAATCAATGTTGTTTCAACGTAATTTGTCAATGTATTGTGACATGAAACCAATGTGGAAAATACATCGGATTTGAAAAAAGTTATCAACAAGAATTGTTTTCATTTAATTTCCACCAATGATGTAAACATTGAAATGAAGGTAAAACTGTAACTTAAATACATTGACTTAACCTGACTAACAGATTGCTAAATCAATCTAATTTCAACATAATCATCAGAACTCTGTATATAGGTTGAAATTGCATAAAGAATTCCACGTAGAAACGTAGAAATTCTGTGTATCTTCGTACTGCAACTAACACCATACGTAGCTGACAATTTGACACTGGAAAGGTCTATCTTTTATAAACCTTTTTTTGAGTGCAATATCTACTGTTCAATTCTAATATTTTTTTGTTGTTGATGTTTTTTGTTGTTGTGTCTTTTCACCTTTATTTATTGTTTGTTTCACTTGCTCTGACAATGTAAACATGTTTCCCATGCCAATAAAGCCCTTTGAATTGAGAGAGAGAGAGAGAGAAAGAGAGAGAGATTGAGAGAGACAGAGAGAGATACGGAGAGAGACAGAGAGAGAGAAAGAGAGAAAGAGAGAAAGACAGACAGACAGACAGACAGACAGACAGACAGACAGACAGACAGACAGACAGACAGAGAAACAGAGAGAGAGAGAGAGACAGAGACAGAGACAGAGACGGAGAGAGAGAGAGAGAGAGACGGAGAGAGAGAGACAGACAGACAGACAGACAGACAGACAGACAGACAGACAGACAGACAGACAGACAGACAAAGACAGAGAGAGAGATGGAGAGAGAGAGACAGACAGAGAGATAGACAGACAGACAGAGAGAGAGACAGACAGAGAGCAAGACGGAGAGACAGAGAGCGAGACGGAGAGAGACAGAGAGAGGGAGAGACAGAGAGAGACGGACAGAGAGAGAGAGCGAGAGAGATTGTATGACATCAGTGATGAGCTATAAGGAACATGTCTCACAGGGTGGGATCTTAGATGGGCGTAGGAAAGAGATGAACAGCTGAGGGTGTATCAACTCCACAGTTAGTTGTTTTATTACTGCTGTACATGACAGATTCATAGTCGAATCAGTTTGTTCAATAAGAGTCCAAAGGTCAGCTTTGTGGTGTTACACGTGGACTGAAATAGACAGTCACTATCATTACTCAACTGCTGCTGCCAGTCATCTTATTCAGCGGACTTTAAACATTTCCAGAGAATAAACCATGTTGTCATGGCTACAATATGATCCGTATACTGTATTTGTGTTTACTTAAAAGATCATATACATCTAAATGTAACCAATCATTTGGTTTGTAAAAAAAAACAATTGTTGACTAACCTATTCATTTGATATATAACCTACAGTTACAACTATGGAATAGAAGGCTTTAGATCAACAGGCCTATCTTTTCATGATCACGTGACCTCTTGTCTTCTGACCTCAATGGGCCTTCCTGGATAAATACATGTTCAATTAAAAAAAGTTATAAATAATATGTATAATATATATTTATAAAATACTTTTACGAATAATATTTCACGTCATCTGACACAAGTCCTTATTGAGATGAGCAGATGAAAGACATATAGTGAATACCTGCTTTTCCACTAGAGGGAGGCAGAGGTCAAAAGCGCACACTGTTTGTGTCGCAAACCAATGACGAACCCTGGATCTCCGGTGTACCACCTGACTTGTTTTCCCCAAATGAGCAAAAAGCTAAGACATTCACTTGGGAAGCCAGACTAATTCTTCAGGTCTCGTCTCAGACAAGGATAAGTGTGGTTCCCAATCCCGACCACTTCCGTTGGGTGTAGTGTAGCGTAATACTATAGGGGTTGTTCTTCAACATTCTTGGAAGGATACTAAATGACCATCGTGTACCTGATAGTGAAGTTGCATTGATACAAACTAAAACCAAGGAGCATATAAAGTCAAAATCCCTTAGATATGAGGCCATTGACCTACTTATAGACAAGTGATCTTGACAGCCGACACATGACATTGGGGATATTACGCTGTCACACTCATACTGTCATTACGGTAAAGCAGACAGGATGGAGTGCGCTCTCTCAAATGCGCCCAAATGGGGGTAAAACGTTTACTGCGAACCCCCAAAACAAGTGTCGGGGTTTTCTACTGGCCATGTACAATCAACTGGAGTATATTGTGATTACAATTTGGCGGCGTCTAGTCATAAATCCCGCGTAGGATGTTGGTTTCGGGTGTTTTGTAATACAAGGTATAATGTATGTACCTTTCTTTACAATAGTGGTGAAATCCACGGAATGTTCCACATAGGAACAGCTGACGACAATGCCGCACCGAAAATATGAACGAGATATGAAGGATTACAAGAAGTATCATTAAATCAAATGCTTGCTAATTAACAATCAGGTAACGATATTTATCACGTTGTCTAGACAAGTTTGCATAGATTTTCTGTTCCTGTTTGCGTGCTAGTTTAGCCGGGTCGCAGTTTTTCCAGGGTACTGCGTTGGGCTTCGCTGTCTGTCTTTTCCCACAGCCTGCCTTGAGCCCCTCCTTGTTTTCTATTTCGCTAGGAGAGTAATGTTTACATTCGGCATAGGAAGGGCATAGGCATAGGGGTCTATCCTTACGCTATCTCCCACTTCACGAACCGGTGTTATGTCCCGGAAAAGATGGTTCGAACATCCCAATAAGGATGCATTGGTCTCCTTCCCCCTTATATGAATATTCCCGTATGCAACATTGCAGTGTTTTTATCCGCAGTGAAGCAATCAGACAGCCAGGCCTGACGTGCAGTTGCTCAGACATAATCCATGATGCAATGTTTCTGGGCAAAATATATGTATTGCTGGATCAATATACTTAAAAAATATATATACTTTATTTATTTGGTTTAGGCAATTCTCAATGTCTGTCGCTCCCGTTACTGGCACACTTCACTTTATTCCACATATAAATATCCTGTGCAAGGACCACTATAGTGAGTACCTTTTACATGCACAGTAATAATTCGATATTAAAGTGATTATGTAATAGTCATTTAAACACCTTTCTCTGTGTATCTTAATCCGTGTAGGGTCAAAAATCTAAGTAAACATACGCCGATTAAAACCTGATTTTTCTGAGCAATCTTTCGAATTATTAGGACGTGTAAACCCAGCTAAATAGCGTTCCCAACTGTGTATTTGATCTGCGCATGTGCTAACACCAAGCAAGCCTCTCTCTCTCTAGAGTACCACAGTGTGAGTCATAATAACCATAAAACCTAGCGGTCAAACAAGGAAATGGTTCCAATCGTTTTTCCACCATTAATTTTTCCCACACTTAAAATTAGGGCTGTGTTTTGTGTAGAGTTACCCTAGCGTGCCGTTTTGATAACTATGTAAATCTCTCTCGGACAAGGTGACTTTTATAAATCAATATTTACTCTCGGATTCTAAAATTCTAATGTTTTGCTCCATTTGTATTACTAGGCAAGTCAGTTAATAACTAATTATTATTTTCAATGACAGCCTAGGAACTGTGGGTTAACTGCCTTGTTCAGGGGCAGATCAACAGGTTTTTACCTTGTCTATCTGTGATTGATGTTACTGACTACCTAGCAGGGTGTGCTACCATGACTACCTAGCAGGGTGTGCTACCATGACTACCTAGCGGGGTGTGCTACCATGACTATCTAGCGGGGTGTGCTACCATGACTACCCAGCGGGGTGTGCTACCATGACTACCCAGCGGGGTGTGCTACCATGACCACCTAGCGGGGTGTGCTAACATGACTACCTAGCGGGGTGTGCTAACATGACTACCTAGCGGGGTGTGCTACCATGACTACCTAGTGGGGTGTGCTACCATGACTACCTAGTGGGGTGTGGTACCATGACTACCTAGCATGGTGTGCTAATATGACTACCTAGCAGGGTGTGCTAATATGACTAGCTAGCAGGGTGTGCTACCATGACTAGCTAGCAGGGTGTGCTACCATGACTACCTAGCGGGGTGTGCCACCATGACTACCTAGCATGGTGTGCTAACATGACTAGCTAGCAGGGTGTGCTACCATGACTAGCTAGCAGGGTGTGCTAACATGACTAACTAGCAATGAGTACTAGCAGATAGTAGCTCATGTTTTTTTCTTTTAGGAAAAGTTTTATTGTTGCATTTCCTTTAAAACAGCTCATATGTTTTTGCACATCATTTTATATACATAAATACGCCATAAAATCATAAACACAGTATTTGAATATTACATTTCAATTTGTTAAATACAATAGAAACAACCATGAATAAAAGTACTTTTTTCCTGTACATTTACCTACATAACTCTACCTAAAATTTCCCAGGACATAGACATATCTGATATTGGCAGAAAGCTTAAATTCTTGTTAATCTAACTGTACTGTCCAATTTACAGTAGCTATTACAGTGAAAGAATACCTTGCTATTGTTTGAAGAGAGTGCACAATTTTGAACATTAAAAGTTATTAATAAAAAACATTAGGCACATTTGGCCAGTCTTGATACAAAATTTGGAACAGACATGCAATAGTTCATTGGATCAGTCTAAAAAAATATATGCACATATTCTGCTACCATCTAGTGGCCAAAATCTAAATTGCACCTGGGCTGGAATAATACATTATGGTCTTTCTCTTGCGTTTTTAACAAAAAATTCAAAATAAAGTTTTTTTTTTTCTTGTTTGTATTATATTTTACCATATTTATTGTGTTATATTACCCTACATTCCTTTCACGCCTCCACACAACGCAGTGTCTCCTTTCAAATGGTACCAATAATATGCATATCCTTGCTTCAGGGCCTGAGCTACAGGCAGTTAGATTTGGGAATGTCATTTTAGGCGAAAATTGGGGGGGGGATCCTAAAGAGGTTTTCAAAGCTGTACCTAAGTTGAGTTGTTCCGCGTCAAAGTTGTGTCTGTGCCAGACCTAATATGTATTTTTGGATTTGTATGTATTTGTGATCAATAATTCCTATCCCCAGCAGGATGTGAATCGTTTATTTGGGATATAATGTAGCTAGCTATAAAGCGTACTTGGTTTCGGCCTCGCCTACAGTTTGTGATTGGTGTTTTTAACACTGGGGCAGAAGAGAGGGGGCTTCATCAAAAACAACGCTGTCCAAGGCGCTCCGTGACAATAACACGCGTGAAGGTGCCAATTACAATGTATCGTAATTAATCATTCCAAACGATGCATTCATTAGAACAAAATAAATCATATACCAGCTTGTATTTCTTTAGGCTGATGGATGGACTATGCAATAACGGTAGATAGCTAATAGGCTATCCACTAACATAATACAGCCTGATAAAGTTAACAAATGAAGTTATATAACCTCAGTCCGCGCATCCCTCGTCTTCTGAGTTGAGACTAAAGCAGGTTTGTTAAGGTGTTTAGCTAGTTAAGCATTCTCAGTTAGCTAAAAGGAAAACAGAGAGGCTAGGCAGGTTAGCTATCATGCTAATCATGTTCCTATTGTGCATTTAACTATTGATAGCTAGCGGATTTGAGAAATATTGATTTGAAAAGCTTGCTTCTTTTGTGCAACACGCACACTGCGAAAACAAAAGAAATGTGGTTGACAGTGGACGGCTTTCTTGGCTTATTTCTTGGCTCCTGTGTCCATTGCAAGCAATGCATTTGTGCTTTTTGAGGCTAAATGCGATTAACATCATGATATCTCAGCCATGCAACTGGAAATGAAAATACAAGTGTAACGTCTCATTAAAACGTGAAACAAATATGTTATTGCTATTTATTTAGCTAACTCCTCGTCCTTTGTTGTTGCTTTGTTTGTCCCCGAGCACATGGCTTTCCTTGTTTATGTTAGCTACAGCGCTCCCTATTTACGAATGTAGGACTTTTAAATAGTCCGGAGATTCTTTGGCTGCGTTTATACAGGCCGCATAATGTGTTTTAATTTTTGTTTTACTTATAGATTTTTGGACCAATCAGATCATCTCTGAAAACATTTGTTGTGAATAAATCTGACGTGATTGGTCAAAGGACCAATTAGTGGAAAACATCAGATTTGGGCTACCTGTGCACCTTGCACTTACAGCTCCATACAGTCAGTAGCTAGCTATACATTTGTCATTTAGCAGATGCTCTTAGTGACTTAGTGTAGTATTTCCATTTTTTTGGTCTAAAATAAAATGTTTTACATCTTAAACGTGCAGTCAAAGTTCTGTTTACCTGTGTTTTTTTTTCTCGTATTGTACAACAGCGGATGAAACGAACACTGTAAAAGTGTGAAAACATTTGATCAGATGTTGTTTCCTGATAGTTGACAATGAAATCTACACAGGACCTTCTAATCAGCAGGTTTGCATGGGCGGGAGTTTCAGCTTTCCACGGTGACATCACCACGTGTTAAATTGGTCAATAGGCCAATTAACAAAGAGTTCCAAACCTCTCTGCCAATAACAGCTAGTTTTCAGTTTTCCCCACCCAGACAGTCCTAGCTAAATTCTTGCTTGAGAAATGGGTATTTTTTGCCAGCTTTTATTGGATATCTCTTACACTAAGGTACTTAATTATTACCCAGAAATGATTTGATATATAGACACACATTTCAAATCAACCTCCGTTTTGCGTATCCAGACTAGTGAGTGTGGTTGGGGAAGCTAATGGTGTTTTATTTTCAGGGTAAAGACAGAGGTTAGAGGGCACGTGCCTCCAGCACCCCTGCTCTCCTCTTCCAGAGTGTGACTCGTCGGTCCCCACGACGTCACCAATGCGACCATGGGAAATAGCAGTGACTAGGCGGCCACCGACAGCCCCCTTGAACCAGAGGAGGTTCCTAGGAGAGCCCTGCAACACCCCAGTGCACCTCAGGAGAAGGTGAATAGTACTTACTCCTTTAGTACTTTTATGTGTTCCAAATGGCAACCCTATTCCCTATACAGTACACTACCCATAAAGCTCTGGTCAAAAGTAGTGCACAATTTAGGGAATAGGGAGACATTTGGAAAGCACACACCCTCTTTTTAAAAAACGTTTGAATTTAAAAAAAATCAACTGTCATCATGGGATAATGGGCCATCCACCCTGAGGTTTCCTGTATAGTGTGTTCTGGTCTACTACATAGGGTTTAGGAATCAATTGTGCTCTATTCAAGGACCAACTGCCCAGACAGCACTTTTTTGACTGTATTTAATAAACTACTGTCACAGTTTACATGAACTGAAGAAAAGCAGAATTAACATTTGTTAAAAATATATATTTAAAAAATGCATATACATTTGTATAAAGTGTTGTATCGAAAAAAATTATGTAAATTGTCTACGTATATCCCAAACAGATCGCGTTAATTGTCTAAGTATATCCCAAACAGATCGTGTTAATTGTCTATGCATGGTATCCTTGATGTTTCATGGTATGCTTACTTGATGTTCCAGACTACAAAAAGGCTACCACCATGTCTTTTGGATTCTAGCTGTTGTTTAGGGACCCCCCCCCCCCCCTCTAAACTTCTCTAACTTGTGCTATTCATAAACATGTTTTAATGTCAAATAAATAACATTACATTAAAGACAATCTTAAGAATATCCTGAACAGATAATTCTATACACTTTTTATTTATTTTTAAATGCATGGTATCCCTGATGTTTTATGGGGTGCTACCTTGATGTTCCTGCAGCCCGCCAGTGAGACGACAGTGGGGGAGTCGAGACCGACCGGTCGTACTGCACGACTCCTCGCTCCAGGATGAGAACTTCCACCACCCTCTCTTCTCCCAGCAACATCAGCAGGTTCTTTTAGATGAGGCCAGACAGTACAGCCACGCCAGTGCCCCGCCACGCATGCACCACCCTGCCGCACACCCACCTCGGCATCAACAGAGCCCCATCATGGTGGAGCTACACGACCAGGTGCGTAGGTACACACGTAGGTACACGCTGTAGTAGTAGGGACCCTTTTGGGTCCCTGGTCAAAAGTACTGCACTTAATTATTATTTTAACCTTTATTTAAGTCAGTTAAGAACATTCTTATTTTCAATGACGACCTAGGAACAATGGGTTAACTGCCTGTTCAGGGGCAGAACGACAGATTTGTACCTTGTCAGCTCGGGGGTTTGAACTTGCAACCTTCCGGTTACTAGTCCAACGCTCTAACCACTAGGCTACCCTGCCGGTACCATTTGGAACACAATCAAAATGAAAAGTCTAGAGAAGAGTGTACAACTTTCCTTTAACTGACTTGCCTAGTTAAATAAAGGTTCAATTAAAATGTCGTGCTCTAGTGAATTAGAAATGCACACTGGTTTAAGATCTGGGCCAGATGTGGGTTATTTATTTAGGCTCTATGACACTGTGAGCTTTGGAGAAAGAAAATACACAGAACAGTTTTCAAAACGAGACGTTGACCACATGTTACGTTTTTGTCTTTTGTCTTTTGAACTTGTTTGGAAAATGGACTGAATCATTTGTTTTCTCTCTTGTACCAAGATGCACCAGGGATCCGTTCCCATCTCTTACACTGTTACCACGGTGACGACGCACGGTTTCCCCATCCACACCGGGCAACCTCTCCCAGGGTGCAACAGTCAGCAGCTCCCAGCATGCTCGGTAATGTTCAGCGGACAGCTCTCTCTGCTCTGCTGCCTTCCTCCTCCTGTGAGTTTGAAAAGGAAGAGCTGGAATGTCAGTGACGTCCATGTCAGCAACGCACCATACCCACTGTTAACACACCGCTACCTACACACCATACCCACTGTTAACACACCGCTACCTACACACCATACCCACTGTTAACACACCGCTACCTACACACCATACCCACTGTTAACACACCGCTACCTACACACCATACCCACTGTTAAAACACCTCTTCCTACGCACCATACCCACTGTTAACACACCACTACCTACACACCATACCCACTGTTAACACACCGCTACCTACACACCATACCCACTGTTAAAACACCTCTTCCTACGCACCATACCCACTGTTAACACACCGCTACCTACACACCATACCCACTGTTAACACACCTCTTCCTACTGCTAACACACCATACCCACTGTTAACACACCTCTACCTACACACCATACCCACTGTTAACACACCGCTACCTACACACCATACCCACTGTTAACACACCGCTACCTACACACCATACCCACTGTTAAAACACCGCTACCTACACACCATACCCACTGTTAACACACCGCTACCTACACACCATACCCACTGTTAAAACACCTCTTCCTACGCACCATACCCACTGTTAACACACCACTACCTACACACCATACCCACTGTTAACACACCGCTACCTACACACCATACCCACTGTTAAAACACCTCTTCCTACGCACCATACCCACTGTTAACACACCTCTTCCTACACACCATACCCACTGTTAACACACCGCTACCTACACACCATACCCACTGTTAACACACCGCTACCTACACACCATACCCACTGTTAACACACCGCTACCTACACACCATACCCACTGTTAACACACCGCTACCTACACACCATACCCACTGTTAACACACCGCTACCTACACACCATACCCACTGTTAACACACCTCTTCCTACTGCTAACACACCATACCCACTGTTAACACACCGCTACCTACACACCATACCCACTGTTAAAACACCTCTTCCTACGCACCATACCCACTGTTAACACACCTCTTCCTACACACCATACCCACTGTTAACACACCGCTACCTACACACCATACCCACTGTTAACACACCGCTACCTACACACCATACCCACTGTTAACACACCGCTACCTACACACCATACCCACTGTTAACACACCTCTTCCTACACACCATACCCACTGTTAACACACCACTACCTACACACCATACCCACTGTTAACACACCTCTTCCTACGCACCATACCCACTGTTAAAACACCTCTTCCTACGCACCATACCCACTGTTAAAACACCTCTTCCTACACACCATACCCACTGTTAACACACTTCTTCCTACGCACCATACCCACTGTTAACACACCTTCCCTACACACCATACCCACTGTTAACACACCTCTTCCTACACACCATACCCACTGTTAACACACCGCTACCTACACACCATACCCACTGTTAACACACCGCTACCTACACACCATACCCACTGTTAACACACCGCTACCTACACACCATACCCACTGTTAAAACACCTCTTCCTACGCACCATACCCACTGTTAACACACCACTACCTACACACCAAACCCACTGTTAACACACCGCTACCTACACACCATACCCACTGTTAAAACACCTCTTCCTACGCACCATACCCACTGTTAACACACCGCTACCTACACACCATACCCACTGTTAACACACCTCTTCCTACTGCTAACACACCATACCCACTGTTAACACACCTCTTCCTACGCACCATACCCACTGTTAAAACACCTCTTCCTACGCACCATACCCACTGTTAAAACACCTCTTCCTACGCACCATACCCACTGTTAAAACACCTCTTCCTACACACCATACCCACTGTTAACACACCTCTTCCTATGCACCATACCCACTGTTAACACACCTCTTCCTACGCACCATACCCACTGTTAACACACCTCTCCCTACACACCATACCCACTGTTAACACACCTCTTCCTACACACCATACCCACTGTTAAAACACCTCTTCCTACGCACCATACCCACTGTTAAAACACCTCTTCCTACGCACCATACCCACTGTTAACACACCGCTACCTACACACCATACCCACTGTTAAAACACCTCTTCCTACGCACCATACCCACTGTTAACACACCTCTTCCTACACACCATACCCACTGTTAACACACCGCTACCTACACACCATACCCACTGTTAACACACCATACCCACTGTTAACACACCTCTTCCTACACACCATACCCACTGTTAACACACCGCTACCTACACACCATACCCACTGTTAACACACCATACCCACTGTTAAAACACCTCTTCCTACGCACCATACCCACTGTTAACACACCTCTTCCTACGCACCATACCCACTGTTAACACACCTCTTCCTACGCACCATACCCACTGTTAACACACCTCTCCCTACGCACCATACCCACTGTTAACACACCTCTTCCTACACACCATACCCACTGTTAATACACCTCTTCCTACACACCATACCCACTGTTAATACACCTCTTCCTACACACCATACCCACTCCAGCCACACTAGCTAGCATACCTCAGCAACCCATCATACCACTACCAACACACCATACCACTACCAACCAAGGGTTGGAACTGGTTCAGGGGGAACAGAACCCAAATCGAAAACAAAAGTGATCTAAACTGTTCCGGAACAGAACTGTTATTTTAAAAGCATGGGAACTGGTTAATAACAATTTCTTTAGTCCCACAAAACTCACAAACAAAGAGTCTATGCAAATCCCTCACTCTGTCACTCAGAAACTTAATCCAGCGTCTGCCTGCTAGCTGGAAATCTGCCAATGTGTGTGTGTTTAGGCTACCTGCTCCTCCCCTCGGAAGTGTAGGTTACTGTAGCCCCTCCCCCTCTGAAGCGTAGGTTACTGTAGCCCCTCCCCCTCTGAAGCGTAGCTTACTGTAGTCTACTGACGACGTTAGAGGCGTAATTCAGAAATTAGGGAGATATGTTTAATTAGATAAGAATGGATTTGCTTTTTTAGCTATAGTATATTAACTAACATTATCACATTTCCATGGGATTTATTAACTTCAAGAAGGTAGGATGTGTTTTAAATTCTAGTGCTGCTCTGCACCCATAAGCTTGTTAGCTAGCTAGCTTCTCTGGTCCAACGTTAAACCAACTCGGAAATTCAAAAGATATTCAAAGTTTCTCCATAGAAGCCACTCCTCCCTAGGTATAATTGTGTGGGCCTAATTCAGATAATGATGTCATAACAAGATGCCCAGCGCTTCAAGGCAAGCTTCCTCCATCCTCTCTCGCTCTCTCCTTCAGTTGCATCTCGCGCACTACACTGTGACTGTCAGCACAGTGTGTGTTTTATCTTTCATTATGATTAAACCATGCTGTTACGGCAGAATACAATGTGCTCTTAACGACTTTCCCAAACACATTAAATTGCTTACCCACTCCACAGCAAGCTGTTCTACCTACACTGATTGGTGAAGTCATTTAATGTAGAGCTAAATGTAAATATATATATATATTTCAGTTTTAAAAATGAAGAGAAAAGAACGATATAAACCAGTACTTTTTTGTGGGTTCAAACCGGTTCAGAACTTTATTTTGCTGGAACGAAACTAAAGAAATAATTTCTTCTGTGCAGATTGATACGATTGGAAAATTATTTTGGTTCCAACCCCTACTACCAACACACCACCATTCAACTACCAACACACCACCAGTCAACTACCGACACACCACCCGTCAACTACCAACACACCACCATTCAACTACTAACACACCACCATTCAACTACCAACACACCACCAGTCAACTACCGACACACCGCCATTCAACTACTAACACACCACCATTCAACTACTGACACACCACCGTTCAACTACTGACACACCACCATTCAACTACCGACACACCACCATTCAACTACCGACACACCACCATTCAACTACTGACACACCACCGTTCAACTACTGACACACCACCATTCAACTACTGACACACCACCGTTCAACTACTGACACACCGCCATTCAACTACCGACACACCACCGTTCAACTACCGACACACACCATTCAACTACCGACACACCACCATTCAACTACCGACACACCGCCATTCAACTACCGACACACCACCATTCAACTACCAACACACCACCATTCAACTACCGACACACCACCATTCAACTACCGACACACCACCATTCAACTCCCGACACACACCATACCACTACCGACACACACCATACCACTACCGACACACACCATACCACTACCGACACACACCATACCACTACCGAGACACACCATACCACTTCAGTTGTGTTCACTGTCGATGTAGCACCCCTACCGACACACACCATACCACTACCGACACACCACCATTCCACTGCCGACACACACCATACCACTGCCGACACACCACCATACCACTACCGACACACCACCATACCACTACCGACACACACCATACCACTACCGACACACACCATACCACTACCGACACACACCATACCACTACCGACACACACCATACCACTACCGACACACACCATACCACTACCGACACACACCATACCACTACCGACACACCATACCACTACCGACACACCATACCACTACCGACACACCCCATACCACTACCAACACACACCATACCACTACCGACACACCATACCACTACCGACACACCACGCCACTACCGACACACACCACACCACTACCGACACGCACCATACCACTACCGACACACACCATACCACTACCGACACACACCATACCACTACCGACACACACCATACCACTACCGACACACACCATACCACTACCGACACACACCATACCACTACCGACACACACCATACCACTACCGACACACCATACCACTACCGACACACACCATACCACTACCGACACACACCATACCACTACCGAGACACACCATACCACTACCGAGACACACCATACCACTACCGACACACACCATACCACTACCGACACACCATACCACTACCGACACACCATACCACTACCGACACACCATACCACTACCTACACACACCATTCAACTACCGACACACACCATTCAACTACCGACACACACCATTCAACTACCGACACACACCATTCAACTACCGACACACCATACCACTACCGACACACCACCATACCACTACCGACACAACACCATACCACTACCGACACACACCATACCACTACCGACACACACCATACCACTACCGACACACACCATACCACTACCGACACACACCATACCACTACCGACAAACACCATACCACTACCGACACACACCATACCACTACCGACACACACCATACCACTACCGACACACACCATACCACTACCGACACACCACCATTCAACTACCGACACACACCACCATGCCACTACCGACACACACCACGCCATTACCGACACACCACCACACCACTACCGACACACCACCACACCACTACCGACACACCATACCACTACCGACACACCATACCACTACCGACACACCATACCACTACCGACACACACCACCATACCGACACACACCATACCACTACCGACACACTACCATACCACTACCGACACACCACCATACCGACACACACCATACCACTACCGACACACCACCATACCACTACCGACACACCACCATACCACTACCGACACACCACCATACCACTACCGACACACCACCATACCGACACACCACCATACCACTACCAACACACCACCATTCAACTACCGACACACCACCATTCAACTACCGACACACCACCATTCAACTACCGACACACCGCCATTCAACTACCGACACACCACCATTCAACTACCGACACACCACCATTCAACTACCGACACACACCATTCAACTACCGACACACCACCATTCAACTACCGACACACCACCATTCAACTACCAACACACCACCATTCAACTACCGACACACCACCATTCAACTACCAACACACCACCATTCAACTACCAACACACCGCCATTCAACTACCGACACACACCATACCACTACCGACACACACCATTCAACTCCCGACACACACCATACCACTACCGACACACACCATTCAACTACCGACACACCACCATTCAACTCCCGACACACACCATACCACTACCGACACACACCATACCACTACCGACACACACCATACCACTACCGAGACACACCATACCACTTCAGTTGTGTTCACTGTCGATGTAGCACCCCTACCGACACACACCATACCACTACCGACACACCACCATTCCACTGCCGACACACACCATACCACTGCCGACACACCACCATACCACTACCGACACACCACCATACCACTACCGACACACCACCATACCACTACCGACACACACCATACCACTACCGACACACACCATACCACTACCGACACACACCATACCACTACCGACACACACACCATACCACTACCGACACACACCATACCACTACCGACACACACCATACCACTACCGACACACACCATACCACTACCGACACACCATACCACTACCGACACACCATACCACTACCGACACACCCCATACCACTACCAACACACACCATACCACTACCGACACACCATACCACTACCGACACACCACGCCACTACCGACACACACCACACCACTACCGACACGCACCATACCACTACCGACACACACCATACCACTACCGACACACACCATACCACTACCGACACACACCATACCACTACCGACACACACCATACCACTACCGACACACACCATACCACTACCGACACACACCATACCACTACCAAGACACACCATACCACTACCGACACACACCATACCACTACCGACACACACCATACCACTACCGACACACCATACCACTACCGACACACCATACCACTACCGACACACACCATTCCACTACCGACACACACCATTCAACTACCGACACACACCATTCAACTACCGACACACACCATTCAACTACCGACACACACCATTCAACTACCGACACACACCATTCAACTACCGACACACACCATTCAACTACCGACACACACCATTCAACTACCGACACACCACCATTCAACTACCGACACACCACCATACCACTACCGACACAACACCATACCACTACCGACACACACCATACCACTACCGACACACACCATACCACTACCGACACACACCATACCACTACCGACACACACCATACCACTACCGACACACACCATACCACTACCGACACACACCATACCACTACCGACACACACCATACCACTACCGACACAAACCATACCAATACCGACACAAACCATACCACTACCGACACACACCATACCACTACCGACACACCACCACACCACTACCGACACACACCACCACGCCACTACCGACACACACCACGCCATTACCGACACACCACCACACCACTACCGACACACCACCACACCACTACCGACACACCATACCACTACCGACACACCATACCACTACCGACACACCATACCACTACCGACACACACCACCATACCGACACACACCATACCACTACCGACACACTACCATACCACTACCGACACACCAGCATACCGACACACACCATACCACTACCGACACACCACCATACCACTACCGACACACCACCATACCGACACACCACCATACCACTACCGACACACCACCATACCACTACCGACACACCACCATACCGACACACACCATACCACTACCGACACACCACCATACCACTACCGACACACCACCATACCGACACACACCATACCACTACCGACACACTACCATACCACTACCGACACACCACCATACCACTACCGACACACCACCATACCACTACCGACACACCACCATACCGACACACACCATACCACTACCGACACACCACCATACCACTACCGACACACCACCATACCACTACCGACACACCACCATACCGACACACCACCATACCACTACCGACACACCACCATACCACTACCGACACACCACCATACCGACACACACTGCATACCACTACCGACACACCACCATACCACTACCGACACACCACCATACCGACCATACCGACACACACCATACCACTACCGACACACACCATACCACACCACCATACCACTACCGACACACCACCATACCACTACCGACACACCACCATACCGACACACCACCATACCGACACACCACCATACCACTACCGACACACCACCATACCACTACCGACACACCACCATACCACTACCGACACACCACCATACCACTACCGACACACCACCATACCGACACACACCATACCACTACCGACACTGCTTCTTTCTTAAGCTGTTTAGCAGCACGATATTTGCTAATATTCTTGACATCATTGCATCTGAGCTATGGACATATTTCACTCTTGTTCGTGTAGCGTAAGAATTGGCCGTAGTTGGCTGGTAATACCCGTAGATTATAGATAGCTTTTAATCCATCGATTATTATTTCTATACTGCTTTGATTTATGTAGAATTGGTTACTTGCGGTACGGTCCTGCCAGTCTTATTCTGTATAGTTAACCATCGTTTCTTATTCACATTTGTGTTATTAACAGTGTGTTCCGTCTGTTTTTTTCTCTCTCTCTCTATTTTTCTAGCTCATCCAAGCCTGTACAATGCAGCATTTGCCAGTGTCTTACCAAGCTTTCCCACCCCTGATCTCCAGCGAACATTTTATATTACACCCCAACCCCCCGGGGCCACCACCCCACCAGCCTCCTCACCTCACTCCTCTCAGCCAGTTCCTCCCTCTCCAGAGGCAGCACCCACGCATGGTGAGTACCCCTCCGTCGGAGTCCCAAATGGCTCCTTACACCCTAAATAGTGCACTACTTTAGACCAGAGCCCTATTCCCTATACAGTGCACTACTTTAGACCAGAGCCCTATTCCCTATATAGTGCACTACATTAGACCGGGGCCTTATTCCCTATATAGTGCACTACTTTAGATCAGGGCCCTATTCCCTATATAGTGCACTACTTTAGACCAGAGCCCTATTCCCTATACAGTGCACTACTTTAGACCAGAGCCCTATTCCCTATGTAGTGCACTACTTTAGACCAGGACCCTATTCCCTATATAGTGCACTACATTAGACCGGGGCTTTATTCCCTATATAGTGCACTACTTTAGACCAGAGCCCTATTCCCTATATAGTGCACTACTTTAGACCAGAGCCCTATTCCCTATATAGTGCACTACATTAGACCAGAGCCCTATTCCCTATATAGTGCACTACTTTAGATCAGGGCCCTATTCCCTATATAGTGCACTACATTAGACCAGAGCCCTATTCCCTATATAGTGCACTACATTAGACCAGAGCCCTATTCCCTATATAGTGCACTACATTAGACCAGAGCCCTATTCCCTATATAGTGCACTACTTTAGACCAGGGCCTTATTCCCTATATAGTGCACTACTTTAGACCAGGGCCTTATTTCCTATATAGTGCACTACTTTAGACCAGAGCCCTATTCCCTATATAGTGCACTACTTTAGACCAGGGCCTTATTCCCTATATAGTGCACTACTTTAGACCAGGGCCTTATTCCCTATATAGTGCACTACTTTAGACCAGGGCCTTATTTCCTATATAGTGCACTACTTTAGACCAGAGCCCTATTCCCTATATAGTGCACTACTTTAGACCAGAGCCCTATTCCCTATATAGTGCACTACTTTAGACCAGGGCCTTATTCCCTATATAGTGCACTACTTTAGACCAGGGCCTTATTCCCTATATAGTGCACTACTTTAGATCAGGGCCCTATTCCCTATATAGTGCACTACATTAGACCGAGGCCTTATTCCCTATATAGTGCACTACTTTAGACCAGGGCCTTATTCCCTATATAGTGCACTACTTTAAACCAGGGCCCTATTCCCTATATAGTGCACTACTTTAGATCAGGGCCCTATTCCCTATATAGTGCACTACTTTAGACCAGGGCCCTATTCCCTATATAGTGCACTACTTTAAACCAGGGCCCTATTCCCTATATAGTGCACTACTTTAGATCAGGGCCCTATTCCCTATATAGTGCACTACTTTAGACCAGAGCCCTATTCCCTATACAGTGCACTACTTTAGACCAGAGCCCTATTCCCTATGTAGTGCACTACTTTAGACCAGGACCCTATTCCCTATATAGTGCACTACATTAGACCGGGGCTTTATTCCCTATATAGTGCACTACTTTAGACCAGAGCCCTATTCCCTATATAGTGCACTACTTTAGACCAGAGCCCTATTCCCTATATAGTGCACTACATTAGACCAGAGCCCTATTCCCTATATAGTGCACTACTTTAGATCAGGGCCCTATTCCCTATATAGTGCACTACTTTAGACCAGAGCCCTATTCCCTATATAGTGCACTACATTAGACCAGAGCCCTATTCCCTATATAGTGCACTACATTAGACCAGAGCCCTATTCCCTATATAGTGCACTACATTAGACCAGAGCCCTATTCCCTATATAGTGCACTACTTTAGACCAGGGCCTTATTCCCTATATAGTGCACTACTTTAGACCAGGGCCTTATTTCCTATATAGTGCACTACTTTAGACCAGAGCCCTATTCCCTATATAGTGCACTACTTTAGACCAGGGCCTTATTCCCTATATAGTGCACTACTTTAGACCAGGGCCTTATTCCCTATATAGTGCACTACTTTAGACCAGGGCCTTATTTCCTATATAGTGCACTACTTTAGACCAGAGCCCTATTCCCTATATAGTGCACTACTTTAGACCAGGGCCTTATTCCCTATATAGTGCACTACTTTAGACCAGGGCCTTATTCCCTATATAGTGCACTACTTTAGACCAGAGCCCTATTCCCTATATAGTGCACTACTTTAGACCAGGGCCTTATTCCCTATATAGTGCACTACTTTAGACCAGGGCCTTATTCCCTATATAGTGCACTACTTTAGATCAGGGCCCTATTCCCTATATAGTGCACTACATTAGACCGAGGCCTTATTCCCTATATAGTGCACTACTTTAGACCAGGGCCTTATTCCCTATATAGTGCACTACTTTAAACCAGGGCCCTATTCCCTATATAGTGCACTACTTTAGATCAGGGCCCTATTCCCTATATAGTGCACTACTTTAGACCAGGGCCCTATTCCCTATATAGTGCACTACTTTAGACCAGGGCCTTATTCCCTATATAGTGCACTACTTTAGATCAGGGCCCTATTCCCTATATAGTGCACTACTTTAGACCAGAGCCCTATTCCCTATATAGTGCACTACATTAGACCAGAGCCCTATTCCCTATATAGTGCACTACTTTAGACCAGGGCCCTATTCCCTATATAGTGCACTACTTTAGACCAGGGCCTTATTTCCTATATAGTGCACTACTTTAGACCAGGGCCTTATTCCCTATATAGTGCACTACTTTAGACCAGAGCCCTATTCCCTATACAGTGCACTACTTTAGACCAGAGCCCTATTCCCTATATAGTGCACTACTTTAGACCAGGGCCTTATTCCCTATATAGTGCACTACTTTAGACCAGGGCCTTATTTCCTATATAGTGCACTACTTTAGACCAGAGCCCTATTCCCTATATAGTGCACTACTTTAGACCAGGGCCTTATTCCCTATATAGTGCACTACTTTAGACCAGAGCCCTATTCCCTATATAGTGCACTACTTTAGATCAGGGCCCTATTCCCTATATAGTGCACTACTTTAGACCAGGGCCTTATTCCCTATATAGTGCACTACTTTAGACCAGAGCCCTATTCCCTATATAGTGCACTACTTTAGACCAGAGCCCTATTCCCTATATAGTGCACTACATTAGACCAGAGCCCTATTCCCTATATAGTGCACTACTTTAGATCAGGGCCCTATTCCCTATATAGTGCACTACTTTAGACCAGGGCCTTATTCCCTATATAGTGCACTACTTTAGACCAGAGCCCTATTCCCTATATAGTGCACTACTTTAGACCAGAGCCCTATTCCCTATATAGTGCACTACATTAGACCAGAGCCCTATTCCCTATATAGTGCACTACTTTAGATCAGGGCCCTATTCCCTATATAGTGCACTACTTTAGACCAGGGCCTTATTCCCTATATAGTGCACTACTTCAGACCAGAGCCCTATTCCCTATATAGTGCACTACTTTAGACCAGGGCCCTATTCCCTATATAGTGCACTACTTCAGACCAGGGCCCTATTCCCTATATAGTGCACTACTTTAGACCAGGGCCCTATTCCCTATATAGTGCACTACATTAGACCAGGGCCCTATTCCCTATATAGTGCACTACTTTAGATCAGGGCCCTATTTCCTATATAGTGCACTACTTTAGACCAGGGCCCTATTCCCTATATAGTGCACTACTTTAGACCAGGGCCTTATTCCCTATATAGTGCACTACTTTAGACCAGGGCCCTATTCCCTATATAGTGCACTACTTTAGACCAGGGCCCTATTCCCTATATAGTGCACTACATTAGACCAGGGCCTTATTCCCTATATAGTGCACTACTTTAGACCAGGGCCCTATGTGGGGTACAGAGGTAGTCATCATGAACACAGTGAGTCCATGCAACGTTGTGTGACTCGTTAAGACATTTACTCCTGGACGTATTTAAGCCATAACAAGACTCAAGACATTTCAGCTTCTCATTTGTAATTATTATTATTTTTTGTCTTCTAAAAACATAATTCCACATTTTATGGGAAATATTGTGTGTAGACCAGTGACACAAAATCTCAATTTTAATAAATGTTTAATTCTGGCTGTAACACATTTGGGGGGGGAAAAGTCAAAGGGGGTTTGAATACTTTCTGAAGGCACTGTATGTCCATTACAATATATACTTTATATACTTTATATACTTTATATACTTTATATACTTTATATCAGGTTGTAGATGTTCAAGAGTGGCCTGGAGAGTTTTTCAACCCAAAATGGTATATTTCTTTTTTTAACCTCCCGGAGGTTGTAGTCTTCCTGATGTAGGGAATGGACTGGCATTTAGGACTGAATCATGTCCGTTACGAATAACATTGGAATAACGTTATGCGTACCCCTCGTCATCCAGTACACACACACAGTAGTTGATCCACATATATAAAAAGTGATTAGTCGCCTAGGATTTAGTTAGAATGTGTTAACCCAATATTATTATTATTCCTTTCAGTGGTACTTTCTGTCTGTACTGTGTGTATAGTAGTTGATCCACATTTTAATTAAAAAGGAACGAGTTAGAGTTAGAATGTATATATAAAACCCATCACTGACTGTTTTTAGTTCTCTCTCTCACTCCCTCCCTTTCCCGTCCATCAGCCTCTCCAGAGGGTAGAGAATGAAGTGGACCTCAGGGGGGACCAGCATCCATTAGGAACGTTCTCTTACCCTGCCTCGAGTCACCACCACCCAACAGCGATGCCTCCCTCTGTCCCCCTCCAGTACCTCCCTCAGGAGCCTCTGCACCAAGAGATGCCCTCCTTCTCAGTGGTAAGACTTTACCTCCCACCTGCCCTCCCCAGTGGTAAGACTTTACCTCCCACCTGCCCTCCCCAGTGGTAAGACTTTACCTCCCACCTGCCCTCCCCAGTGGTCAGACTCTAACCAGCTCAGCCTGATCCTTCCTAGTGGTCAGACTCTAACCAGCTCAGCCTGACCCTTCCTAGTGGTCAGACTCTAACCAGCTCAGCCTGACCCTTCCTAGTGGTCAGACTCTAACCAGCTCAGCCTGACCCTTCCTAGTGGTCAGACTCTAACCAGCTCAGCCTGACCCTTCCTAGTGGTCAGACTCTAAACAGCTCAGCCTGACCCTTCCTAGTGGTCAGACTCTAACCAGCTCAGCCTGACCCTTCCGAGTGGTCAGACTCTAACCAGCTCAGCTTGTCCCTTCCTAGTGGTCAGACTCTAACCAGCTCAGCTTGACCCTTCCTAGTGGTCAGACTCTAACCAGCTCAGCCTGACCCTTCCTAGTGGTCAGACTCTAACAAGCTCAGCCTGACCCTTCAATTAGCCAGCTCAGCCTGACCCTTCCTAGTGGTCAGACTCTAACCAGCTCAGCCTGACCCTTCCTAGTGGTCAGACTCTAACCAGCTCAGCCTGACCCTAGTGGTCAGACTCTAACCAGCTCAGCCTGACCCTTCCCAGTGGTAAGACTCTAACCAGCTCAGCCTGACCCTTCCTAGTGGTCAGACTCTAACCAGCTCAGCCTGACCCTTCCTAGTGGTCAGACTCTAACCAGCTCAGCTTGACCCTTCCTAGTGGTCAGACTCTAACCAGCTCAGCCTGACCCTTCCTAGTGGTCAGACTCTAACCAGCTCAGCCTGACCCTTCCTAGTGGTCAGACTCGAACCATCTCAGCCTGACCCTTCCTAGTGGTCAGACTCTAACCAGCTCAGCCTGACCCTTCCTAGTGGTCAGACTCTAACCAGCTCAGCCTGACCCTTCCTAGTGGTCAGACGCTAACCAGCTCAGCCTGACCCTTCCTAGTGGTCAGACGCTAAGCAGCTCAGCCTGACCCTTCATTTAGCCAGCTCAGCCTGACCCTTCCTAGTGGTCAGACTCTAACCAGCTCAGCCTGATCCTTCCTAGTGGTCAGACTCTAACTAGCTCAGCCTGACCCTTCCTAGTGGTCAGACTCTAACCAGCTCAGCCTGACCCTTCCTAGTGGTCAGACTCTAACAAGCTCAGCCTGACCCTTCAATTAGCCAGCTCAGCCTGACCCTTCCTAGTGGTCAGACTCTAACCAGCTCAGCCTGACCCTTCCTAGTGGTCAGACTCTAACCAGCTCAGCCTGACCCTAGTGGTCAGACTCTAACCAGCTCAGCCTGACCCTTCCCAGTGGTAAGACTCTAACCAGCTCAGCCTGACCCTTCCTAGTGGTCAGACTCTAACCAGCTCAGCCTGACCCTTCCTAGTGGTCAGACTCTAACCAGCTCAGCTTGACCCTTCCTAGTGGTCAGACTCTAACCAGCTCAGCCTGACCCTTCCTAGTGGTCAGACTCTAACCAGCTCAGCCTGACCCTTCCTAGTGGTCAGACTCGAACCATCTCAGCCTGACCCTTCCTAGTGGTCAGACTCTAACCAGCTCAGCCTGACCCTTCCTAGTGGTCAGACTCTAACCAGCTCAGCCTGACCCTTCCTAGTGGTCAGACGCTAACCAGCTCAGCCTGACCCTTCCTAGTGGTCAGACGCTAAGCAGCTCAGCCTGACCCTTCATTTAGCCAGCTCAGCCTGACCCTTCCTAGTGGTCAGACTCTAACCAGCTCAGCCTGATCCTTCCTAGTGGTCAGACTCTAACCAGCTCAGCCTGACCCTTCATTTAGCCAGCTCAGCCTGATCCTTCCTAGTGGTCAGACGCTAACCAGCTCAGCCTGACCCTTCCTAGTGGTCAGACTCTAACCAGCTCAGCCTGACCCTTCCTAGTGGTCAGACGCTAACCAGCTCAGCCTGACCCTTCCTAGTGGTCAGACTCTAACCAGCTCAGCCTGACCCTTCATTTAGCCAGCTCAGCCTGACCCTTCCTAGTGGTCAGACTCTAACCAGCTCAGCCTGACCCTTCCTAGTGGTCAGATGCTAAGCAGCTCAGCCTGACCCTTCCTAGTGGTCAGACGCTAAGCAGCTCAGCCTGACCCTTCCTAGTGGTCATTCTCTAACCAGCTCAGCCTGACCCTTCCTAGTGGTCAGACGCTAACCAGCTCAGCCTGATCCTTCCTAGTGGTCAGACGCTAACCAGCTCAGCCTGACCCTTCCTAGTGGTCAGACTCTAACCAACTCAGCCTGACCCTTCCTAGTGGTCAGACTCTAACCAACTCAGCCTGACCCTTCCTAGTGGTCAGACTCTAACCAGCTCAGCCTGACCCTTCCTAGTGGTCAGACTCTAACCAGCTCAGCCTGACCCTTCCTAGTGGTCAGACGCTAACCAGCTCAGCCTGACCCTTCATTTAGCCAGCTCAGCCTGACCCTTCCTAGTGGTCAGACTCTAACCAGCTCAGCCTGACCCTTCCTAGTGGTCAGACTCTAACCAGCTCAGCCTGACCCTTCCTAGTGGTCAGACTCTAACCAGCTCAGCCTGACCCTTCCTAGTGGTCAGACTCTAACCAGCTCAGCCTGACCCTTCCTAGTGGTCAGACTCTAACCAGCTCAGCCTGACCCTTACTAGTGGTCAGACTCTAACCAGCTCAGCCTGACCCTTCCTAGTGGTCAGACTCTAACCAGCTCAGCCTGATCCTTCCTAGTGGTCAGACTCTAACCAGCTCAGCCTGACCCTTCCTAGTGGTCAGACTCTAACCAGCTCAGCCTGACCCTTCCTAGTGGTCAGACTCTAACCAGCTCAGCTTGACCCTTCCTAGTGGTCAGACTCTAACCAGCTCAGCCTGACCCTTCCTAGTGGTCAGACTCTAACCAGCTCAGCCTGATCCTTCCTAGTGGTCAGACTCTAACCAGCTCAGCCTGACCCTTCCTAGTGGTCAGACTCTAACCAGCTCAGCTTGACCCTTCCTAGTGGTCAGACTCTAACCAGCTCAGCCTGACCCTTCCTAGTGGTCAGACTCTAACCAGCTCAGCTTGACCCTTCCTAGTGGTCAGACTCTAACCAGCTCAGCCTGACCCTTCCTAGTGGTCAGACTCTAACCAGCTCAGCCTGATCCTTCCTAGTGGTCAGACTCTAACCAGCTCAGCCTGACCCTTCCTAGTGGTCAGACTCTAGATTGTAGAACTAGCTAAATCAACAGAGCTGGCGTAATTACCATTTTTAAATAACCAGTCACTTCCATAGTTCACCACCACCATGTTAACAGCTATATGTCTGTCTGTCTGTCTCCTGGTCAGCCATACCCCCACATGCTGCCGCGACGTGTCAGTGGTCACAGGTACCGGTTACAGCAGCCCCTGCCCCCCCCGCCACCACCACCACCCTACTACCCAGGCTTCCTGCCCTACTTCCTGTGAGTATGGAATCAATAAAGAACATAATGATACACATATGCTTTTCATTGACTCGAGAGTCATTCAGGACTTACAATCGTACCACCTCTTAACGTGAGGTGTATACTGTACACTCAGATAACAGTCGCACAACAGTGGAAGATTTATTACCACTTCAACAATACATGGCCTTTTTCCACATCCCAAGTGTCATGTCCCCATTTGGTCTGGGTCCACCCCGCACCAACCCCTCTTTTACGCTACTGCTACTCTCTGTTTATTATCATCTATTGTCACATAGCAGAGTCACTTTAACTATATCTACATGTACATACTACCTCAATCAGCCCGACTAACCGGTGTCTGTATGTAGCCTTGCTACATTTATAGCCTCTCTACTGTATATAGCCTCTCTACTGTATATAGCCTCTCTACTGTATATAGCCTCTCTACTGTATATAGCCTCGCTACTGAATATAGCCTCTCTACTGTATATAGCGTCTCTACTGTATATAGCGTCTCTACTGTATATAGCCTCTCTACTGTATATAGCCTCTCTACTGTATATAGCCTCTCTACTGTATATAGCCTCTCTACTGTATATAGCGTCTCTACTGTATATAGCCTCTCTACTGTATATAGCCTCTCTACTGTATATAGCCTCTCTACTGTATATAGCCTCTCTACTGTATATAGCCTCTCTACTGTATATAACCTCTCTACTGTATATAACCTCTCTACTGTTTATAGCCTCTCTACTGTATATAGCCTCTCTACTGTATATAGCCTCTCTACTGTATATAGCCTCTACTGTATATAGCCTCGCTACTGAATATAGCCTCTCTACTGTATATAGCGTCTCTACTGTATATAGCGTCTCTACTGTATATAGCGTCTCTACTGTATATAGCCTCTCTACTGTATATAGCCTCTCTACTGTATATAGCCTCTCTACTGTATATAGCCTCTCTACTGTATATAGCCTCTCTACTGTATATAGCCTCTCTACTGTATGTAGCCTCTCTACTGTATATAGCCTCTCTACTGTATATAGCCTGTCTTTTTACTGTTGTTCACCTAAAACCTTTTTTGCACTATTGGTTAGAGCCTGTAAGTAAGCATTTCACTGTAAGGTCTACTACACCTGTTGTATTCTGCCCACGTGACAAATCAACTTTGATTTGATATGTGACTGTTCTGTCTCTGTGCAGGTCGATGCTTCCTGTGCCTCCTACAGCAGTGGGACCAGCCATCAGTCTGGACCTGGATGTAAATGATGTGGAGATGGAGAACTATGAGGTGAGAGGACCAATCAATACACTTAGAAAGCACACTCTGTTTTTCTTTCTGTGTATTTTTGTGTTTGTATCTGCACGTGTATCAGGGCCAGTTGTTTTGGATGTTTTTAGTTTTTTTAGTTTGGGGGGGCGGGGGGGGGTCGTTGACCAGTATTTCCAGCATTATCCACTACATTTGCTGCAGGTAGAAAATCCTTGGAAATTGTCTTTATCTATATATATTTACAGTGGGGCAAAAAAAGTATTTAGTCAGCCACCAATTGTGCAAGTTCTCCCACTTAAAAAGGTGAGAGAGGCCTGTAATTTTCATCATAGGTACACTTCAACTATGACAGACAAAATGACAAAAATAAATCCAGAAAATCACATTGTAGGATTTTTAATGAATTTATTTGCAAATTATGGTGGAAAATAAGTATTTAAGCCAGGAGAGGCGTAGCTCTACGAATCTTAATGGTAAAAAGCCTATTAGCTTTAACTCACAACATGATTTAATTGGTTAAATCAAATCAAAGTTTATTTGTTACGTGCGCTGAATACAACAGGTGTAGTAGACCTTACAGTGAAATGCTGAATACAACAGGTGTAGTTGACCTTACAGTGAAATGCTGAATACAACAGGTGTAGTAGACCTCACAGTGAAATGCTGAATACAACAGGTGTAGTAGACCTCACAGTGAAATGCTGAATACAACAGGTGTAGTAGACCTTACAGTGAAATGCTGAATACAACAGGTGTAGTAGACCTTACAGTGAAATGCTGAATACAACAGGTGTAGTAGACCTCACAGTGAAATGCTGAATACAACAGGTGTAGTAGACCTTACAGTGAAATGCTGAATACAACAGGTGTAGTAGACCTTACAGTGAAATGCTGAATACAACAGGTGTAGTAGACCTCACATTGAAATGCTGAATACAACAGGTGTAGTAGACCTCACAGTGAAATGCTGAATACAACAGGTGTAGTAGACCTCACAGTGAAATGCTGAATACAACAGGTGTAGTAGACCTTACAGTGAAATGCTGAATACAACAGGTGTAGTAGACCTTACAGTGAAATGCTGAATACAACAGGTGTAGTAGACCTCACAGTGAAATGCTGAATACAACAGGTGTAGTAGACCTTACAGTGAAATGTTTACTTACAGGCTCTAACCAATAGTGCAAAAAATGTGTTATGTGAACAATAGGTAGGTAAAGAAATAAAACAACAGTAAAAAGACAGGCTCTATACAGTAGAGAGGCTATATACAGTAGAGAGGCTATATACAGTAGAGAGGCTACATATAGTAGAGAGGCTACATATAGTAGAGAGGCTACATATAGTAGAGAGGCTATATACAGTAGAGAGGCTATATACAGTAGAGAGGCTCTATACAGTAGAGAGGCTCTATACAGTAGAGAGGCTATATACAGTAGAGGCTATATACAGTAGAGAGGCTATATACAGTAGAGAGGCTATATACAGTAGAGAGGCTATATACAGTAGAGAGGCTATATACAGTAGCGAGGCTATATACAGTAGCGAGGCTATATTCAGTAGAGAGGCTATATACAGTAGAGGCTATATACAGTAGAGAGGCTACATACAGTAGAGGGGCTCTATACAGTAGAGAGGCTCTATACAGTAGAGAGGCTCTATACAGTAGAGAGGCTATATACAGTAGAGGCTATATACAGTAGAGGCTATATACAGTAGAGGCTATATACAGTAGAGGCTATATACAGTAGAGGCTATATACAGTAGAGGCTATATACAGTAGAGAGGCTATATACAGTAGAGGCTCTATACAGTAGAGAGGCTCTATACAGTAGAGAGGCTCTATACAGTAGAGGGGCTATATACAGTAGAGGCTATATACAGTAGGGGCTATATACAGTAGAGGGGCTATATACAGTAGAGGGGCTACATACAGTAGAGAGGCTACATACAGTAGAGAGGCTATATACAGTAGAGGGGCTATATACAGTAGAGAGGCTATATACAGTAGAGGGGCTATATACAGTAGAGGCTATATACAGTAGAGAGGCTATATACAGTAGGGGCTATATACAGTAGGGGCTATATACAGTAGAGGGGCTATATACAGTAGAGGGGCTACATACAGTAGAGAGGCTATATACAGTAGAGAGGCTATAGACAGTAGAGAGGCTATATACAGTAGAGAGGCTACATACAGACACCGGTTGGTCAGGCTGATTACAGACAAATTGTGTCAATGAAAGACCATTTCCTAGGATCATTTCTAAACCTAGTGGATAATGCTGGAACATACTGGTCAATAAAAAATCAACCAAAACAACTGGCCCTGAATATGTCTCTCGCCCCCTCAGGCATTACTGAACCTGGCTGAAAGGCTGGGAGAGGCTAAACCACGAGGAATCACCAAGGCAGACATCGAGCAGCTTCCATCCTACAGGTTCAACCTCGACAACCATCAATCTGAACAAACGCTGTAAGATAGTCCTTCTATTGTCTTATTTCACTCAGCCATCTACCTGGATGATAGTCTTCTATTGTCTTATTTCACTCAGCCATCTACCTGGCTGGTTGAATAGGGCTGGGCGGTATACCGTATTTTACTATATACCGGTATTAATGCTCGGACCGGTTTGGGTTTTTAACTTATTTATTTGTTTTGTTAAATTATTAAATTATTTTTATTTTACTCCGTAAAATGCATGCCACTTCTCACACCAAGCCCTGCCCCCTTCTCACACCAAGCCCTGCCCCCTTCTCACACCAAGCCCTGCCCCCTTCTCACACCAAGCCCTGCCCCCTTCTCACACCAAGCCCTGCCCCCTTCTCACACCAAGCCCTGCCCCCTTCTCACACCACGCCCTGCCCCCTTCTCACACCAAGCCCTGCCCCCTTCTCACACCAAGCCCTGCCACTTCTCGCACCAAGCCCTGCCCCTTCTCACACCAAGCCCTGCCCCCGTCTCACACCAAGCCCTGCCCCCTTCTCACACCAAGCCCTGCCCCCTTCTCACACCAAGCCCTGCCCCTTCTCACACCAAGCCCTGCCCCTTCTCACACCAAGCCCTGCCCCTTCTCACACCAAGCCCTGCCCCTTCTCACACCAAGCCCTGCCCCCGTCTCACACCAAGCCCTGCCCCCTTCTCACACCAAGCCCTGCCCCCTTCTCACACCAAGCCCTGCCCCCTTCTCACACCAAGCCCCTTCTCACACCAAGCCCTGCCACTTTTCACACCAAGCCCTGCCCCTTCTCACACCAAGCCCTGCCCCTTCTCACACCAAGCCCTGCCCCTTCTCACACCAAGCCCTGCCCCCTTCTCACACCAAGCCCTGCCCCCTTCTCACACCAAGCCCTGCCCACTTCTCACACCAAGCCCTGCCCCCTTCTCACACCAAGCCCTGCCACTTCTCACACCAAGCCCTGCCCCCTTCTCACACCAAGCCCTGCCCCCTTCTCACACCAAGCCCTGCCCCCTTCTCACACCAAGCCCTGCCCACTCCTCACACCAAGCCCTGCCCCCTTCTCACACCAAGCCCCGCCCCCCCTCTCACACCAAGCCCTGCCCCCTTCTCACACCACGCCCCGCCCCCCCTCTCACACCACGCCCCGCCCCCCCTCTCACACCAATCCCCGCCCCCCCTCTCACACCACGCCCCGCCCCCCCTCTCACACCACGCCCCGCCCCCCCTCTCACACCAATCCCCGCCCCCCTCTCACACCACGCCCCGCCCCCTTCTCACACCAAGCCCTGCCACTTCTCGCACCAAGCCCTGCCCCCTTCTCGCACCAAGCCCTGCCCCCTTCTCGCACCAAGCCCTGCCCCCTTCTCACACCAAGCCCTGCCCCTTCTCACACCAAGCCCTGCCCCTTCTCACACCAAGCCCTGCCCCTTCTCACACCAAGCCCTGCCCCTTCTCACACCAAGCCCTGCCCCCGTCTCACACCAAGCCCTGCCCCCTTCTCACACCAAGCCCTGCCCCCTTCTCACACCAAGCCCTGCCCCCTTCTCACACCAAGCCCCTTCTCACACCAAGCCCTGCCACTTTTCACACCAAGCCCTGCCCCTTCTCACACCAAGCCCTGCCCCTTCTCACACCAAGCCCTGCCCCTTCTCACACCAAGCCCTGCCCCCTTCTCACACCAAGCCCTGCCCCCTTCTCACACCAAGCCCTGCCCACTTCTCACACCAAGCCCTGCCCCCTTCTCACACCAAGCCCTGCCACTTCTCACACCAAGCCCTGCCACTTCTCACACCAAGCCCTGCCCCCTTCTCACACCAAGCCCTGCCCCCTTCTCACACCAAGCCCTGCCCCCTTCTCACACCAAGCCCTGCCCACTCCTCACACCAAGCCCTGCCCCCTTCTCACACCAAGCCCCGCCCCCCCTCTCACACCAAGCCCTGCCCCCTTCTCACACCACGCCCCGCCCCCCCTCTCACACCACGCCCCGCCCCCCCTCTCACACCAATCCCCGCCCCCCCTCTCACACCACGCCCCGCCCCCCCTCTCACACCACGCCCCGCCCCCCCTCTCACACCAATCCCCGCCCCCCTCTCACACCACGCCCCGCCCCCCCCTCTCACACCACGCCCCGCCCCCCCTCTCACACCAATCCCCGCCCCCCCTCTCACACCACGCCCCGCCCCCCCTCTCACACCAATCCCCGCCCCCCCTCTCACACCACGCCCCCCCCCCCCCTCTCACACCACGCCCCGCCCCCCCTCTCACACCAATCCCCGCCCCCTCTCACACCACGCCCCGCCCCCCCTCTCACACCAATCCCCGCCCCCCTCTCACACCACGCCCCGCCCCCCCTCTCACACCACGCCCCGCCCCCCCTCTCACACCAATCCCCGCCCCCCCTCTCACACCACGCCCCGCCCCCCCTCTCACACCACGCCCTGGCGCCTGTCACTCAAGGAGTGAGCAGTTGCTGGACCACGGAGTCACTTAGTTGCTGTTCACGCTGCAGTCTGCACGGTCAGATGGATGCTGCTTTCCACAAACGTTCTATAATGACACTATTAGTTTGTATCTTACTGTCTGCTAACTACTGTCTGCTAACTACTGTCTGCTAACTACTGTCTGCTAGTTTGTTGGCGCTGTGGAGAAATTGTACACTGAACAAAAATATAAACACGAGATGTAAAATGTTGGTCCCATGTTTCATGAGCTGAACTAAAAGATCCCAGAAATGTTCTGTACACACACAGAAAAAACGAGAAAAAAAAGTTTTTCTCTCAAATTGTAAACAAATTTGTTTACATCCCTGTTCCTGAGTATTTGTCCTTTGCCAAGATAATCCATCCAATAAAAGGCCACTCTAAAATATGCAGTTTTGTCACATGACACGATGCCAAAGATATCTCAAGTTTTGAGGGAGGGGGCAAATTAAATCAAATTTTATTAGTCACATGCGCCGATTACAACGGGTGTAGACCTTACCGTGAAATGCTTACATACGAGCCCCTAACCAACAATGCAGTTTAATCAAATACGTAAAAGAATTAGAGATAAAAGTAACAAGTAATTAAAGAGCAGCAATAAAAATAACTATATACATGCTGAGACTGGACACCTGATGAAACTGAGGAGTATTTCTGTCTTTAATAAAGCCATTTTGTGGGAAAAACTTATTTTGATTGGCTGGGCCTAGCTCTCCGGTGGCTGGGCCTAGCTCTCCGGTGGCTGGGCCTAGCTCTCCGGTGGCTGGGCCTAGCTCTCCGGTGGCTGGGCCTAGCTCTCCGGTGGCTGGGCCTAGCTCTCCGGTGGCTGGGCCTAGCTCTCCGGTGGCTGGGCCTAGCTCTCCGGTGGCTGGGCCTAGCTCTCCGGTGGCTGGGCCTAGCTCTCCGGTGGCTGGGCCTAGCTCTCCGGTGGCTGGGCCTAGCTCTCCGGTGGCTGGGCCTAGCTCTCCAGTGGCTGGGCCTATACCCGCCCAGGCCCACCCATGGCTGTGCCCCTGCCCAGTCATGTGAAATCTGTGGATTTAGGGCCCAATGAATTTATTTAATTTCAATTGACTGATTTCCTTTATATGAACATTTAACTCATTAAAATCATTGAAATTGTTGCATTTTATATTTTTGTTCAGGAAACTCGCTCGTTTGCCTAGCTTCCTTTCATGGAAAAGAATGTGCCAGGCCAGCTAGTTAACATTAGCATGCTAGCATCTAGCTACACGTGGAACTTCCATCCTGGGGGCCTCCCGAGTGGCACAGCGGTCTTACGTGTTGACCAGAGGTTGAAAAGCATTAAACATTTTATGGCAAGTTATCTAGCTTGCTGTTGCTAGGTAATTTATCCTGGGATATAAACGTTGGGTTGTTATTTTTACCTGAAATGCACAAGGTCCTCTACTCTGACAATGAACCCACAGATGAAACGATCCACCAAATGAGTTTTTCTTCATCTCTCCTCCTTCCTTCAGCCTTATTTTTTTCCTCTTTGGGAATTTATATGACTGTTGACAACCACTTTTTATGGAGGAAATGCAGGCATTTATGAAAATGCTGAAGGATTGAACCGTATAAACCAATCAGTCACTTATAATGTATGTGTTGCCACCCTAGGATCATGAACTACACCATGGCCTATTTATTGCCTTAACTCCCCTTATCTTACCTCATTTATACCCACTGTAAATATACTTCTTGTTTTATTCTACTGTATTATTGACTGTATGTTTGTTTTACTCCATGTGTAACTCTGTGTTGTTGTACGTGTCGAACTGCTATGCTTTATCTTGGCCAGGTCTCAGTTGTAAATGAGAACTTGTTCTCAACTTGCCTACCTGGTTAAATAATGGTGAAATAAAATAAAATGAAGTATATTTGTAACTTTTATTGTTCCAAAAACATAAAATAATATCAAATAATGTGAACAATATTGTGATATGATATTTTGGTTGTATCGCTCAGCCCTTCCATCCATCCATCGTAACAGTAACTGTCTTGTCCTTTTTAAACATGCAGTATTTCAGAACCTGATGATGCTCTGTGTGATACTCTGTCTTCCAGGTGTGTGGTGTGCTTTAGTGACTTCGAGTGTCGGCAGCTGCTGAGGGTATTGCCCTGCAACCACGAGTTCCACGCCAAGTGTGTCGACAAATGGTTAAAGGTAAGCCCATTCCATCCCATCGTTAACTCTACGGTGACGATCTCAAATGGCACCCTATTCCCTATATAGTGCACTACTTTTAACCAAGGTGGCACCCTATTCCCTATATAGTGCACTACGTTTGACCAGGGTGGCACCCTATTCCCTATATAGTGCACTACTTTTAACCAGGGTGGCACCCTATTCCCTATATAGTGCACTACGTTTGACCAGGGTGGCACCCTATTCCCTATATAGTGCACTACTTTTAACCAAGGTGGCACCCTATTCCCTGTATAGTGCACTACGTTTGACCAGGGTGGCACCCTATTCCCTATATAGTGCACTACTTTTAACCAAGGTGGCACCCTATTCCCTGTATAGTGCACTACGTTTGACCAGGGTGGCACCCTATTCCCTATATAGTGCACTACTTTTAACCAAGGTGGCACCCTATTCCCTGTATAGTGCACTACGTTTGACCAGGGTGGCACCCTATTCCCTATATAGTGCATTACGTTTGACCAGGGTGGTACCCTGTTCCCTATATAGTGCACTACGTTTGACCAGGGTGGCACCCTATTCTCTATATAGTGCACTACTTTTGACCAGAGCCCAAGTGCGATGGACAGGTTAACACTTTTTTTTGTTGTTGTTGTCTTCCTTCTAGACCAATCGCACTTGTCCAATCTGCCGGGCGAACGCGTCAGAGGTGCACCGCGAGGTGGAGTGAGTGATACCCAGGCTTTTGGATCTTTGATTGGAAAGCAGCACAAAACTAAACCCACAGAGTCTGTCTGTCTGTCTTAGCGCCTGCCTCAGCCTGCCTGGGGACGTCTGCCACCTACCCTGCCTGCGTCGTTCCCCCCCACCACTCCTGCCACCTACCCTGCCTGCGTCCCTCCCCCCACCCCCCACAACTACTCCTGCCCCACCTCAACAACAATAAGCAATCTAAGATTGCATGTTTGAGGCCCTTCCCTCAGTCGTACCTCTGTTGTGCTTCTACTGCTGCATCTGATGAAAAAGCTACTGCCTGCTACCAACCCATAGCCACAGAGTTGTCCTGTCAGTCTGTCTGCCTGGGATAGCCATTGATCCACCACCTCGATCTGCTCCTCTGCCTGCGCCAGTGTTGCGGATTCCAAAGATGTGACCTACCATATGTTGTTATCGTCGTAGGGCTTTTACGTTTACTTGTTGTTGTTGTTGTTTTGTTATCTTGTGGTTTTGGTTAGTTCTTTGTGATAGAGGGGTGTTGGAGTTTCCTGCATTGGAGATGGTGATGGGGGGGTGTTTTAAGGACTTGGTGGAGCGGAGAGAAGCGTCAGACTAGACCATTCCACTGGCTGACTGACCGTCATAGTACTGTAGGAGACGAGACCATTCCACTGGCTGACTGACCGTCATAGTACTGTAGGAGACGAGACCATTCCACTGGCTGACTGACCGTCATAGTACTGTAGGAGACGAGACCATTCCACTGGCTGACTGACCGTCATAGTACTGTAGGAGACGAGATCATTCCACTGGCTTGGAGGAGAAGCCTGGCTGTCTGACCGTCATAGTACTGTAGGAGACTAGACCGTTCCACTGGCTTGGAGGAGAAGCCTGGCTGTCTGACCGTCATAGTACTGTAGGAGACGAGACCATTCCACTGGCTGACTGACCGTCATAGTACTGTAGGAGACGAGACCATTCCACTGGCTGACTGACCGTCATAGTACTGTAGGAGACGAGACCATTCCACTGGCTGACTGACCGTCATAGTACTGTAGGAGACGAGACCATTCCACTGGCTTGGAGGAGAAGCCTGGCTGTCTGACCGTCATAGTACTGTAGGAGACTAGACCGTTCCACTGGCTTGGAGGAGAAGCCTGGCTGACTGACCGTCATAGATGCATGTTTGTGTAGGTGACTGATGGGTTAAAGTGACCTGTTAATAATATATGTTTTGCAATAATGTATTGATGATTTCAATAGTTTGTCCCCTTTTTTGTTCGTGTTCTTTTCCAATCTGCTCATGCTATTGTGAAAGTGTGACTCGCTGTGGTTAAATTTAGCCTCATCTGGCACTGAGAATGATGATCCACCACTGACTTCTGACTTGTTGGGGATATATCTGCTCCTCCACGCCCTGTTGGTCCCCCCCCCCCCCCCCACTGTGATACACAACTGACTGGACGGAGGGATGGTGGAGGAAGAGGAGAGATTATGCTGTGGAGTTAACTTTGTTGTTCTGGTGAAGGGAAGGGTCCTCATATTGGCCCCCAGAGAGAGAGAGAGAGAGAGAGGACAAAGCACTGCCTCTCTGTGAAATCATCTGCCCTTTCTGCACAATGACCACATCCATCCTCCTTGCCAACCTTGGCCCTCTGGGGAAAACCTGTGTGTGTGTGTGTGTGTGTGAGAGAGAGAGTCTGCTAGATTCTGGGCAGCACTGAAGGATTTGCATAGACTGTTGATTTTAAACTAGCAATATTTTAACCAAGTATCGCCACAACATTTTAAATGAAGAAGAAAAAAACCAAGCAAACAAAAACAAGGAATGCTGGTGTGGGGGGGGGTCTGCTGCTCCTCTGCATCGGTGAGGGATACAGGAGAGGGCCTTCACTACCCCAGCATCACCCACGCTGGCTGACTGCTGCTGTTGAGCTTAATGCATAAAACAGTGTGTGTAATGAGTAATGGGTTTAACGTGGACATTTTTCTTCCTGTTTTTGGAAGAACCAGGCTTTTATCTCTTTGTTTGTGAGCCAAATATTACATATATATATATATATATATATATACATATATATATATATACTCTTTCAAGATTTCAGATATGCCTTCTCAAGACCTTGACAAGCACAAACCTATTATTACTTACTAATCTTTCAAAATAAAAAAAATCCCGTTGTCATTTCCACTTGTTTTTAAGAGTATAGTTTTTAAATGGTATTATTTATTGGTTTTTAAACTATCTTAGAGACAACGTGTTAAAGGACAAGGTCAGAGCACTAACGTGGAAGTGTGTGGTTAAATGGTATGTGTTCTAATCTAAAGGCGACTTAACTTGGGTCAGGTCTTGTTGTTAGGCCGTGCTAACTAAATGGTGTTGTAAAAGATGAAGTGTTGTGTGCTGCAAAGCTTCAGTGCGAAAGCTTCTCGATAATCGTCTTGTTTTGAAGACAAAAATAATGTTATAACTCCCTGTTGTAAAACATCTCCAGTGACCTGACGAGACAAGACGCTCTGGCTTTGTCCCGGCTGAGCTGACTGTACTATTTACAGTGACGATCAGGACAGGAAGAGGTTGGAGACAAAGATGGAGGGAGGGAGGAGTGGTGTTTGGTAGAGTGATACTGTTGGACATCTATAGGTTTGTGTCCCAAATGGTACCCTATGTAGTGCACTACTTTTGACCAGGGCCCATAGGGACTAATGCACTATATATAGTGATAGGGTTCCACGTGGGACTGTCCTCATCTTTGTTCAGATTTCCAAAAAGAAATGTTGGGGTAAAAAAAAATGATATATATAAATATAAAATGTTACTCTGGGTGTCTTTTGTAAGTGTTGTGTGAGTAGGGGGACTCCTTTCTATTCCCAACTACACCAATAAGCACTGATAGGCAGATGTAACTTTTTCTATAGCGAATGTGAGTCTCTTTGTGACGTGTGTTTCCACCTTTTTAAAGAATAAGAAAAAAAAAGCCATCTTGATGAGTTTAAAGTAAAAAACCCACAGCTTTGAGAGTTAATCTGTGTACATATCTGTCCACTGGCATATGAAACAATCCCTCAGGGCTTCTCAGTATATAAGAATAATGGAAAACGGTCTGTTTTGATGGGACAGATACCCATGAAAGGATTGGTGGTGGGTTTGAATTTTTCTTGGTTGTTTTCCTCAGCCCACGCATATTTTTAATGTAATCTATTCAAATACTAGTAATAATAATTGTTGAATTATATATTACTTTTTTTTTTGCCAGCGTAGTGTATATTGCATTATATAATCAAAACGTTTAGTTTGTGTTCTTGAACAACCACACGATGTACAGACATGTATACTTCCATAACGGTTGTGATCCAATTTTAAAACGTGCCATTGATGCACACTATCCTACCTAAAAAAATATTTTTAAAACACTTCCAAAACAACTCTAAAGGTGTTTGCATGATTTAAAACAAATTTTTAAAAAATAAAATAAAAACCAAGTGTGTATTTTCAGTGAAAGATATCTAGCCATGGGGTACGGTGGACTATTTAACGGTGCACAATATGCATGTCCTACCAAGTCCCAACTGGTTTTTAGCTAGCTCTAGTTGGCTTCCGGTTCGTTCTTCAGATGGCGTTCCGTCACTGCTCAGCTGATAACTGCCATGCGTTGTACTGCACACGTTTGTAACAGAACTGAATCACTACAAGATTTTATTTGCGCTTTTATTCAAATTAAAGTTGTCTGGACTTGGAACTGGGGAGAAAATCCTGTATTTTTAAAGTTGTTTAGTTATAATATGTATGCTATGCCATTATTGCGTTAGATAATAAACATGTCTAGAACCTAGGTAACTGAAAGCCATAGTGAAAAACTATTCTGATCTGATTTAGGTATGATGCTGTTTTGACATGAGGATCTGATTGGATGGATTCTTAGAGCATGTTGCTATGCTAATAGCCTTAAAATGGTCAGTTACATTCAACACATTTACATTATTTTTTTTAAATAACATGTTAGTCAAACTAATAACCACCTACTTTATTCTCAATGTAGATTTGACATCTATATTTTTTATAATTTTTTTATTCACTTATTGAAACATTAGCGCCATGGTTTGGAGGTAAACGTCTATTTGGCAAGCTTTAATGACCCATATTGTAAAGGCTGAGGTAATTTTAAAATCAAAATATAACAAAAATGAAAATAGAATCTTGTAGTCTTTCTGCGATCCAATTAATGAATGATCTCACAGCTTGTGTGGTGCAAAGGAAAACAAATGGTGAAGAAGAAAATGGTGTACCAGCTAAAATTCATTTTTATTTAGGATATGATTTCTGTGGTTGCGTCGTAGGTTTCCACTGTTTTCCAATGATCTGTTGCTGGTGGCGGGAATAGTGTTCTGTTTACTGCTTGTGCTTCTACTGCTTCTAGGGGGGCTCCCATCCAACCGGCCAGGGGCATGTTTGGTGTTAGAAACAACAGACGTTTGCTTTGGTACTTGCACATTTACAGTTACCTCAATTTTGCCACGTTTGGATTTAAAAAATATTAAAAAATAATAGCTAATATATTATATATATATATATATGTATGTATATTAGGAAAATGGTTCTGTTTTCATTCCATTGGAAGCATATTGTTTGTAGCATTTAACTAGTTAGTGTATACACACCTGTATACTGATTGACATTTTTCAGATTTGTACTTTTTTAAACTGAAAGTTGCTAGTTCTGCTTTACCCGAGTCGTGCAATCATTTATTTTTTATTTTTATCGTGGCTGATTTGAGAGTGTTGTTCACTAATAAACGTATGATGTATACCAATATTACAACTCTCCCTTTGTCTGTTTTCACTGTAGTCACCATTAGAGTTCACACAAAGTTGTTGTGAATGCTAGTATGGAACCCTGTTCCCTATATAGTGCACTACTTTAGACCAGAGCCCTATGGAACCCTGTTCCCTATATAGTGCACTACTTTTGACCAGAGCCCTATGGAGCCCTGTTCCCTATATAGTGCACTACTTTTGACCAGAGCCCTATGGAACCTTGTTCCCTATATAGTGCACTACTTTTGACCAGAGCCCTATGGAACCTTGTTCCCTATATAGTGCACTACATTTGACCAGAGCCCTATAGAACCCTATGGAACCATTTTCCCTATATAGTGCACTACTTTTGACCAGAGCCCGAGGCTCTCATACTGTGTTGAGAAAAGGAATGTGATCTTGTGAGATCAGGATGAACATAGGAAAATAAACTTTCTTCACAGCCAACTAGTATTCTATGTAACATTTACTAATAGGTTAGCATAATGTTTGTTTCCTACATACACTACATGAGCAAAAGTATGTGGACACTTGCTTGTTGAACATCTCATTTCAAAATCATGGGCATTAATATGGAGTTGCCCCCCCCCCTCACCCTTTGCTGCTACAACAGCCTCCACTCTTCTGGGAAGGCTTTCCACTAGATGTTGGAACATTGCTGCTATAACAGCCTCCACTCTTCTGGGAAGGCTTTCCACTAGATGTTGGAACATTGCTGCTATAACAGCCTCCACTCTTCTGGGAAGGCTTTCCACTAGATGTTGGAACATTGCTGCGGGGGACTTGCTTCCATTCAGTCATACGAGCATTAGTGAGGTCGGTCACTGATGTTGGGCGATTAGGCCTGGCTCGTAGTCTGTATTCCAAAGTCTGTATTCTCAAAGGTGTTAGATGGGGTTGAGGTCAGGGCTCTGTGCAGGCCAGTCAAGTTCTTTAAAAAAAATGTAACCTTTTATTTAACCAGGTAGGCCAGTTGAGAACAAGTTCTCATTTACAACTGTGACCTGGCCAAGATAAAGCAAAGAAGTGCGACACAAACAACAGAGTTACACATGGAATAAACAAACGTACAGTCAATAACACAATAGAAAAATCTATGTACAGTGTGTGCAAATGTAGAAGAGTAGGGAGGTAGGCAATAAATAGGCCATAGAGGCGAAAATAATTACAATTTAGCATTAATACTGGAGTGATAGATGTGCAGATGATGTGCAAGTAGAGATACTGGGGTGCAACAGAGCAAGTAATAATATGGGGATGAGGTAGTTGGCTGTGTACAGGTACAGTGATCAGTAAGCTACTCTGACAGCTGATGCTTAAAGTTAGAGAGGGAGATATAAGACTCCAGCTTCAGTGATTTTTGCAATTCATTCCAGTCATTGGGAGCAGAGAACTGGAAGGAAAGGCGGCCAAAGGAAGTGTTGGCTTTGGGGATGACCAGTGAAATATACCTGCTGGAGCAGTGCTACGGGTGGGTGTTGCTATGGTGACCAGTGAGCTGAGATAAGGCGGGGCTTTACTTAGCAAAGACTTATAGATGACCTGGAGCCAGTGGGTTTGGCGACGAGTATGAAACGAGGGCCAGCCGACGAGAGTATACAGGTCGCAGAGGTGGGTAGTGTATGGAGCTTTGGTGACAAAATGGATGGCCCTGTGATAGACTGCATCCAGTTTGCTGAGTAGAGTGTTGGAGGCTATTTTGTAAATGACATCGCCGAAGTCGAGGATCGGTAGGATAGTCAGTTTTACAAGGGTAAGTTTGGCAGCATGAGTGAAGGAGGCTTTGTTGCGAAATAGGAAGCCGATTCTAGATTTAATTTTGGATTGGAGATGCTTAATGTGAGTCTGGAAGGAGAGTTTACAGTCTAGCCAGACACCTAGGTATTTATAGTTATCCACATATTTTAGGTCAGAACCGTCCAGAGTAGTGATGCGGGAGGGTGCGGGCAGCGATCAGTTGAAGAGCATGCATTTAGTTTCACTAGCATTTAAGAGCAGTTGGAGGCCACGGAAGGAGTGTTGTATGGCGTTGAAGCTCAATTGGAGGTTTGTTAGCAGTGTCCAAAGAAGGGCCAGAAGTATACAGAAGTTATTCCACACTGATCTCGACAAACCATTTCTGTATGTACCTCGCTTTGTGCACGGGGGCATTGTCATGCTGAAACAGGAAATTACCTTCCCCAAACTGTTGCCACAAAGTTGGAAGCACAGAATCTTCTAGTGTCATTGTATGCTGTAGCATTAAGATGTACCTTCACTGGAACTAAGGGACCCAAACCATGAAAAACAGCCCCAGACCATTATTCCTCCTCCACCAAACATTACAGTTGGCACTATGCATTGGGGCAGGTAGCGTTCTCCTGGCATCCACCAAACCCAGATTAGTCCGTCGGACTGCCAGGTGGTGAAGTGCGATTCGTCACTCCAGAAAACGCGTTTCCACTTCTCCAGAGTCCAATGGCGGCGAGCTTCACACCACTCCAGCCGACGCTTGGCATTGTGATCTTAAGCTTGTGTGCGGCTGCTCTGCCATGGAAACCCATTTCATGAACTTCCTTTCATGAACGAGGACAGACAATGTTTACGCACTACAGCACTTGGCCATCACGTTCTGTGAGCTTGTGTGACCTACCAGTTCAAGGCTAAACCATTGTTTCTACTTCACAATAACAGCACTTACAGTTGACCAGAGCAGCTCTGGCAGGGCAGGAATTTGACAAACTGACTTGTTGTAAAGGTGGCATCATATGACGGTGCCACGTTGAAAGTCACTCTTCAGTAAAGGCCATTCTACTGCCAATGTTTGTCTATGGAGATTGCATGGCTGTGTGCATGATTTGAAACACCGATCAGCAAATCCAGTTTGAAGGGGTGTACACATACTTTTGTATTTATAGCGTACCTACAAAAAAATATTAAAACTGACATGACTTCCAAGATTAGCAGAGTTTCTGTGGGCTGTTAGGAAGGCTGAGATGTATTAGACGAAGAAAGCCGAGGATGGGAACAGAGCACTGACAGCCACTACAAAATCAAAACCACCACAACATTTTAAAAATGTTTAATTTATAGTTGTTGGAAAATGACATCTTAAACATGACCAGCCCATTCCGATGTTACAGGAGAAATAGGCATCTATGAGTCACCACAGGCAGACTGTTATACTAGAGATAGAGGTCAAAGCCACGTGTGAAAGCTGTGGCCCTCGTCTTGTTGAACTAGGTTGTCGTTCCAAACTGCAGGCGGTACGGAAACTCAACCCCCCTCGCTTGTTTGGTCGTTTCAAGACAATTACATTATAGAGTGAACTTTGATTGAATATTAAAAAAAAAAAAAAAGTAGTGCTTTTTCAGCCTTGTTCTTTAAATATGTAATGTATGTACAGGAAGGGTAGTTCACATTGCTCTCCTTTTAAACATAACCAAATTTAACTGGAGGAGAGAGGAGGAGGTATCATGGTGGACAAGACGGCTGGGGGATAGAGCAGGGCTAAATTATTTTGTGTTAAAGAGTTGTTTTTTTTGTTGTTTTTTGTTATTTCAGACAGTGATCCCTTGTTGTGCACAACGGCCATATAAACAAAAACAAAAACAAAAATGTGTGTGAAGAAACAAGGAAAAATATAAGTTATTTTCCTCGTGTTGGAGGAGAAGGTTAGCTAGGTGTCAATCTTCCGTGAGGTCCTGGACAAAGAGGACCTCGGACCGGCTGAGGCCGGCCTCTTTGAGGCTGGGGGGGTTGGGCTGCTCCTCCGTGGGAAGGCAGGGCAGAACCCGGCGGGGGAAGTTGGTAACTATCTGGAATTTCTCCGGGGTCTCCTTCAACGAGAACAGGAAGTCGTATATTACCTGGAGAAACAGAGGGAGAGATGGGTGCTCTTTTTTGTTGTTGTCAAGACCATACGTTCCATTGGTGTAGGCTACCATGGGGGGGCAGGGTAGCCTAGTGGTTAGAGTGTAGAGGCGGCAGGTAGCCTAGTGGTTAGAGTGTAGAGGGGGTAGGTAGCCTAGTGGTTAGAGTGTAGAGGAGGCAGGGTAGCCTAGTGGTTAGAGTGTAGAGGCGGCAGGTAGCCTAGTGGTTAGAGTGTAGGGGCGGCAGGTAGCCTAGTGGTTAGAGTGTAGAGGCGGCAGGTAGCCTAGTGGTTAGAGTGTAGGGGCGGCAGGTAGCCTAGTGGTTAGAGTGTAGGGCCGGCAGGTAGCCTAGTGGTTAGAGTGTAGAGGCGGCAGGGTAGCCTAGTGGTTAGAGTGTAGAGGGGGCAGGGTAGCCTAGTGGTTAGAGTGTAGAGGCGGCAGGTAGCCTAGTGGTTAGAGTGTAGAGGCGGCAGGTAGCCTAGTGGTTAGAGTGTAGAGGCGGCAGGTAGCCTAGTGGTTAGAGTGTAGGGGCGGCAGGGTAGCCTAGTGGTTAGAGTGTAGAGGCGGCAGGTAGCCTAGTGGTTAGAGTGTAGAGGCGGCAGGTAGCCTAGTGGTTAGAGTGTAGAGGCGGCAGGTAGCCTAGTGGTTAGAGTGTAGAGGGGGCAGGGTAGCCTAGTGGTTAGAGTGTAGAGGCGGCAGGGTAGCCTAGTGGTTAGAGTGTAGAGGAGGCAGGGTAGCCTAGTGGTTAGAGTGTAGAGGCGGCAGGGTAGCCTAGTGGTTAGAGTGTAGAGGGGGCAGGGTAGCCTAGTGGTTAGAGTGTAGAGGCGGCAGGGTAGCCTAGTGGTTAGAGTGTAGAGGCGGCAGGGTAGCCTAGTGGTTAGAGTGTAGAGGGGGCAGGGTAGCCTAGTGGTTAGAGTGTAGAGGCGGCAGGTAGCCTAGTGGTTAGAGTGTAGAGGCGGCAGGGTAGCCTAGTGGTTAGAGTGTAGAGGAGGCAGGGTAGCCTAGTGGTTAGAGTGTAGAGGCGGCAGGGTAGCCTAGTGGTTAGAGTGTAGAGGGGGCAGGGTAGCCTAGTGGTTAGAGTGTAGAGGCGGCAGGGTAGCCTAGTGGTTAGAGCGTTGGACTAGTAACCAAAAGGTTGCAAGTTCACATCCCCGAGCTGACAAGGTACAAATCTGTCGTTCTGCCCCGTCATTGAAAATAAGAATTTGTTCTTAACTGACTTGCCTAGTTAAATAAAAGGTTAAAAATATATATATAATATATACTATTATATAGTACATATACACCAGGGCAGTTAGAATTGGGAGTCGAGCCTCCACTGTACACACCAGGCCGGTTAAAATGCCAACACCTGTAAGTTGACTAGAGCAGAGCTGTGTTCGTACCGTCAAAGACTGCTGGAAGAGGAACCGCCTCTCTACTCTGGTGTCGTTAGGCAGTTTGAAAACGATTTTGACGCTGTCAGGGTCGTCTGCTGGGGGTTCGGGGGGAAGACATTCTGACTTAAGCTCCTTCTCTTCCTCCAACGTCTAAAAACACAGAATTTGTTAGCCACAGTCAAACTGGCAACAACTAATTATTAAATAACATAGAACCAAGATAAGGAGCGGTTTTAATGTAGGCAGAGCGAGAGAGGACAGAGTATAAAAGACTCCTCGTTCTCACCCTCCTCCTCCTCTCCTCGGCCAGGACGGTCTGCCGGACCTTCTCCTCCTCCGCCTGGACCTTCTCCTGCTCCTCCCTCTTCCTTCGGTCCTTCTCCTGGTCGGCTCTCAGCGACTCCAGGTAGGCCTCGTCCTGCTGCGCCCGCAACACCTGCGTCTGGTTCCTCTCCTCCCTGGAACACACACAGACACGTTCAATTAACCTCCATCTCCAGGACCAGAGAGACAGACGTCACCACATCTCCAGGACCAGAGAGACAGACGTCACCACATCTCCAGGACCAGAGAGACAGACGTCACCACATCTCCAGGACCAGAGAGACAGACGTCACCACATCTCCAGGACCAGAGAGACAGACGTCACCACATCTCCAGGACCAGAGAGACAGACATCACCACATCTCCAGGACCAGAGAGACAGACGTCACTACATCTCCAGGACCAGAGAGACAGACGTCACCACATCTCCAGGACCAGAGAGACAGACGTCACCACATCTCCAGGACCAGAGAGACAGACGTCACCACATCTCCAGGACCAGAGAGACAGACGTCACCACATCTCCAGGACCAGAGAGACAGACGTCACCGCATCTCCAGGACCAGAGAGACAGACGTCACCGTTCAGACACCAGGTAGGATCAGTCCCTCACCGTTCAGACACCAGGTAGGATCAGTCCCTCACCGTTCAGACACCAGGTAGGATCAGTCCCTCACCGTTCAGACACCAGGTAGGATCAGTCCCTTACCGTTCAGACACCAGGTAGGATCAGTCCCTTAACGTTCAGACACCAGGTAGGATCAGTCCCTCACCGTTCAGACATCAGGTAGGATCAGTCCCTCACCGTTCAGACATCAGGTAGGATCAGTCCCTTACCGTTCAGACATCAGGTAGGATCAGTCCCTTACCGTTCAGACACCAGGTAGGATCAGTCCCTTACCGTTCAGACACCAGGTAGGATCAGTCCCTCACCGTTCAGACACCAGGTAGGATCAGTCCCTCACCGTTCAGACACCAGGTAGGATCAGTCCCTCACCGTTCAGACACCAGGTAGGATCAGTCCCTCACCGTTCAGACACCAGGTAGGATCAGTCCCTCACCGTTCAGACACCAGGTAGGATCAGTCCCTCACCGTTCAGACACCAGGTAGGATCAGTCCCTCACCGTTCAGACACCAGGTAGAATCAGTCCCTTACTGTTCAGACATCAGATAGAATCAGTCCCTTACTGTTCAGACACCAGGTAGGATCAGTCCCTTACCGTTCAGACACCAGGTAGGATCAGTCCCTCACCGTTCAGACATCAGGTAGGATCAGTCCCTCACCGTTCAGACATCAGGTAGGATCAGTCCCTCACCGTTCAGACACCAGGTAGGATCAGTCCCTTACCGTTCAGACACCAGGTAGGATCAGTCCCTCACCGTTCAGACATCAGGTAGGATCAGTCCCTTACCGTTCAGACATCAGGTAGGATCAGTCCCTCACCGTTCAGACATCAGGTAGGATCAGTCCCTTACCGTTCAGACACCAGATAGGATCAGTCCCTTACCGTTCAGACACCAGGTAGGATCAGTCCCTCACCGTTCAGACACCAGGTAGGATCAGTCCCTCACCGTTCAGACACCAGGTAGGATCAGTCCCTTAACGTTCAGACACCAGGTAGGATCAGTCCCTCACCGTTCAGACATCAGGTAGGATCAGTCCCTCACCGTTCAGACATCAGGTAGGATCAGTCCCTCACCGTTCAGACATCAGGTAGGATCAGTCCCTTACCGTTCAGACACCAGGTAGGATCAGTCCCTTACCGTTCAGACACCAGGTAGGATCAGTCCCTCACCGTTCAGACACCAGGTAGGATCAGTCCCTCACCGTTCAGACACCAGGTAGGATCAGTCCCTCACCGTTCAGACACCAGGTAGGATCAGTCCCTCACCGTTCAGACACCAGGTAGGATCAGTCCCTCACCGTTCAGACACCAGGTAGGATCAGTCCCTCACCGTTCAGACACCAGGTAGGATCAGTCCCTCACCGTTCAGACACCAGGTAGGATCAGTCCCTCACCGTTCAGACACCAGGTAGAATCAGTCCCTTACTGTTCAGACATCAGGTAGAATCAGTCCCTTACTGTTCAGACACCAGGTAGGATCAGTCCCTTACCGTTCAGACACCAGGTAGGATCAGTCCCTCACCGTTCAGACATCAGGTAGGATCAGTCCCTCACCGTTCAGACACCAGGTAGGATCAGTCCCTTACCGTTCAGACACCAGGTAGGATCAGTCCCTCACCGTTCAGACATCAGGTAGGATCAGTCCCTTACCGTTCAGACATCAGGTAGGATCAGTCCCTCACCATTCAGACATCAGGTAGGATCAGTCCCTTACCGTTCAGACACCAGATAGGATCAGTCCCTTACCGTTCAGACACCAGATAGGATCAGTCCCTTACCGTTCAGACACCAGATAGGATCAGTCCCTTACCGTTCAGACATCAGGTAGGATCAGTCCCTCACCGTTCAGACATCAGTTAGGATCAGTCCCTCACCGTTCAGACACCAGGTAGGATCAGTCCCTCACTGTTCAGACACCAGATAGGATCAGTCCCTCACCGTTCAGACACCAGATAGGATCAGTCCCTTACCGTTCAGACACCAGATAGGATCAGTCCCTTACCGTTCAGACATCAGGTAGGATCAGTCCCTCACTGTTCAGACACCAGATAGGATCAGTCCCTCACCGTTCAGACACCAGATAGGATCAGTCCCTCACCGTTCAGACACCAGATAGGATCAGTCCCTTACCGTTCAGACACCAGGTAGGATCAGTCCCTCACCGTTCAGACACCAGATAGGATCAGTCCCTCACCGTTCAGACACCAGATAGGATCAGTCCCTTACCGTTCAGACACCAGGTAGGATCAGTCCCTTACCGTTCAGACACCAGGTAGGATCAGTCCCTCACCGTTCAGACATCAGGTAGAATCAGTCCCTTACTGTTCAGACACCAGGTAGGATCAGTCCCTTACCGTTCAGACACCAGGTAGGATCAGTCCCTCACCGTTCAGACACCAGGTAGGATCAGTCCCTCACCGTTCAGACACCAGGTAGGATCAGTCCCTTACCGTTCAGACACCAGGTAGGATCAGTCCCTCACCGTTCAGACATCAGGTAGGATCAGTCCCTCACCGTTCAGACACCAGGTAGGATCAGTCCCTTACCGTTCAGACATCAGGTAGGATCAGTCCCTTACCGTTCAGACATCAGGTAGGATCAGTCCCTTACCGTTCAGACATCAGGTAGGATCAGTCCCTCACCGTTCAGACATCAGGTAGGATCAGTCCCTTACCGTTCAGACACCAGGTAGGATCAGTCCCTTACCGTTCAGACATCAGGTAGGATCAGTCCCTTACCGTTCAGACACCAGGTAGGATCAGTCCCTTACCGTTCAGACATCAGGTAGGATCAGTCCCTTACCGTTCAGACATCAGGTAGGATCAGTCCCTCACCGTTCAGACATCAGGTAGGATCAGTCCCTCACCGTTCAGACATCAGGTAGGATCAGTCCCTCACCGTTCAGAAATCAGGTAGGATCAGTCCCTCACCGTTCAGACATCAGGTAGGATCAGTCCCTCACCGTTCAGACATCAGGTAGGATCAGTCCCTCACCGTTCAGACATCAGGTAGGATCAGTCCCTCACCGTTCAGACACCAGGTAGGATCAGTCCCTTACCGTTCAGACATCAGGTAGGATCAGTCCCTCACCGTTCAGACACCAGGTAGGATCAGTCCCTCACCGTTCAGACACCAGGTAGGATCAGTCCCTTACCGTTCAGACATCAGGTAGGATCAGTCCCTCACCGTTCAGACATCAGGTAGGATCAGTCCCTTACCGTTCCAAGCGTTCAGACATCAGGTAGGTCTGGTTAGCCTCCATGATGAAGGTGAGCTGGTTGAGGAGGTCCTCTGATTGGATGAGCCCCTCCAGACGTCCCACCACCGTCATCTTACGGTCCTTCAACATGATCATGGCCAGGAACGGGTAAGTGTTCTCACGCAGCGCCTGGGACACTGAGGTACAGACACACAGGGGGAAAAACAGACACACACCAAACAGATTAAAACAACACGGAAATAAATTGATTGATTAAGAGATTCCACCTCATATCTTAAGAGGACACTGATGATAATCATCCATCATCCCTAAGAGATTCCAACTCATATCTTAAGAGGACACTGATGAAAATCATCCACAGTTCCAGCACAAATGATTTACTTAAAATAAATCTTTAACCCTATTTAACCATATCAAACTGACTGAGAACACGTCCTCATTAACAGCAACAACAACAAGTGAAGGACGAGGCCAGTTCCTCTTTGCAGAATGTATCTCCAGCTCTAGGAGATCTAGGTAGTGAAGACGCAATGCAAGAGTAGACGGATGTGTACCTCTGTATCCCTCAGGCCTGCTGGTGGAACAGGCCCAGAACAGCATCCTGGTGTTGAGGAAGGTCAGGACCTCTTCTGTACATAACGTGGAGCTGGAGGAAGATGGAAACAGAAGCATCATTAATTTAAACCGTGTGAGGAAAGATGTACCGGGTACATTAAGGAAAACATCTAATACATGAAGAGTGGATGGTATGTGTATAATACCAAGCATGACACAAATAAATAAACACGCATGGTATGCCTTCGTCCAATCAACTGAATCCATATTCAAACCAATCATCAACAGACCCTGAATTATAACTAGATAACCAACTAATGATTCTTGCCTCCCTGGAAAAAAAGGACAATAGTACCCAACCTGGCCTTCCAGAGTTTGGGTATTGCATTGTAGTATCATTGTGCATTTTGTTGCCCGTGTATGTTGACCTCGTGTGTAAAGTGATCACTTGTTATTGGACCTACCGACAGAACTGGTCTGTATCCTGGTGGTCGTCTCCATGGAGGTAAACTAACAAGTAGCGAAGCTCACGTTTGGCATCGTTCAATGCCTACAGGGGGGGGGGGAAACAAAAACACACACCTCGCTGAATAACACTACCAGCTATCGACCAAGTTACACGTCGATTCAATCCACGTAGAACCTATATGGATTCTGGAACATCCGCTTTCTTAAAACCATTTAGTTGGTTGTTCAATAAAATAAAACATAAGGTGTGTCAACTTTTTTTTTTTTGGGGGGGGGGGGGGGGGAATGTTCTTCTGCGTTCTAGCATTACTTGTTGTGGATGGTCAAGGTACTAGTATCCCAAATTGAGAATGAAACTGGGGAACCTGGGTAACACACCTGGCTATATGTTCCCTGGTAAAACACCGGATGCGATCGACCGTACTTCTCTTCAAAACTATGGATGAAGGAGACCACGTCACCCACAGGGTCTGTGACGCGTCCACGAGGGTCTGGCCTGACCCACCGCAGGGCAAACCTGGTTAGGAAGGAGGAGGAAGGAGGAACCAATCAGTCACCTTTATACAGAAACGTCAAGGGAACTGATGGCCAAATACAGTTTTTTTTTTATTACCTGAATATGTCCAGAAGTGTGTAATATGTCAATCTGAAAGGTAACATTATCATGTAGTAACTCCATCCTATTAATCCCTGGAGAAAAGTAAGAAAAAGACCAGATGCAACATGGTCAGAAAAGTGGGAAGATTCAATGAGAAAACTACAGCTGGCAGCTGGATGATTTTAGTAAACAGAAGGTTGCGCCACTGTGTATGCGAATGTCATATTGCAGATTCAACCTTAAAGTTGAGATGCTAGAACAGTTTACCGGTGACATATATGAGCAAAAAGAGAAGAACATCATAAGAGACAGAGAGACAGAATGTGTGTGTACGTACTCTGGGTTGTGGCCTGGAGACGATATAGCTATACACTCTGTGGTCTGCTGTGTTGACCTGTAACGGTCTGGAGGGCGGAGGGTTAAACACACTGGGAACTCCTTCCTGCTCGTTCAGTCTGTCCTGCACTGCAGCCTGGGAACACACACACACACACACACAACATTTTCCATTTGATCTCACCCTGCACACCACAAGAAGACTAAACCGTGTCGCAGAGCTCATGCAGAATATTGAAGGCAACATTTCTCATGAGAGAGAGATATATATATATATATATATATATATTACTGCACGTAGTTCATTTATAACAGTGCAACCTCTGATAAACTATTGGATTCACTGGGTGCATCATAACCTGTGTATAATGTAGTCGTCAAGGCCCACATCAAAAACAGCCATTCATGTATTTTGGGGGCGACAGTTCTTACCTCGATGTTCCAATTGTGTTGTTCTAATGTACGACGACATTGGTCCATAGACTCCAAACCTGTCAAGTCCTGGAAAATCAAATGCAAAAAAAATTACAAAAAATCTGAACTCTCAGATCTAACACTGGTTGGTGTACACGAGATCGGACAAATCTGTGAAGTTATGTTCAACCGAATTTATTTCCAATATGTTACTTTCCTACAGGCCATTTCCACATCTTGGGTCTGGATGAGACAGAGGGGGCCTTACTAGGAATGAACCAGTCATTGCTTGTCATGTGTCATTAACAGTTGTGTGTGTCTGATGTTCACTCTCAAACCATCTTCTAGCTAAAATGCTAAGTAACGTTAGCTTGGCTGACCAAGTAAACTGCTAGCTAGTTAGCCAACTGTCGTTGGCTTAGCTAGTTAGTTGGCGTAAGTAAACCAAGTGCTGCAGATAACCAAGTTAAACATGTCCTTTCTAATTCACATTACACTGATTTAAGTTTGTTGAATCGTTTCTTTGTGAGTATTGTCGGGAACGAACTAGCAACTCCAGACAATATTTAGGATAGAAAATAATTGTTGTGTTGCTAGATTAGATATAACGTTAACGGTAGCAAGTTAGCTAACGTTAGCGGTGGCGCTATGGGGTATCAACATTATATTGTCAAAAAAGCGTTTTTTACACCCATTAGCGTGCTTTATTTTAAACAATGTCCTTCATATATCTAAACATACATTAATATGGAGTTATATAAAAAAGAAATACTTAAACCTGAAGAAAGGCTGACTACCTGAAATTGAAGGAGTTTTTCGGTCTGCGCCTGAGATAATTCCTGCTCCTCTGGCGCCGCCATCTTACCTCGCCAACAGTGACGTGCAATTCGCGAACGATTCATTATTCGACTCTTTTTTTTTACTGACTCGAGAGTCATGATTCATTGATTCATTAATCGACTCTTTTTTTTTTACTGACTCGAGAGTCATGATTCACTTATTCATTAATTGAGTCTTTTTTTTTTACTGACTCGAGAGTCATGAGTCATTGTTCATTAGTCGCCTCTTTTTTATATTTTTTACTGACTCGAGAGTCATGATTCATTTTTCTGAATGACTCATTCGTTTGAGTTGTTCGTTTGACCTGCCTTGTGCTGGCAGTAATGATTCCAACAGAACGATTGATACACGCTGCTCTGTCTCAGTGGCTCCCAGAGGACTGTTCCGAGCACCAAACTGTCTGTCATATGCGCGGAAAATTGATAATAAGCATAGTACATAGAGAAGAAAAATACATGTTTAGAACTGATAATTGATCATGGTGCAAGAATGTTTGCAGTTTATTGAATGTTACGGAAACAGCGTTGTAGAACCAAAACACACACAGCCTCTGCTCATCAAACTCGAGAACTAAAAGCCAATTTATGTTTGATTCCGAAGATGTGGTCAGAAGCTTTATATGGAGGGTGTGACGCAATTGCGGAGGCAACCAGAGGCACGAAGAAGCCAAATTGAGCTCTGTGTGGTGTCAATGTGCACCTCTCACATTTTTGCAATAATGCAGAGAGCTGTGTAGCTCATCATTGACATGATTGGTTGAGGTTGAGTGGGGGCTGCAGGTCCAGTATAAACACAAACTCAATTTGTGTAACCTTTATTTAACTAGACATGTCCGTTAAAAACGAATTCTTATTTACAATGACGGCGTCATGCTAGAGGCATCACTACAGACCCTGGTTCGATTCCACGCCGTATCACAAACCGCCCGTGAATGGGAGTGCCATATGGCGGCGAACAATTGGCCCAGTGTCGTTAGGGTTTGGCCGAGGTAGGCCCGTCATTGTAAATACGAATTTGTTCTTAACTGACTTGCCTAGTTAAATAATAAAAAAATGGTGAATGATGTAAATGAGAGGCTCGGAGAATCCTAACTCTTTCCAGTTTTCAGTTCATCGTTCACTGTGGGTCCTGAGTGCGTTGGGCATGAAAAGCGCTGCATGGCAAATCTGTTATCTGCATTGGCTGTGCAGCATTTATAGTGTGATATGGCCTCTGCAGAAGTCAGACCATTCATAGTTCTTGCACAGCGCTGTTGTGAATGAAGTGAGTTTGTGTCTATACAGGACCTCCGTCCCTCATCTACTGTCAACCAATAATGTCAATGTGGAGCTATACAGAGCCCCTCTGCATTGTTACAAAATGTGAGAGACAAGGCCGAATTTGGCCTCAGTTGCGTCACACCATCCAGTGCCTCCGACCACATTTTCGGATCAAGCGTAAATTGGCTCTTACTGACTCGAATGAAATGAGTCGAAAAACTCGTTATTTTGACGAAACGAGTGGAAAAGATCCGAGTCAGTAAAAACACAGATAGAACAATGAGTCAGACATTTCACCGGATGTATAAATGTTAAGCATCCGGTTGGCGTTTCCTCTCACTGCCAAATATGGTGATGAGAGGAAGCTCAGTGGCTTACAGTGGGAAAAAATGTAACGAGATGTATTTTAGCCGTCATGCACATTTTCTCCTCAATTAAACGTTTGTTCTCAATAGAGTCTTCTGTTTCCGAAACTACAGTCTGTACCAAAAGGGTGGACTACCTTTTGTAGGCTTTACCCTTTGCCAAAGTAAAAAATAATAATAGCGTTGCTTAGTAGGACTGCAAGGGCGAATTGAGTTATTGCACAAACGCGATTCACACTAGGCGTCCCCTAACGAAATATGCAAATAAATGCTAGAACGCGCCAATAGGATCTCGCTAGCTCATGCTTGGCCCTGCCCACCTCAATGTCTGTTCTGCCCACTATGGTTAATTTGATCCCATTGGAAATGAAACGCTCTGATCTATCTTGGATTAGTTATATAACATCTTCGGTAAAATGACAAAAATGTCGGTCAAACTTCCGGTCCGTCACTACTCGCCAATCCCCTAACAAGACAAAGAAGAGGCAAAGCGAGAGGGTTACTCTGCCAAAAATCTATCCAGGAAAATAAGACCAAGAAGTGAGGAATTTTTGTATGGAGGTTAACGAGAGAGTGTCGAATTTGGTCAACTAAAGAATAAATTGATAATTTCTCCACAAGGCTTTATATTTGATCAATAGAAGTTTCATAATGGGGCGCGTTCGACATTGCAGCCGACTTTAAAAGACAAGACTGACTAATTTACAAATCACCTTGAATCATAAATAGCTACTCAATATTATTTGTAGATCAGTCAGTTGGTCACAATTTACCCATGATGCAGCAAGGTTTTGATGCTCTCCAACCAAGGGTGTGTTCGTAAATTTAATCTGGAGTGCCAGGGTGCACTCCGTGTCAGATTGTCCATCAGTAAATTCAGAGCGTTTTGCTCTCAGAGCGTTCAGAGAGCACACTGGACGCTCTGGCTAAAGAGTAGCGTTGATCCAAGCATTCTGACCTCACAACAGCAGTCAAGCATCCAAGCTAACTGACTAACGTTGGCTAGTTTCCCAGCTACTCCCAGACACAAATGAGAGAACACCTCACTCTTACCATTTTACTCTCCCTAACAGCACTGGTTAGGCTGTTATCATGTTATCCAGAGCATTGGTGACTGTAACTGTGCTGCTGGCAATAATTTAATCCCCCCCCCCGACGTTTACTGACACCGGCCATATTCAACGGGTGTTGAGCGTTTCTAAATTCATCAGTTATTCTGGCACACTCAGACGAGAGTGCTCTGAAATCGGCGTCGATAGCCAGAGTGAATTTACGAACGCACCCCAAGGGGCGAGGGTTCCGGCAAAGACAGTACAGTATGAGTATGAAGCAGAAACTGCTTCTCCAATGAAAATCACCGATCACTCTTGTAAGAGATGTCATGGCGATGTTGTCTAACTAAGCTCATGTGCAGAAACAGGTCATCAGGTCTAACGGTCGTCTTGCGCCCAATTGCTTCTGTGCAGGCCTCAAATCAAAAGGCACTCCTTCGATATAAAATACTTTTTTTTTAAGAAAATGAAAACGCCTCAGTTTGTCACTTTCACGAGGTTTGGAGTAATAACATGTTCAACTACTTAAGACATTGTCTCGAATCAAGGTTGTGGATTTCGGGGAAACAAACGGCAAAGGAAGAATGTTTCACTTCTCTCATTGATTTCTCAAACCCCGGCCTTCCTAATGAGCCACTTTAGTCATCACTTTGTGCACAAAAACAGCCATTGAATTATTCAATGGCATGTTGGTGTATCTGCCCTCTCATTGGCTACACTGTTCCCACCTGATCTCACCTCCTCCAGCAGGCCTTCCATCTTTGAGGACATGTATTTCCATTGTTAGAGCGATCACTCAACAATCTTGCCAATATAAAATATCATCTTTGACCAAATACGTAAAACACTCTTAGGCGGTGTAGCAGTGACCAAATGCAAACCTCTACCTCTACCTACCATTTAGGAGTACTACAATCTGTCGGATAAAATGTGTCGGTTTGTTCATGATCAATGTCCCTATCAATTCGATGTGGTTACAATCTATATATACACTGAACAAAAATATGAAAGTAACATGTAAAGTGTTGGTCCCATGTTTCATGAGCTGAAATAAAAGATCCCTGAAATGTTCCATACTCACAAAACGCTTATTTCCATCAAATTGTTTACATCCTTGTTAGTGAGCATTTGTCAAGATAATCCATCCACTTGACAGGTGTGGCATATCAATAAACTGATTAAACAGCATGATAATTACACAGGTGCACCTTGTGCTGGGGACAATAAAAGGCCACTCCAAAATGTGCAGTTTTGTCACACAACACAATGCCACAGACGTCTCAAGTTTTGAGGGAATGTGCAACTGACATGCCGACTGCAGGAACTTCCACCAGAGCTGTTGCCAGAAAATGTTATGTTAATTTCTGGGTGGGCCTGGCTCCCCCAGTGCCCACCCAGGCCCACCCTTGGCTGCACCCCAGCACAATAATGTGAAATCCATAGATTAGGGCCTCATTCATTTCTTTCAATTGACTGATTTCTTTATATGCACTGTAACTCAGTAAAATCTTTGAAATTTTTGCGTTTATATTTTGGTTCAGTATATTTGACTTCTTTCAAGTTTCCAACACGTTGCAACACTTGGTCAAAGGTGGCCCCTAGTAATGGAAGTCTTTGCATAATATTTTATTTATTTATCCGTTATTTTACCCGGTAAATTGACTGAGAACACGTTCTCATTTACAGCAACGACCTGGGGAATAGTTACAGGGGAGAGGAGAGGGATGAATGAGACAATTGTAAATTGGGGATTATTAGGTGACAGTGATGCTTTGAGGGACAGATTGGGAATATCATGTGATATTTACGGAAGCACTCTCATTGGGTCATCTCTCATATTTTCAACGTCTTTGTTCCAAACCATTCATTCCCTTCCTCTGTAGCTGGCAACCGTAGCTTCGTGGACACACACTCTGCAGGTATGGCAGCTGCTGTCGCTACCCCGTTTGTCTCTGAACAGTCAACGACAACGACCCAACAACCAATGCTCGACATATCCAAGCCCCCTGTTATAGAAGGATTTACACCTCTATCTCGACCCAGATAAGAGACGTTCCAGGAGAAGTTGATGAGGAAGTCGAAGGAGAACCCGTTCGTCCCTGTAGGTGAGTTGCGTAATGAGTAACTCTAGGGAAAAGTGTCAACTGCCCACAGCTGTTCCTAGTCGGCTTCAATGCATACTGTTAATAAATTAGATTATTCATGCATTGACTAGACAGTCATTTGGTCATCCATGTGCGTCTTAAGACCAAGACAGACAACCATTTTGTAGCTAGTTAGCTACAGTAGGGAATAGCATACGATCAACTTAATTTGGTACAGCCAGATAGTTTTTAATAAGATGTGTCATGCACAGTGTCCTTGTGGAACCCATAAAGTAGACTAACATGTCATTTGATTGGAACATAGCCGAGTGTTCCAAGCCCCATTATGAAACATTACAGGGCCCACAATGCCTTTTTGTCAAGGAGTTTAATGGTAAACATGTATTATAATGGTAAACTAGTGCAATCAATGGGTCATACAACTAGTGCAATCAATGGGTCATACCCTGGGTGCTAGACTACACAGCTAGACCAGTGGCCAGACTGTCTCTATAACCTAGTTAGGGATTGAACATTTTATGTGAATATAACATCGGACACTACTTCAACATTGGACATGCTCTCTCTCTGCAGCGGTTCATTCCCCTGTGGTTACAGAATGAATTGCATACACAATCTGAATTAAAAACAACCCCCCCCCCCCCTCCCTTTACACACAATCAGGCCTAAAATGTCTTTAAGATTTACATCGGTCAGGGCGCCTGTTTTTTTTTAAGTATTATGATTGCAGACCTTTAGCTTTCTCAAAAACAAAACAGAGAAGCATTTGGATCACTTTAAAACCAAATGGAAGCTACTGAATGCTCCTCCTTTCACATCTATTTTAAAGAGTGATTATGGAAAACCTAATTGTTTGGTTTAAAAAAAAAAATTAAAAAAAATCTCTATTCTGCGTCTCCTCTCCAGGTTGTCTCGGTACAGCTGGAGCGTTGATGTACGGTGTCCGAGCCTTCAAACAAGGCAAGACCCGGCAGTCCCAGCTCCTGATGAAGAGGACGTATCTTCGCACAAGGCTTCACTGTAGTCGCTATCGTCTTCGGCGTGTTCACCACGGCACTGAAGAAAGATCAGCATCAGATTTCTATTCATTTTTTTACTGCAAAACTTTTTTGCAACAGAAAAAAACTAAAACAAGGGGTTTCTTATTAGACAAGTTCAGGTAGTCCCACCTTGTTGTGGTGGTGGATGAAATGTGTTGTTTGAATGTGTCGAAAGACTAACGGAACAGATATTTAAAAGCCCCTGTCCTCCTCCTGAACAACCTTAACTGTGCTTTGGGTTGGTCCAGTGAAGTGAAATGCTCACCCTGTCCTGCAGATGACAAAGCAAGCAGGGCACTGACTGCCTTGAGTTTACAACATAGTTGAAGTGCAACGCAGCCATCCACATATGTGGAAAAACATCTCTGGGTTGGAGGAAAATCTGTTAGTGAGATCCACCTCTGTACAATACAGAGAATTATTCCAAGACTCTGACCACCTTTTTTTATTTTTTAACACAGTGTATTGTCTGTATATTTGTCTGTATGAGCCATGTCAAGTGAAACACTTGGGGCAGGTAGCCTAGTGGTTAGAGTGTAGAGGAGGCAGGTAGCCTAGTGGTTAGAGTGTAGAGGAGGTAGGTAGCCTAGTGGTTAGAGTGTAGAGGAGGCAGGTAGCCTAGTGGTTAGAGTGTAGAGGGTGGCAGGTAGCCTAGTGGTTAGAGTGTAGAGGAGGTAGGTAGCCTAGTGGTTAGAGTGTAGAGGAGGCAGGTAGCCTAGTGGTTTAGAGTGTAGAGGAGGTAGGTAGCCTAGTGGTTAGAGTGTAGAGGAGGCAGGTAGCCTAGTGGTTAGAGTGTAGAGGAGGCAGGTAGCCTAGTGGTTAGAGTGTAGAGGTGGTAGGTAGCCTAGTGGTTAGAGTGTAGAGGAGGCAGGTAGCCTAGTGGTTAGAGTGTAGAGGAGGCAGGTAGTCTAGTGGTTAGAGTGTAGAGGTGGTAGGTAGCCTAGTGGTTAGAGTGTAGAGGGAGCAGGGTAGCCTAGTGGTTAGAGTGTAGAGGGAGCAGGGTAGCCTAGTGGTTAGAGTGTAGAGGGGGCAGGGTAGCCTAGTGGTTAGAGTGTAGAGGGGGCAGGGTAGCCTAGTGGTTAAAGTGTAGAGGGGGCAGGGTAGCCTAGTGGTTAGAGTGTAGAGGGGGTAGGTAGCCTAGTGGTTAGAGTGTAGAGGGGGTAGGTAGCCTAGTGGTTTAGAGTGTAGAGGGGGTAGGTAGCCTAGTGGTTAGAGTGTAGAGGAGGCAGGTAGCCTAGTGGTTAGAGCGTTGGACTAGTAACCGGAAGGTTGTAAGTTCAAACCCCCGAGCTGACAAGGTACAAATCTGTCGTTCGGCCCCTTATTGAAAATAAGAATTTGTTCTTAACTGACTTGCCTAGTTAAATAAAGGTAAAATTTAAAATAAAATAAAAACACACAGCAATGTATCTTCACACACACATAGGGGTTATATGTCTGTCCCTTTTACATTGTTTGTGTGCTATAATATTTAAGATGGAGCATCTGGCTCTTACGACCAATGTAAGTGAACAAGGGGTGTTATAGGGCCTGGTGAAGATATGACCTGGCAGTGTGGGGCTCTTGTAAATAGCAGAGGAACAAGGGGTGTTATAGGACCTGGTGAAGATATGACCTGGCAGTGTGGGGCTCTTGTAAATAGCAGAGGAACAAGGGGTGTTATAGGGCCTGGTGAAGATATGACCTGGCAGTGTGGGGCTCTTGTAAATAGCAGAGGAACAAGGGGTGTTTATAGGGCCTGGTGAAGATATGACCTGGCAGTGTGGGGCTCTTGTAAATAGCAGAGGAACAAGGGGTGTTATAGGGCCTGGTGAAGATATGACCTGGCAGTGTGGGGCTCTTGTAAATAGCAGAGGAACAAGGGGTGTTATAGAGCCTGGTGAAGATATGACCTGGCAGTGTGGGGCTCTTGTAAATAGCAGAGGAACAAGGGGTGTTATAGGGCCTGGTGAAGATATGACCTGGCAGTGTGGGGCTCTTGTAAATAGCAGAGGAACAAGGGGTGTTATAGGGCCTGGTAAGGATATGACCTGGCAGTGTGGGGCTCTTGTAAATAGCAGAGGAACAAGGGGTGTTATAGGGCCTGGTGAAGATATGACCTGGCAGTGTGGGGCTCTTGTAAATAGCAGAGGAACAAGGGGTGTTATAGGGCCTGGTGAAGATATGACCTGGCAGTGTGGGGCTCTTGTAAATAGCAGAGGAACAAGGGGTGTTATAGGGCCTGGTGAAGATATGACCTGGCAGTGTGGGGCTCTTGTAAATAGCAGAGGAACAAGGGGTGTTATAGGGCCTGGTGAAGATATGACCTGGCAGTGTGGGGCTCTTGTAAGGGAGGCAGAGGAACTTCTCAGGTCTTCTCTGGCGTTAGTCCAACGGTTCTCAGCCTGTTTTGGTTACTGTACCACCAAGAACATTTCTCTGCCCAGAGTACTCCTTATTTAAACAGTACGCCTATGGTCTCAAGTCTTCCCAAGTACCCACTGTGTATTGGTCTTATTTAATGCTCACACAAACCTTTTGCTTGATTAAAAATAAAGGAAAATAAAATACCAAAACAGGCCAACTTCTGAGAATTTTTATTGATGAGTTTTCCAGTTCCCGTGTAACATTCTCCTCTGTGTGATAGTCCCAATAGACAACAGCTGATCACAGATTGAGGCAATGCAGTTTAAATGAAGGGGGGGGAAGTGTTTCAAAATAGGACTCAACAGACTAGCGTTCATCAAACGGTTTAAAAGCATGTCCATGTCATTCTAGATATCTTGTTTAATTTGGCCATGATATGAGGACTCTTTAAAAACGTGTCCATGTCATTCTAGACATCTTGTTTAATTTGGCCATGATATGAGGACTCTTTAAAAACAGAGTGTCTGTGGATCGGACTTTTCTTCCCAGGGTTAAAGGTTCTGTGCACGCGGGTGATTCTCTACTTCCACAGTGTCCGCAGGCGACTCTGAATGGTTATCGTTTAATAAAAGTTAGATCAAAGCTGAATCAAAGTTTGGAAGATCACATGATAATTATACAGAACAGAAACCAATATAATAGGATGTTACTGTATGTTTTGTTAAGGGGAAAAAAAACAAACACCTGACTTCGGGATAATTGTTTAAATGGTTGCATTTCTCTCTCATGCAGCCTTAACTCAAGTGGGCTACTAAACAAACAACAAATAAAAAGTGCTTTGAAACAAAAAATAAAAATAGATTTGCTACAATTTATTAACACCTTCTGCCCTACAAGTCACTCACTGTGCGTCATTCAAAACAGTACATAACTAAGATCGATAGAAAAGGTATACATCCCATGAGACTGATGTTGCATAGACAAGACGTCTCACTGGTAAAACTTGGAAGAATTATCCTTCACGAATGACAGTGAGAAAAGTCAAGAGAGGGTGACCACTTGTGCCTAAAGTAGAGGTAAAGAGACATGCGTTGGACATGATGTGGATCTATCCAGGGAGACGGGGTGGTTCCCCAAGGATCTAACAGCCTAAAAACAATTGGCACAACAAGCCCCCTTGGTATGTGAATTCTTCTGATGCTTACGGAGGATCTACCTCAGAATGATTCGTTGGATGTGAAGACACTTATTTGTTGGGAGCGGACTACATTGTCTAGCCTGGTCCCAGATCTGTTTGTGCTGTCCTGCCAACTCCTATGGTCATTGCATAGAACGTATATATATATATATATATATATATATATATATATATATATATATATATATATATATATATATATATATATATATAAATATAAAAAGAAGGGTCATTGTCACGTTTGGCAAGACTGCACAAAACCGATCTGAAACCAGGCTGTAAGTAGTCTAGCTTGGGAAGGAAATTAATCTGTCCAGAAGCACAAACCCTAACAGGAGTAAGGAGGAGTTTAAAGTTCAACAAGACCACAAGCTCATAGCATCTCATTTCTACTAGCTACCGTTAACTAATCAGTTACTACTAGCTACCGTTAAATAATCAGTTACTACTAGCTACAGTTAAATAATCAGTTACTACTAGCTACCGTTAAATAATCAGCTACTACTAGCTACCGTTAAATAATCAGTTACTACTAGCTACCGTTAAATAATCAGTTACTACTAGCTACCGTTAAATAATCAGTTACTACTAGCTACCGTTAAATAATCAGTTACTACTAGCTACCGTTAAATAATCAGTTACTACTAGCTACCGTTAAATAATCAGCTACTACTAGCTACCGTTAAATAATCAGCTACTACTAGCTACCGTTAAATAATCAGCTACTACTAGCTACCGTTAAATAATGAATTAGGAATATCATTCAACAGTGAATGAATAGGTCAATTAATCAATTCTTAATAATAAAACAAACAAACAGGCATAGGTGGTTTACAATCTACTCCTAATGTAGTCTACTCCTAATGTAGTCTACTCCTAATGTAGTCTACTCCTAATGTAGTCTACTCCTAATGTAGTCTACTCCTAATGTAGTCCACTCCTAATGTAGTCTACTCCTAATGTAGTCTACTCCTAATGTAGTCTACTAGAAATGTAGTCTACTCCTAATGTAGTCTACTCCTAATGTACTCCTAATGTAGTCTACTCCTAATGTAGTTTACTCCTAATGTAGTCTACTCCTAATGTAGTCTACTCCTAATGTAGTCTACTCCTAATGTACTCCTAATGTAGTCTACTCCTAATGTAGTCTACTCCTAATGTAGTTCCTGAACAGGACATGTTAGACCTTTACACATGAAATAAAATACAAATTACAGTGGAGATTAAACTAATCTGGTATTTTATAAAATGACAAAACACTTATTGGGAGACGCATCATGCTTGAGAGAGAGAGAGAGAGAGGGGTCTGACCCAATATCCTCTGTAGTTTAGGAGCAGGAAGGAGTTTAATAAAGACTATACAGTAACAATATTTTTCTTAACGTCAGTAATGTAGTGGTCAAAATAGAAGCATTGTTGAGGGAAGTTAAAAGGACAGAGGGCAGTCGGAACGTTCCACGATAAAAGGACAGAGAGCAGTCGGAACGTTCCACGTTAAAAGGACAGAGGGCAGTCGGAACGTTCCACGATAAAAGGACAGAGGGCAGTTGGAACGTTCCACGTTAAAAGGACAGAGGGCAGTCGGAACGTTCCACGTTAAAAGGACAGAGGGTAGTCGGAACGTTCCACGATAAAAGGACAGAGGGCAGTCGGAACGTTCCACGTTAAAAGGACAGAGAGCAGTCGGAACGTTCCACGTTAAAAGGTGTAGTGACTTATATTTCCACTGGATACATTTACATCAGAATAAGGAAAGATGGTGGGAGAGGCAAAGTACCTTTCCTCCGGGTAGAAACATAGCAGAAACAGGAGGGACACGTAGCAGAGACAGGAGGGACACGTAGCAGAGACAGGAGGGACACGTAGCAGAGACAGGAGGGACACGTAGCAGAGACAGGAGGGACACGTAGCAGAGACAGGAGGGACACGTAGCAGAGACAGGAGGGACACGTAGCAGAGACAGGAGGGACACGTAGCAGAGACAGGAGGGACACGTAGCAGAGACAGGAGGGACACGTAGCAGAGACAGGAGGGACACGTAGCAGAGACAGGAGGGACACGTAGCAGAGACAGGAGGGACACGTAGCAGAGACAGGAGGGACACGTAGCAGAGACAGGAGGGACACGTAGCAGAGACAGGAGGGACACGTAGCAGAGACAGGAGGGACACGTAGCAGAGACAGGAGGGACACGTAGCAGAGACATAGGAGGGACACGTAGCAGAGACAGGAGGGACACGTAGCAGAGACAGGAGGGACACGTAGCAGAGACAGGAGGGACACGTAGCAGAGACAGGAGGGACACGTAGCAGAGACAGGAGGGACACGTAGCAGAGACAGGAGGGACACGTAGCAGAGACAGGAGGGACACGTAGCAGAGACAGGAGGGACACGTAGCAGAGACAGGAGGGACACGTAGCAGAGACAGGAGGGACACGTAGCAGAGACAGGAGGGACACGTAGCAGAGACAGGAGGGACACGTAGCAGAGACAGGAGGGACACGTAGCAGAGACAGGAGGGACACGTAGCAGAGACAGGAGGGACACGTAGCAGAGACAGGAGGGACACGTAGCAGAGACAGGAGGGACACGTAGCAGAGACAGGAGGGACACGTAGCAGAGACAGGAGGGACACGTAGCAGAGACAGGAGGGACACGTAGCAGAGACAGGAGGGACACGTAGCAGAGACAGGAGGGACACGTAGCAGAGACAGGAGGGACACGTAGCAGAGACATAGGAGGGTCTGAACATAAAACAACCCTACATCAGAAGAAGACCTATACGATTAGAGGCTAGTACACATTCTGCCTAAATGCAAACAGGGTTCATAACTCAAGAGCAGTTTTAAAAGAAGGGAAACCTTCGTCGCCACCCCGCCGTTCCATTGGCCGTACTAGCGCACCAGAGGTGTCTGTTTGAGGGCTATGAGGACCGAGCGCATCCGGGACACGTCCTTGGCCGTCCTGTTGGTCTTGGGGTTGAAGTCACAGAGACGGGCCACTCTCTCCCACCCCGTCCCTGGGCTGTCGCCGTCAGCCTCAGACAGGAAGGCCTCTTCAGATGCCCTGGAGGAAAGGGAAGGGAGATATGGACGAGGTGTTTGAGGAACGGTTTCCACGGACACAGATTAAGCCTGGTCCTGGACTAATTCATTTACAATGCTCAATGGAGAATCTCCTTTGGCATAACATTTTATTCGAGGACTTTAATCTGAGTCAGGAAAACCGTCCCGCAGAGATTAGCACCACTGATATGTCATGTTTTAATCTGAGTCAGGAAAACCGTCCCATAGAGATTATCACCACTGATATGTCATGTTTTAATCTGAGTCAGGAAAACCGTCCCGCAGAGATTAGCACCACTGATAAATCACACTTTAATCTGAGTCAGGAAAACCGTCCCATAGAGATTAGCACCACTGATATGTCATGTTTTAATCTGAGTCAGGAAAACCGTCCCATAGAGATTAAAGCATGACATATCAGTGGTGCTAATCTCTGCGGGACGGTTTTCCTGACTCAGATTAAAGCATGACATATCAGTGGGTCTAATCTCTATGGGACGGTTTTCCTGACTCAGATTAAAACATGACATATCAGTGGTACTAATCTCTATGGGACGGTTTTCCTGACTCAGATTAAAACATGACATATCAGTGGTGCTAATTTCTATGGGACGGTTTTCCTGACTCAGATTAAAACATGACATATCAGTGGTGCTAATCTCTATGGGACGGTTTTCCTGACTCAGATTAAAACATGACATATCAGTGGTGCTAATCTCTATGGGACGGTTTTCCTGACTCAGATTAAAACATGACATATCAGTGGTGCTAATCTCTATGGGACGGTTTTCCTGACTCAGATTAAAACATGACATATCAGTGGTGCTAATTTCTATGGGACGGTTTTCCTGACTCAGATTAAAACATGACATATCAGTGGTGCTAATCTCTATGGGACGGTTTTCCTGACTCAGATTAAAGTGTGATTTATCAGTGGTGCTAATCTGAGTCAGGAAAACTGTCCCATAGAGATTAGCACCACTGATATGTCATGTTTGAATCTGTTCATGTCACAGACTCATAGCGTATGTACAGTTGACTAAAACTGACACACACACACACACACACACACACACTGTATTAAAAATAGGCTACATGCATTTTTGGCAAATGTTCACAATTTAAATAATTCCGAAAAATTTCGATAAAACACTGTTGTGATTTATGGACATAGTCAAATAGAGTCCCTCCAAGACCCAAATGAGCCCTCACATCATGTGTTAATTCACTGGTTAGTTTCACAGTTGGAACATGCAAACAAAGTAATGCCAAAGACAATCCTACACCAAAAGCAGAAGAGTTGTAAAAGCCTACACAAAGCCTAGCACTTCAGAGTTGGGCTGATGGTAGAAAGTCTCATCAATAAATCCTAGTGTGCAGTAGAGCGAGACAATAGACAGGTCAGTTGCACACAACAGACAAAGAGGTAAGAGTTGTTAGCACAGGAAGCCAGTGACAGGAGACGAGAGAACGAAACAAGATTCAAGAGAGGAAGTTCCGTCACATGAACATTGTAGACCGATCAAGGTGGAATCCAGGTGGAAGCTATGACCCCCTTATTGATGTCACCTATTAAATCCACTTTTAAAATCAGTGTAAATGAAGGGGAGGTGGTGATAGGACAAAAAGATTGAAGTGTCTTTGAACGGGGGGGACGGGGGGGGTATAGTAGTAGGTGCCAGGCGCAGCGGTTTGAGTCAAGAACTGCAACGCTGCTGGGTTTTTCCCGCCCAATAGTTTCCCGTGTCTATCAAGAATGGTCCACCTCCCAAAGGACATCCAGCCAATAGCAGGCCAGTGTTGGGAAAACAGGCCATCGATGACAGTCAGACAGACAATCAGACAGTCAACAGACAGTCAACAGACAGTCAGACAGTCAACAGACAGTCAGACAGTCAACAGACAGTCAGACAGTCAACAGACAGTCAGACAGTCAACAGACAGTCAGACAGTCAACAGACAGACAGTCAACAGTCAACAGACAGTCAGACAGTCAACAGTCAACAGACAGTCAACAGTCAACAGACAGTCAGCAGACAGTCAGACAACAGAGTCAGACAGTCAGTCAACAGAGTCAGACAGTCAGTCAACAGAGTCAGACAGTCAGTCAACAGACAGTCAGACAGTCAGGCAACAGACAGTCAGACAGTCAGGCAACAGACAGTCAGACAGTCAGGCAACAGTCAGACAGTCAACAGACAGTCAGGCAACAGTCAAGACAGTCAACAGTCAGGCAACAGTCAAGACAGTCAACAGACAGTCAGGCAACAGTCAAGACAGTCAACAGTCAGGCAACAGACAGTCAGGCAACAGACAGTCAACAGACAGTCAACAGACAGTCCAGTACAACATTGGCGTCCAAAGACCCATACAAATAATGCAGAGCTCGTCATACCTGTAAAAGCATGGAGTATGACAACCAACGACCTTACAGAGAAACTGAGGTTGCAGTGGGCTAGGGAACGAAAACACTGGAGAATTGGAAAAACATTGCCTGGCCTGGTCTGAACGAATCCTGGGTTCCTGCCGTTTCAAAAATGATGGGAGGGCTCCACTCTAGATAGAACCACGAGTACATGCATCCATCACGCAGCGTGTCAACATTGCAGGCAGGTGGTGATGGTGTGGGCTGTGTTTTCATGGCACACATTGGGCCCCTTGATAAAAGTGGAGCGGTTGGTACTTAAAACCTCTAGTGACTCCCCTCTCTAGCGTAATCATCGACTGACACTAATTAGCATAACGCAACGGACATTCCTAGAAAATATTCCTATTCATGAAAATCACAAGTGAAATATATTGAGACACAGCTTAGCCTTTTGTTAATCACCCTGTCATCTCAGATTTTCAAAATATGCTTTACAGCCAAAGCTAGACAAGCATTTGTGTAAGTTTATCGATAGCATAGCATTTTGTCCAACTAGCAGCAGGTAACTTGGTCACGGAAATCAGAAAAGCAATCAAATTAAATCGTTTACCTTTGATGAGCTTCGGATGTTTTCACTCACGAGACTCCCAGTTAGATAGCCAATGTTCCTTTTTTCCAAAAATATTATTTTTGTAGGCGAAATAGCTCCGTTTGTTCTTCACGTCCTATTCGCTTTTCCAAATGAGCAGTAATTTAGAATGCATAAGATCCTGTATTTACGATAGAGACAGCGCTTCTCCCTTTGTTCCTCAGTCTTCCCGCTCTTTCACTAAAACCCAGCCCCCTTTTTCTTTGTGTAACAAGCTGTCATATCTGTTCCGCCCGCTCGTGACGTTTTCCTTTATGACAATTTGTAATCAATGTCTGATTAATTCTGTGTATATATAATTCTGTGTGATTATTTAGGTAGTTGGTAAATAAATAATTAAACCCAATTTTGTATTGCTGATTCAACTTGTTAGCCAGGGTTCGTGAAGATAACCAAGAATTTACAACTTCCAGATGAGACTGAAATAAGGTGACGATTAATAGTGACTGCTATTGATGTAAAATATTACTAGGTCTTTAAGAGTTTATTCGGAAGATAACAGCTCTATAAATATTATTTTGTGGTGCCCCGACTTTCTAGTTAATTACATTTACATGATTAGCTCAATCAGGTAATATTAATTACAGAGGAAGGATTTTATAGAAGTGTTGGTTCCATGTTTTATGAGCTGAAATAAAACATCTCAAATGTTCCATATGCACAAAAAGGTTATTTCTCTCAAATGTTGTGCACAAATTAGTTTACATCCCTGTTAGTGAGCATTTCTCCTTTCCCAAGATAACCCATCCACCTGACAGGTGTGTCATATGAAGAAGCTGATGAAACAACATGATCATTACACAGGTGCACCTTGTGTTGGGGACAAAATACTACTGCAGTTGTCACAACACAATGCCACAGATGTCTCAAGTTGAGGGAGTGTGCAATTGGCATGCTGACTGCAGGAATGTCCACCAGAGCTGTTGCCAAATAATTTAATGTTAATTTCTCTCTACCATAAGCTTTTTTTTGTTTTAGAGAATTTGTCAGTACGTCCAACCGGCCTCACAACTGCAGACCACCTGTAATCACGCCAGCCCAGGACCTCCACATCTGGCTCCTTCACCTGCGGTATCGTCTGAGACCAGCCACCTGGACAGCTGATGAAACTGTGGGTTTGAACAACAATCATTTCTGCACAAACTGTCAGAATCCGTCTCAGGGAAACGTGCTCGTCTACGTGCTCATCGTCCTCACCAGGGTCTTGATCGGACTGCGGTTCGGCATCATAAACAGAGTTCAGTGGGCAAATTCTCACCTTCGATGGCGACTGGTATGCTGAAGAAGTGTGCTCGTCGCGGATGAATCCTAGTTTCAGGTGTACAAGGCAGGATGGCGTCGTGTGGGTGAGCGGTTTGCTGATGTCAACATTGTGAATAGAGGGTGGGGTTATGGTATGGGCAGGTACAAGCTACGGACAACAAACACAATTGCATTTTAAATCGATGGCAATTTTAAATGCACATACATGACCAAAAGTATGTGGACACCTGCTTGTCGAACAGTTCATTCCAAAATCATGGGCATTAATATAGAGTTGGTTCCCCCTTTGCTATAATAACAGCCTCCACTCTTCTGGGAAGGCATTAATATGGAGTTGGTCCCACCTTTTGCTGCAATAACAGCCTCCACTCTTCTGGGAAGGCATTAATATGGAGTTGGTTCCCCCTTTGCTGCTATAACAGCCTCCACTCTTCTGGGAAGGCTTTCCACTAGATGTTGGAACATTGCTGCTATAACAGCCTCCTCTCTTCTAGGAAGGCATTTTATTAGATGGAATATTGCTGCGGAGACTCTGTGCCGGTAGGTCAAGTTCTTCCACACCGATCTCAACAAGCCATTTCTGTAGGGACCTCGCTTTGTGCACGGGGGGGGGGGGGGGGGGGGGGCGTTGTCATGCTGAAACAGCAGAGGGTCTTCCCCAAAATGTAGCCACAAAGTTGGAAGCACAGAATCATCTAGAATGCCATTGTATGCTGTAGCGTTAAGATTTCTATTGGAACTAAAGGGCCTGAACCATGAAACAGCCCCAGACCATTATTCCTCATCCACCAAACTTTACAGTTGAAGTTGAGTTGAGCAGAATCCACTAATTTGTAGGGGTGTCCACATATGTTTGTTTATATAGTATAGATACCGTTATCCTGAGGCCCCTTGTCGTACCATTGATACGCCGCCATCACCTTTGTTTCATAACGCACGGATCCATGTCGCAAGAATATGTACACATTTTCAGCTTCCAGAAATTGTCTCAGTTCTTCCATGGCTTGCATACTCAGACATGTCAGCCATTGAGCATGTTTGGGATGCTCTGGATAGACGTGTCACCCATTGAGCATGTTTGGGATGCTCTGGATAGACGTGTCAGCCATTGAGCATGCTTGGGATGCTCTGGATAGACGTGTCAGCCATTGAGCATGTTTGGGATGCTCTGGATAGACGTGTCAGCCATTGAGCATGTTTGGGATGCTCTGGATAGACGTGTCAGCCATTGAGCATGTTTGGGATGCTCTGGATAGACGTGTCAGCCATTGAGCATGTTTGGGATGCTCTGGACAGTGGTTTTCCAGTTCCCGCCAACATCCAGCAACTTCGCCATTGAAAAGGAGTGGGACAACATTTGCAGTTGTGAATGAGAACTTGTTCTCAACTAGCTTACCTGGTTAAATAAAGGTGAGAAAAAAAAATTCATAGGCCACAATCAACAGCCTGATCAACTCTATGCAAAGGAGATATGTCACGCCAGATACTGACTGGTTTTCTGATCCACAACCCTTTTTTATTTTTAAGGTATCTGTGACCAACATATCTGTATTCTTAGTCATGTGAAAATCAGATTAGAGCCTAATGAATTCATTTCAATTTAATCATTTTACTGTAACTCAGTAAAATCTTTGAAATGTTTGCGTTTTATATTTTTGTTCAGTACAGAACACGAAAGCAAAGACCCCAAAGAATAAAAGATGTTTACGACTGAAAGAGAAAAGCATGAACTGGATAGAAATAATTTAATAGTTATTTACATTCTGAAAGTATTCAGACCCCTTCATTTCCCCCATATTTTGTTACATTACAGCCTTATTCTAAAATGGATTCAAGTATTCCCCCCCCCCCCCCCCCCATCTACACACAATACCCCAGGATGACATCACAATACCCCATGATGACATCACAATACCCTATGGTGACATCACAATACCCCATGATGACATCACAATACCCCATGATGACAAAGTGAAAACAGGTTTAGAAAATCTTGCAAATGTATAAAATAAAAACTGAAATAACTTATTTACATTTAGATTTTTTGCTAAGAGACTCGCAATTGAGCTCAGATCCTGTATCCTGTTTCCATTGATAATCCTTGATGTTTCTACGACTTCATTGGAGTGAACCTGTGGTAAATTAAATTGATATGACAACACACCTGTCTTTATAAGTTCCCACATTTGACAGTGCATGTCAGAGCAAAAAACCAAGCCATGAGGTCGAAGGAATTGTCCGTAGAGCTCCGAGACAGGATTGTGTGGAGGCACAGATCTGGGGAAGGGTGCCAAAACATTTCTGCAGCATTGGATGTCCCCAAGAACACAGTGGCCTCCATCATTCTCAAGGATGGGGCGGCAGGTAGCCTATTGGTTAGAGCGTTGGGCCAGTAACAACCTGACAAGGTAAAAATCTGTCATTCTGCCCCCTGAACAAGGCAGTTTACCCACTGTTCCCCGGTAGGCTGTCATTGTCAATAAGAATTTGTTCTTATCTGCCTAGTTAAATAAAGGTTCAAATACATTTTAATAAAAAAAAAATATATATATATATTTTTTAACCTTTATTTAACTAGGCAGATATATATATATATATATATTTAATGGACGAAGTTTGGCACCACCAAGACGGGGGAGAAGGGCCTTGGTCAGATTCTCTGGTCTGATGAACTCTTTGGCCAGAAGCATCACATCTGGAGGAAACCTGGCACCATCCCTACGGTGAAGCATGGTGGTGGCAGCATCATGCTGTGGGGATGTTTTTCAGCGGCAGGGAGACTAGTCAGGATCAGGGGAAAGATGAACGGCGCAAAGTGTAGAGAGAACCTGCTCCAGAGCACTCAGGACCTCAGACTAGGGTGAAGGTTCACCTTCCAACAGGACAACGACCCGAAGCACACAGCCAAGGCAACGCAAAAAGTCTCTGAATGTCCTTGAGTGGCCCAGCCAGAGCCTGGACTTCAACCTGATCGAACATCTCTGGAGAGACCTGAAAATAGCTGTGCAGCAACGCTCCCAATCCAACCTGACAGAGCTTGAGAGGATCTGCAGAGAAGAATGGGAGAAACTTCCCAAATTCAGGTGTGCCAAGCTTGTAGTGTCATACCCAAGAAGACTAGAGGCTGTAATCGCTGCCAAAGGTGCTTCAACAAAAGTACTGAGTAAAGGGTCTGAATACTCATGTAAATGTGATATTTCAGTGCTTTATTTTTTATACATCTGCAAAACAAATCTAAAAACCTGTTTTTGCTTTGTAATTATGGGGTATTGTGATGTCATTATGGGGTATTGTGATGTCATTATGGGATATTGTGATGTCATTATGGGGTATTGTGATGTCATTATGGGGTAGTGTGATGTCATTATGGGGTAGTGTGATGTCATTATGGGATATTGTGATGTCATTATGGGATATTGTGATGTCATTATGGGGTATTGTGATGTCATTATGGGATATTGTGATGTCATTATGGGATATTGTGATGTCATTATGGGATATTGTGATGTCATTATGGGGTAGTGTGTGTAGATCGATGATGGAAAAACTACAACTTAATCCATATTAGAATAAGGCTGTAACGTAACAAAATGTGGAAAAAGTCTAGAGGTCTGAATATGTCCCGAATGCACTGTAAGTGTAGGATAACACAGGGCATTAAAATAGTTAAACATTAGTTCATAGTTAAATCAACTTTGATAAATCAATACAAAACGCAAATGAGAAGTCACGTGTCATTTAGTTATATCATATCCATCCACTTTCCTTAGTTTATGCCAGTTCAGATCTATTACAACATTTTCAGCTTGGTGACACACACCCTAAATAATGAACCATATCTGTCTGTTACAAAAAGCAGGCCAACAAAACATTGGAGCCCTGGGGGCAGAGGTCAGCGCAGCTATCACAGTTCCAAGTTTCCACTCTGTTTAGGATATTTACCAGGAAATCCTGTCCACATTATTATATATATATTTTTTTAGGTACATGAATAAAGTCAACTTTCTGTGACAGTCTATTTGGAAGTCAATAAGCCTAAGCTTATAAATCCTATTTCCTGGTCTGATGTCACAATGGAAATAACCACACATTCTTATAACATTGTTGCTCTTAGATTCTGACAGTGAACTATTCATTCAGATTCATTAGATGCATATTTAGCCTAATATATATTTAGTATATTGTTATACTTGTATTTCCTGTTGTGTTATTTGAGGGAACCATGTAGGAAGTAAACCGAGTTAGGTAGGAACTAACCTGTTGTTGGCCTTGTTCTTCTCCATCTGTTCATGCTGGTGCACATGCCAGTCCTCCAGCTCTTTCTTGGCCTTCTCTTTCCACTCAGCCTCCGCTGCCTTGGACGCTGAGTCTTCAGGGTTCACATACACACAGGGAACGATGAGGATGATATGATCAATACAGAATCTGCACAATACCAGGGTCCTTATTCAGTAGGAACGAAACGGAAGCAAACAGGCGGAAATGGCCAGGATGACCTGAATTTGTCCAAGAAAAAATTGCTTGTTTTCATTTTGTCGTTGCAAAAGGTTTTGCTACGGTGTGCACGAATGAATATAACCCAGGATTAAACGTTTTAGTCCACAATGCATTTGTATGAGCTACAGAAGGTGGTGCTCTTTTCTCAGGAGATTCAATACAGCAGGAACAAGCCCAACTCCAGCATACCATACAGGACAAGACACTGAGTGGAACCCAAATGAAGGGTGGTTCACACACACAAATAGACAGACTATTCAACCTAATATTTGTAGGTATTTTATTTAGCTTTTTAGCAGGCAGGGTAAAAAAAACTTGACATTTAGGTGTCAACCTTCGTCAGTGTGTACATTGACTGGACAAAATACTGACTGAGAAGTCAGTGGTAGATACTGCATGTATCACAGCGGTGGTAGTAGTATGTAAGTCTGAAGTAGCTGGGTGTGTGTCCAAACCGGCACCCTATTCCCTACATAGTGCACTACTTTTGACCAGAACCCTATGGACCCTGGCTAAAAGTAGTGCACTATATAGGGAACCGAGTACCATACCTTAGCCTCTGCGGTTTACTTACCTAGTTGCTCCAGCCGTTCCTTCTGCTCCTCCCTCCACTTACGCAGGCTCTCAGGCTCTGCTCTCAGAGAATCCACCTGGGCGATGGCCGCATAGCTGTCCGATGGACCGTTGGACTCCTGGGGGGGAGGGGGACCAGGACCAGGCATGAGACATAAGAACCACCAGTCATAGGCTGCTTGTACAAAGGCAGCCCAATTATTGGCAAAAGATCTGATTGGTCAAAAGACCAATTAGTGGAAAAAATTGGGCTGCCCGTGTAAACGCAGCCATAAGACCAGGCATAGACTAGCCCATTATGAGCTGATGTATCCTAGCTTGCGGTGCCTGCAGGCTAGACATACACCATACATAAAGGCATAGTGCCGAGCGGTTAACCAAAATGTTGGTTATTAAACAACTAATTGACCGACGTCAATTCAAATATTAGAATTCCATTTTGTACCATTTTTATCTGTGAGCTTGATGTGCAGTTTCTGTAGAGATACATCAGATCAAGCCTGAACTGTGCGATTGTAGTATGGATTTGTAGTTTCCAACAGACCAATATTCAACACAGTTCAGTGCAAAAAACTCGGGTAATTAACTACAATGACCATAATCCACTGCGCGCCCGCTTAAACTTGTCCGGTCTGTGCGGCGCAGACGAAGAGAGAGAGAACGCACGATCGAGGGGGATAGAAAGCAATTGCTTCACGAGCCTGAAAATACACGATTTAAGTGATTGATAGTTGGTATTCAGCAGTAAAATAAATAGGCCTAGGACTTATTTACTTTGAAGAAATACTAAAATAGTGATTTTGTCAGACAGCAGCTCTATAGAGATGAGATGATGACTTGGAGTGAAACAAAATCATTGAATAAATGATGGAAAATAAGTGATAAGCATTAGTCACTACAATCATGGGGCTTTTATGAACTATTTAATTCTGTGTTGTTACAGCATTCAACTTACAAAAAAAAAAATGATTGAAACTGAAATCTGTGATCATTTTTTAAATAATCTAACCGACCTCAAAAAGCATTAAATCGCTCAGCACTAATAAGGCATGAGGACAACCAGGTCATTCAATAGTAACAGCTGGACACTGAGGAGTAAAATGCATAAATCCTTAAAGGGCAGCCGAACTTCCTGATTTGGCCTCATTTTAGATTTGGCTCATTAAGACATACCAACGGCTATGAGTTGATTTCGGGGTTTGATGTGGATGTCTTGTGTACGTACGTGTTTGCAGGTGGGAAGAGTTAGCCAAATTATTTTTCACTAATAGGCTTCAGCCTTGGTGTGCAAATGTGGCAAAGTTGGTTTAACAATAAATTTACACAATAGTCATGTTGCACACTTTTAACTTCTCATTAAATGCTTTCAATATCTGTATATGAATTTATAGTTGTTTTGAGGTTTTTTAAGTATTGGAATTTGAACATACAGTCAGTCCCATGTAGCCTACATTGTGTAGTTTACAGATGATCCCTAACTACCCCCATTGGGATATCCAAAGTCAAACCACATTTACCACGGCATTATGATGGGGTGACGATTACTTGTGTGCTGCCAGCTGTGGGCAGGATTGAAACAAACCCAACCTTAAATTATATTATGTTGTGACATACTCAGGTACGAAACACTGTTTTGGATGACTGATTTTGGCCAAAATTATCCTATTTACACTGTTGTCAATTTTGACAGTAGAATAAATTATTTGGACTCATAGGCAGTTTTCTAAAAAATATATATATATATATTATATATTATTTTTTATTATGGGCAGTTGGTCTTTACCTTACCCAACAAAATGTATCTTGTCATGCTTCCTTGAACAACAATGGACTTACCATAGAGATTGCGGTACCTGTTTCAGGTGTGTCATCTGCTACAGGTACAGCATCACTTAAATTCAGACACAGCCTCACTTACAAAACAAACCTGCAATAACATGTCTAAGTACATAATTGAAAAAAAAAAAAAGTTAATTCTCATTAGAAGTGTTCCTCTCTTACCAGCACAAACATGTTTCCGTTTACCGTGGCCGCTGATGCCTCTGCAAATCCGGCATCTGACAGATGAAACAACAAACGACTTTAAAAGAACCGTGCATTTTTGCTTTATTTTGGTGGATAACTAGTGACACAGTAGTGCATTAACACCTGTTTGGCCAGTAAGGTAAAATAGCTTCTCACCACCACAATTGGCTAACCTAATTTGACCTGAGGATAACTTCAAGACATTACACAATCACATCCAGACAAGTGACAAAACTATAGACATCATTCGACTCAGGGTGAAAAGTTAGTGTGCTGCTCCAACTAAAGTAACGTTACTGTTTACATTGACAGCTGTCAATTAGCTAAAATTAAATTAGTTATCTGGTTATCTAACTATAGTACTAATACAAGTTCATTGTTATCGTCTCAGTTAGCAACTTAAGCATACAGTTTACCATATAGTTAGCAACTTACCATATAGTTAGCAACTTTAGCATATAGTTAGCAACTTTAGCATATAGTTAGCAACTTACCACATAGTTAGCAACTTACCATATAGTTAGCAACTTTAGCATATAGTTAGCAACTTTAGCATATAGTTAGCAACTTTAGCATATAGTTAGCAACTTTAGCATATAGTTAGCAACTTTAGCATATAGTTAGCAACTTACCATATTGTACAGGAGCAGGTGAATCAGCTGTCGGCGGTTGTTCGAGGAACTCAGCGAATCCCTCCAAAGCTCCGAGTCCTTCGTCGTAATTCTCGATCACCGCTATTTCGCTTTCTTGCTGAGCTAAGAAAGCTGCAGCTGGGTCCACCTCGACAGGCAGCACTCCGTTGTCAGATGCGAACTCGAAATCTGAATCAGCCATCTTTCACACACACAATAAATAAAATAAATGAAGTGTAGCAACGCCACTACCGTTATATTATTGCTTGTTTATCTTGCTGGCTATCAATGAATTGAGCTGAGAGAGAAGAGCTTATGATGATGGATATATATCTGACTCAGGCAGAACATGCAACTAACCCAACTTTTTCATGAACTGTTGTCAGCTAATAGAAGAATGAATAAGGACTAACGTTATCGCGAGCTTCTTTCTGACTGTGATGATTCATGATTGCTCACTTTCAACTTGCCTGCCACACGAACTTCCAACTGTTGGTTTATTAGGATGTGTCTCTATCTGCTGGAGAAACCTAGAAATGCACTCCTATTTCCTAACCGGTATCTGAACTAAACGTTTTCGTATTGCCTAATTAGGGTAGTGTGTATAAACCTTTTGAATTTGTTAGTATATAATTGAGCATACTATCAGAATATAAAATCATTAGAATACAATACAATAAATTATTTTCGAAAGTGTCAGTGGAAAATAAAACCTTTCTGCATAATCAGACGAGTGATCATTTTGGGGTCATGTGGGGCAATTGATTGCTTATTCTTAGTCGCCTTTAGATATTTCAGAATACATGGTAAATAGAGAATGTGAGGGCAAAGCGACAGCCAGTCTCCGGAGCACCACCTCTCATAAGGAGAGCACAGACGAAGGGCAGGGATCGCCTACCCTCCATGTGACTTGCTGACGTTACAGTAGGACGCTGCTAAAGAGGAATGCGGGGAATGAATACTGATTACTGCTTAAGAAGGGATCACACTGCCCCTGACGTCCAAGTCGAGGAAGTCCGAAGTTTACTTTTCGGCTGGGTAACTTGTTTGATTCACATATTTCTTTCAGACCTCGACTACGGTAGGCCGACTCACGATGTCCGGCGATCATCATAATGACAAGGAGGTAGGTTAATGGGGAAAACTGTGTTTTAATTTATGAATGCAACTATCGAATTCTACATGAACTCCATGGTAGTTTGTTGTAGCCAAGTCTATATAACAAACATACCCTTGTCTGACGTTAGATTGTATGAAGTTACAATGCAAAAAAGGGTGATATTTAAGTTGCTGTTTTCCTTTTACATGAAAGTAAGATATTTAGCTGTTTTTCTTGGTGGAATAAAATTTTCCCGGCGGCGACATCGGTCCAGACCTCGAAGTGGGTCTAGTCTTGATCGGGCCTGTCTTGATCTCGCAGCCCTTTCTTATCGCATTCCACAATATCCAAGACCAATAGATCATATATATTTCAACACATGGTCTTGTTCAAAAGTTGTGTTTAACAGTTTCCTTCGGTGTACAAGAGACTGTATGTATGGTGGTGGAGTTACATCCTATCCATGTTAGTAGATCAATAATATAATATTATGGATATCACTTTCAATGTTTGAATACCACCAATTTATTGAGCTGCCCTCGTTCCATATTTTAGTGTTGGCTAAATATTTTGTGATATTTACAACACTTATGTATTCTGAATACAAATATAGACTCAACATGCAACAATTTCAAAGATTTTCCTTTGTTACAGTTCATAACTACATTTATAGTCTAATCTATATGGATTTCACATGACTGGGCAGGGGCACAGCCATGGGTGGACCTGAGAGGGTATAGGCCCACCAACTTGGGAGCCAAGCAGACTCACTGGGGAGGCAGGCCCAGCCAATCCAGAAGGAGTTTTTACCCAGAAGGAGTTTATTATAGACAGAAATACTCCTCTGCCCACCCCTCTGATGATCCCGCAGGTGAAGAAGCTGGCTGTGGAGGTTCTGGGCTGGTGTGGTTACACGTGGTCTGCAGTTGAGGCCAGTTCGACGTACTGCCAAATTCTCTAAAACATCACTGGAGGCAGCTTATGGTAGAGAAATGAACATTCAAAGCTCTGGTGAACATTCCTGCAGTCCGCATGCCAACTGCGCACTCCCTCAAAACTTGAGACATCTGTGGCATTGAAATCTGCAGTGGTATTTTATTGTCCCCAACACAAGGTGCACCTGTATAATGATCACGCTGTTTTAATCAGCGTCTTGAAATGTAACACCTATCAGTCAAGTGGATGGATTATCTTGACCAAGGATAAAAATGCTCACTAACAGGGATGTGCACAACATTCGAGAAGCTTTTTTTTTGTGCATATGGAACATTTCTGGGATCTTTTATTTCAACTTATGAAACATGGGACCAACAACTTTTACATGTTGTGTTTTGTATTGTTGTTCGGTGTATTTAAAAAAAAAAAAAAAAAAAAAAAAAATAGAATACTGTTCCTGAAAAACAAGCAACACTTGCGTTGTTATCAGTACAATGTTCTGTCTGAATGCAAGGCAACACTTTCATGTCTTGGTTGCCAGTGGCTGTTACGGTGAACTACTAGGTTAACCTCTTTGAGTATCTAACCTTTTGATACGTGGAGAAAGTAACAGTGCAGCTTCTGTCCCTCTCCTCGCCCCTACCTGGGCTCGAAACCAGGGACCCTCGAAGCATTGTGTGTGTGTGTGTGTGTGTGTGTGTGTGTGTGTGTGTGTGTGTGTGTGTGCGACATACATACATACATACATACATACATATATTTTTTAAATGCTATTAGTGCGCACCACCGCTAACTAGCTAGCCATTTTCACACTGGTTACACCTGCATTCACTTGGATATACACAGAGTATACCAGACATTAGGAACACCTTGTACACCCCCTCCAATGCCTCCCACAGTTGTCAAGTTGGCTGGATGTCCTTTGGGTGGAGTACCGTTCTTCATGCACACGGTAAACTGTTGAGCGTGAAAAACCCAGCAGCGTTGCAGTTCTTGACACGAACCGGTGCGTCTGATACCTACTACCATACCCCCCCCCCCCGTTCAAAGGCACTTAAATGTGTTGTCTTTCCCATTCACCCTCTTGAATGGCACACAATCCATGTCTCAGTTGTCTTTAGGCTTAAAAATCCTTCTTTAACCCGTCCCCTCCACTTCATCTACACTGATTTTGAAGTGTAAGAGGGAAGAGCAGTTCTTAATGTCAGTGTAATTTGCAATTGAAGCTTAGTTTGAGTTAAATGGAAATAAAAACAAACTTTTGATTCAGGATTGTGGGCTACATAAACGCGTCTCATTTAGCTAACGAGGGTATTGCAGCATATGAACGAGTCTCATTTAGCTAACGAGGGTATTTCAGTATTTATTTACCTGCTTTTTCTGGGCGTTGACGTCTGGCTGCTCTTCTAAACTTGTTACCATTCTTTGTTTGTTTGTTCGTGTGACCTTTCCAACACATCACATCAGTCTAGATGTAACACCTATTTAGATATGTAGGATACTAGGCTGTGGAGAGCTACGCTTGCTGACGTCTATATGAACACACTACCAGGAGCTAGTTCAGAGGGCAGATAGCATTTTCTAATAGCAGAAGCTTGTTGGGTTGACTTTGTTTTTTAGGGTATCAATAAGTACATGTAGCCTACACATTATCAATTATTTTGATTTAGTTGTAAACATAAATCTATAACTTTTTCACTGCATGTAGAAAAAGTCAAACCAGGTCTGTCTCTTTTGATGTCCTATATTCTAATTGCTGGTTTGGTTGAGGTTATAATGTACTGAGCTGTACTTCATGTCCTCTGGAAGGAATGTGTTCCTCAGTGGTCTTCACTTCTCTTCCTCTGCCATTCCTCCCATTCTAAATATCTTTTGGCTTTTATGTGCAAAGCCTGCGCCAGAAAATATGGGTAGTTGATGTTCCTCTCCTGCTCCTTCTCTCCGTTGCTGCCCCCCTCTCCGTGACTCATGTGGGTGTAGGGCTGAAATAGTTCGGTGTAGTTTTACATTCCTTATATAGCTCTCTGAGGAGAGGAGTGTGTGTGTGTGTGTGTGGGGTAGGGAGGGCGGGAGGGCTTGCCTGTCTGCCTAGCTATGTCACTGGGGGGAGGGAGAGAGTCAGCCCATCCTACTTCAATACTCAAGCACTTCTGTAGCTTTCTGGCAGCTTTGGGTTACCAGGACGGCCTCATCAGGACAAGGTATGTTTGCATTGCAGGTAGCTCTGTGTCATGGTGAGGTTTTGGATGCCTTGGAGGAGAGAGTTATGGTGGGTGGGGGTTGGGGTTGAGGTTATCATTAGGCTTGTAACTCATTTGGCGAGAGCAGTAAGTGTCATGGCCTAAGGTCTCAGGTTGTCCTTGGTTCTTAAAATGACACGGGTTATGTGTTGTGCTGGCTGTGAGCGAAGGGAATACGCTGTAGCAATGTAATTAGACCTGTATTACTTTGACAGATACGTTTTAACAACGAAGGCAGTTATACAATTTCTATGGATTTGAAGGATATTTGTTTGCGTACAGACTGACTTGGCTAGTATAAGAGTGGACAGCGTACATACATTCTCTAGAAGTGTCCCTTTAAAAATATATATATAAAAAAATTGTACCTTTTTTTGTTTAACTAGGCAAGTCTGTTAAGAACAAATTCTTATATTCAATGATGGTTTAGTAACAGGAACAGTGGGTTAACTGCCTTGTTCAGGGGCAGAACGACAGATTTGTACCTTGTCAGTTCGGAGGATTCGATCTTGCAACCTTTCGGTTACTAGTCCAACGCTCTAACCACTAGGCTACCTTGCCTCTGTTTTGTTTCCTGGCTGTCATGTGACAGAATTGTACAAGGCCTACATATTAATTTACTTTTTTCTTAGTTTATAATAAGGACATAACAATGGGCAGATTTTTGCCTAGTTTGTGGTCTATACATGGTATGCCATTCATGTAACTTTATTGCTGTGACATACCTTTAGTTAAATGCACTCGCTGTAAGCCGCCCTGTATACATACCAGTCAAAAGCTTGGACACACCTACACACTGTGCTTCTACACCTGCATTGCTTGCTGTTTGGGGGTTTTAGGCTGGGTTTCTGTACAGCACTTTGAGATATCAGCTGATGTAAGAAGGGCTATATAAATACATTTGATTTTGATTTTAACTACTCATTCCAGGGTTTAATTTATTTATATTTTTACTATTTTCTACATTGTAGAATAATAGTGGAGACATTTAAAAACTATGAAATAACACAAATGGAATCACGTAGGAACCCCCCAAAAAAGTGGTAAACAAATCAAAAATATTTGAGATTTGAGATTTTGCAAAGTAGCCACCCTTTGCCTTGACAGCTTTCCACATTCTTGGCATTCTCTCAACCAGCTTCACGAGGTAGTTGCCTGGAATACATTTAAATTAACAGGTGTGCCTTGTTAAAAGTTAATTTGTGGAATTTCTTTCCTTCTTAATGCGTTTGAACCAATCAGTCATGTTGTGACAAGGTAGGGTTGGTATATAGGTCTATCTACTATTTGGTAAAATACCAAGTCCATATTATGGCAAGAACAGATCAATTAAGCAAAGAGAAATGATAGTCCATTACTACTTTAAGACATGAAGGTCAGTCATTCTGGAAAATTACAAGAACTTTGCAAGTTTCTTCACAAAAACCATCAAGCGCTGTGTTGAAACTGGCTGTCATGAGGACTGCCACAGGAAAGAAAGACCCAGAGTTACCTCTGCTGCAGAGGATATGTTATTTATAGTTATCAGCCTCAGAAATTACAGCCCAAATAAATTCTTAACCGAGTTTAAGTTACAGACACATCTTAACATCAACTGTTCAGAGGAGACTGTGTGAATCAGGCCTTCATGGTCAAATTGCTGCAAAGAAACCACTACTAAAGGACACCAACAAGAAGAAGACTTGCTTGGGCCAAGAAACACGAGCAATGGACATTAGACCGGTTGAAATCTGTCCTTTTAGTCTTGAGTCCAAATTTCAGATGTTTGGTTCCAACCGCCGTGTCTTTGTTAGATGCAGAATTGGTGAACGGATGTTCTCCACATGTCGGGTTCCCACCGTGAAGCATGGAGGAGGAGGTGTGATGGTGTGGGGGTGCTTTTCTGGTGACACGGTCTGATTTATTTAGAATTCAAGGCACACTTAACCAGCATGACTACCACAGCATTCTGCAGTGATACGTCATCCCATCTGGTTTGCACTTAGTGGGACTATTATGTGTTTTTCAACAGGACAATGACCCAAAACACCTCCAGGCTGTGTAAGGGCTATTTGACCAAGAAGGAGAGTGATCGAGTGCTGCATCGGATGACCTGGCCTCCACAATCACCCAACCTCAACCCAATTGAGATGGTTTGGGAAGAGTTGGACCGCATAGTGAAGGAAAAACGGCTAACAAGTGCTCAGCATATGTGGGAACTCCTTCAAGACTGTTGGAAAAGCATTTCTCATGAAGCTGGTTGAGAGAATGCCAAGAGTGTGCAAAGCTGTCGTCTAGGCAAAGGGTGGCTACTTATAAGAACATAAAATATATTTAGATTTGTGTAACACTTCTTTTTTGGTTACTACCTAATTCCATAGGTGTTATTTCATAGTTTTGACGTCTTCACTAGTATTGTACAATGTAGGAAAAAAATTTTTTTTTTTAAATGAAGAAAAACCCTTGAATGAGTAGGTGTGTCAACTTTTGACTAGTACTCTGTCTGTTTGGGGTCACCTGAATGTAAAGGCAATGTCTCTCTGCTGTTCACTGAATAATGAATGTCTGGCTGTTCTCTCGATACTGCATGTCTGACTGTCAGTGTGTCATTCAGACCAGAGGTGGTATTTATTAGTGCACAACGTTGCAAAACGTTTTGCAACGGGAAAAAAAAAATGACAAGAGTCGTTTCTTATTGGTCAAGAATTGATGTAGACACTCCGGGTCCTCTGTTCTCCTTGAATCTGACCCAAGGCCTGTAACTGTTCTCAGATGCGTAGCTCCCTGTTCTAATGTTAATGAGATATTTGTATGAAAATAGTCTTCTAGTTTTCTGTAATAACTCCTTGCACTCTCTTCCTGTAGGATTCCATGGGTAGACATTCCAATCATTTTGCACAGCTGGCGTCTTGTAACGTTTCGAGTTCGTTTAGCCTTGCATTAGACTGTTTCTCAACCAGTGTGTTAGAGCGGGTCATGGCACATTCCTTCTTTTTTGTGTCCCTGGTTTTAAAGGGTCCTGACCTTTTTTTTTTAAAGGGTGGATTTACATTAGTAAAATATGTCTAGTCGGGTCTGTCTCCAACTTCGGATTTGCAACTTTTCTGTTTACACTCCTTGGATGTGTTGTGGCTAGAATCTCATTCCTCCCTCACCTGAGTAAAGCTATTTATCATACTGTAAATACAATAGTATAGAGACAAACAAAATAAAGAGAGAAAATCAAACTATACAGGAGCTTCTCATCTAAGTCGTGTTGCACACTTGATTTCAATGCAATGATTCACAAACGCCTTTTCATTTTCAATCTGGCAAACAGAGCATTAAGGTAATTTTTGCAGGGACGTGGTGTGGGAGAGCTGTTGTCTTTACACATGTACCACTCAGAGGATCTATGTGGTGTAGATGCCTACCTCAGGAGGTAGTGGGAGATATCTCTTTAAAAAAAAAAAAGATTTGAATCTAGTTCCGTCTCTTTACACAACACAGGTATCTCTGTCCTTTGTGTGTGTGGGGGGGGGGTCAGTCAAAGTGGTGTGAAGAGGCCCTAACTGACTCCTTGTTTGCTTTCTGGGCGACATGAAAACTGAGTGTGTAGTTGGAGGACCTGGGCATGAGGGAACTCATGTTGGCGTTCTGCTGCCAAGGCAAGCCCATCCATACCAACTCTCCTCAGAGAAACAGGCCTTACATTTAGTTCTATGCAAGGGTTTAAAACCTTTAGCTCATAAATTCATTAGGACCTAATCTATGGATTTCACATGACTGGGCAGGGGCGAAGCCATGGGGAGTCAGGCCCAGCCAATCAGAACGAGGTTTTTCCCCACAAGGTTTAAAAAAAAATTACAGACAGAAATACTCCTCAGTTTCATCAGCTGTCCAGGTGGCTGGTCAGTTGATCCCTCAGGTGAAGAAGCCGGATGTGGAGGTCCTGGGCTGGCATGGTTACACGTGGTCTGCTGTTGTGAGGCAGGTTGGACTTACTGCCAAATTCTCTACAACGACATTGGTGGACATTCCTGCAGTCAGCATGGCAATTGCACGCTCCCTCAAAACTTCAGACATCTGTGGCATTGTGTTGTGACAAAACTGCGCATTTTAGAGTGACATCTAAATGTCCGGAGCACAAGGTGCACCTGTGTAATGATCATGCTGTTTAATCAGCTTATTGATATGCTGTCTTGGCAAAGGAGAAATGCTCACTAACAGGGATGTAAGCTAATTTATACACAAGATGAGAGAAATAACCTTTTTGTGCCTATGGAACATTTTCAGGGATCTTTTATTTCAGCTCATCAAACATTGGACCAACACTTTACATGTTGTGTTTTATATTTTTGTTCAGTGTGTCCTCTCTCTTATATATTCCATGAATAACCCTCTCTATTCTCTCCTCTATAGGCCATGAGTATATACTGTATAACCCTCAACGGTCCAGCACCATGGGGCTTCAGACTTCAGGGGGGGAAGGACTTCAGCATGCCCCTCACGGTGTCCAGGGTAAGCTGTGTGTGTGTGTGTGTCACTCACCGAGCCATGTTGCTCGACCACCAGAGATCATCTTCCGACTGTCCACTCTTCAGTCTGCATGGTCGATGCAACAATATGTTGATTTATGCCAACGATGCAGCTTTCCAATTTGCTTCTTAATATAAATCCACAATTGTTCTATAATTACATTTGGTTTGTGTATCTTACTGTTTGCAAACAGGTAGTTGGTATTTTCTTAGCAAGTTGTAAACGTAGCTAGCTAATACTGATACCTGTGATGGTGTAGACCTCAATCAGCATGTTTGTGCAACAGTGTCTTCTAAATCTGAGAGGAATACGCAAAGCATGAATGTTAGCTGCATGAAGTAAGATAAACCATTTTAATGTAGCCAAAGACTGTAGGGTCCCACTCCCCTGGGAAACACTGACCAACACTTTGGTTCCTACCCTGTCACAATAAGGCCTCTAGGGATCCTATTGGTATTCTATGAATGCATCCTGACTTTCATTCATTGTCATGTCAAACAACAAGTATTCAAAATGTACTTTATTACATTATAACTGTATAATTAGAATACTCATATTTCCAGGATTCCAACAATTCAACTAACTGTTTTGATCTAAATCTCAAGTCATATCACAATTTCAATATTTGGTTAAAAATAAGACCTCTGTTTTTTTGGGGGGTGTATGTACACATGCCATTTGCTGTGTGTTTGTTTGACCTGTCTGTATGTCTGGCTTTGTCTGTTATACAGGTTACATGTTAAATTATACAGGTTACATGTTACTCTGCTCAGTCAATCAACCGGATATGTTTCATCCATATGCTACAATTCCTAAGCAGCTATTTTGAAAGCGGCTATATCTGAATGCAGCATAAGCTCCTTGACCCCAGTGTGACCTGAACCCTGGGTCTGACCATGACACCTGTTGTGCGTTTTATTTGAACAGCAAACTATGGGGGGGAGAACAGCTAGCTATGATGGGGGGGGGGGGGGAGGGGAGAACAGCTAGCTATGATGGGTGGCATTAAATCCATGTTCCAGCTCTGAAACTATCAGTTGCCTCTCAGTTCATGCATTCCTCTGACGTGTGTCAGTGGGGCATGTCCCAAATCACAACCTATTACCCTGTGCACTAGAGCACTCCTTTTGATCAGGGTCCATAGGGCTCTAGTGAAGAAGGGGGCCATTTGGGATGTAATCAGTATGTATGATACAGTATCAGACTGAGTTGCTCCACTTCTCTCTCTCTCTCTCTCCTCATAAGGACATGTTGTGGCTTGTTTAGGCTTGCCCAGGAACAACTTGTTACTGTGTTAGGTCACTGTATCTTAGCTAAATGAAGCGTACGTAGCTAAATGATTCCTCTGATTGTCCATAAACAACTGGCTATGGAACAGAGTGACACACAACACAGGGGCTCCAGCCCTTATAAGTGCAACATTGGTCGGTGTGCCTGTGATGGAGGGAGCGGCTGAACCAGCCTGTTTGTACGTGCACTCTGTGGCTCTTCCTACCTCCTCCTCCTACTATTTCTTTCTGCCTCTTCTCGCCCGCCCTGGCACACTCGCCTGCCTTCTCTCGCCCGCCCGCCCGCCCACGCTCGCCTGCCCGCCCGTCCACGCTCGTTCGCTCGCTCACTCAGTACCAGCCTAGTATCATAACATGTTTCCTCTGGATCGGTGAGAGAACAGGATCTGTGTTTCTTCCCTACCAACAAAGAAGAACCACACGACTGACTGAGAGGCAAAGACTATTATAGATGAAACTGTTTCACCAAGATGTGCATATAAAAATCAGAACTGTCACGTAGATTGGTAGAAATGGTCAGATAAATTATCACTCCAGATGGAAAAGGTTGCTGAAACCCTGGTGTTCATACTGCAGGTATTATCAGACAGGATACTGCAGGTATTATCAGACAGGATACTGCAGGTATTATCAGACAGGATACTGCAGGTATTATCAGACAGGATACTGCAGGTATTATCAGACAGGATGGGGGCTCGGGTATGTTCATACTGCAGGTATTATCAGACAGGATACTGCAGGTATTATCAGACAGGATACTGCAGGTATTATCAGACAGGATGGGGGCTCGGGTATGTTCATACTGCAGGTATTATCAGACAGGATACTGCAGGTATTATCAGACAGGATACTGCAGGTATTATCAGACAGGATACTGCAGGTATTATCAGACAGGATGGGGACTCTGGTATGTTCATACTGCAGGTATTATCAGACTGAGTTTCCTCTTGTATCATAAATTACTGAAAGACACCTCAGTGTCCATCTCCACACGCTGAGCTGTTTCAGTAGGGTTATGTCACCTTGATGGGCTGTTTACAGACATGGAGAATGACATACAGGACTACAGTCATAGTAACAGGCCTTTGCCGTGGGCCATTGACTGCTTGTTGTCGTATTAGTGTAGTGATAGTACAGTCATACTTGGGTTTACACCACCCGTTTTAGGTTATATCCCCTGGCTGTTTCCATAGTGACAGTACAGTCATACTTGGGTTTACACCACCCGTTTAGGTTATAGCCCCTGGCTGTTTCCATAGTGACAGTACAGTCATACTAGTAGATCCCTGTTGACTGACTGATTTCATAATAAAAGGCCTTTTCCTTTAAGCTCAGACTGGCTGATGTCATACTAGCAGGCCCCTGTCTCAGACTATTGACTGACTTGTAGCGTAATAAAAAGTCTAGTCGCCCCCTAGTCTAGCCGCTCTGACTGGCTGACAGACTTCTCTCTCAGGCTGTGACTGGCTGGACCTCCAGGAAGTGATGTGTGGGTGGTCTGGTCTGTGTCTCTCTGTCCCAGGCCCCCTGAAGTATCGTCTCAACCCAGAGAGAGAGCGAGAGCTGATTTACACAATAAAGAACAATCCAACTGACAGCAAGACTAAAGCTTCAGAGAGAGGCTGAAGAGATGGCCTCTCGCTCTGCCTCTCGCTCTGCCTCTCGCTCTGCCTCTCGCTCTGCCTCTCTAAATAGCATGGGAAACATATGTTTACGTTGCCAAAGTGAAATCGATAAACAAAAGTGAGAAGAAACAAACTATTAGAAATGAACACTAAGCGTCGCACTCGAAGGTTTAAAATATCAAGACATGTAAAGTATTATAGTCACAGCCACTTTTTTTTATTTTATTAAGCAATGTGCAAATAGTACTACAACTAACTAATAGTACGTGTGTGTGTGTGTGTGTGTGAGAGACAGTTGGTAGCTTTGAGAAGGTTAGATTTTTTTTAGGAGGATTATATGGCTGTATGTGTTTTGAGTTTGGCCAGGCAACTGATTTTTTTTTTAGGTCCGTTCATGGCTTTCTAGATGGTTGTCCTGTTAAATGGGGTTCTGTTCCTCTGCTATTGGTTCAGAGCTGTGTGTGTTCACAGCAGTGTGTGTAGGATGGTATATGTCTGTGAATGCTCTGCTTCTGTCCTCTCCCTGAATGAGCCAGGAACACAATGTTTCCTCTAAATTCCTGGAATGCCGTCATTCCTCATGTCTCTCCCGTTCCCAGACCCTGGCAACAGCAGAGCACTTTTCTCTTCTCGGTATCCATTGGCTGTGTCCCTCTTCCCTATATAGTGCCCTACACATTGGCTGTGTCCCTCTTCCCTATATAGTGCCCTACACATTGGCTGTGTCCCTCTTCCCTATATAGTGCCCTACACATTGGCTGTGTCCCTCTTCCCTATATAGTGCCCTACACATTGGCTGTGTCCCTCTTCCCTATATAGTGCCCTACACATTGGCTGTGTCCCTCTTCCCTATATAGTGCCCTACACATTGGCTGTGTCCCTCTTCCCTATATAGTGCCCTACACATTGGCTGTGTCCCTCTTCCCTATATAGTGCCCTACACATTGGCTGTGTCCCTCTTCCCTATATAGTGCCCTACACATTGGCTGTGTCCCTCTTCCCTATATAGTGCCCTACACATTGGCTGTGTCCCTCTTCCCTATATAGTGCCCTACACATTGTCTGTGTCCCTCTTCCCTATATAGTGCCCTACACATTGGCTGTGTCCCTCTTCCCTATATAGTGCCCTACACATTGGCTGTGTCCCTATATAGGGCATATACATTGTGTGTTTCCCAAATGACACCCTATTCCCTAGTGCACCAAAGCCCTATTGGCCTGGTCAAAAGTGGTGCCCTATTCCCTATGGGTCTGGTCAAAAGTGGTGCCCTATTCCCTATGGGTCTGGTCAAAAGTGGTGCCCTATTCCTTATGGGCCTGGTCAAAAGTGGTGCCCTATTCCCTATGGGTCTGGTCAAAAGTGGTGCACTACTGATTAGCCTTAAATGAATAAATGTAGGGACTGGAGTTCCATTTGGGACTCAACCCAAGTGTCCTGACATCATCATCAGTCTCCCAGAACACCACATGACTGACTACCTTCTCACATCCCCAAAGGAATGCTTTACCGCTGACATCACTGCCAGTTAATGCTAGGTGTTCTCGCTGATTGGTACCCTCCCCCAACAGCTTTGAGTTAATGCTAGGTGTTCTTGCTGATTGGTACTGGCCCCAACAGCTTTGAGTTAATGCTAGGTGTTCTCGCTGATTGGTACTGGCCCCAACAGCTTTGAGTTAATGCTAGGTGTTCTCGCTGATTGGTACTGGCCCCAACAGCTTTGAGTTAATGCTAGGTGTTCTCGCTGATTGGTACCCTCCCCCAACAGCTTTGAGTTAATGCTAGGTGTTCTCGCTGATTGGTACCCTCCCCCAACAGCTTTGAGTTAATGCTAGGTGTTCTCGCTGATTGGTACTGGCCCCAACAGCTTTGAGTTAATGCTAGGTGTTCTCGCTGATTGGTACTGGCCCCAACAGCTTTGTTACAAAGGAAAGGTCTTAAATAAAAGGCTACATCATCTGGTTAAACCTGGATGACACGGCTGTTTTTTACCATGACTTACTGCTAGGAGCTGACACTAAGGTGGAATACGTCTAGCAGCTGGCTTTGTTGTAAAGGACTGGTTCATGTGAATGAATTGTGTTGTGAGTCACTATCAGAACTAGATTTACCTTGAGTTAGTGCTACAGTATTTACTGTCACCGCGGTAGATACTGGAGCCTTACAGCAGCCCAGCAGCCAGCAGGCTCTACTTTCCATTTCTCAGAGGGATATTTATGGGCTTCCCTCAGCTGTGCTATGAGTGATGTAAGGGGAAGATGGCTAGCTGTGTATCTCCCAGGCCAGAGCTCTGACGCAAGGAGAAGCTGGCTAGCTGTGTATCTGCCAGTGTAGGGCTGGGTTATGGGGAACTGGCAGTGTAGGGCTGGGTTATGGGGAACTGGCAGTGTAGGGCTGGGTTATGGGGAACTGGTAGTGTAGGGCTGGGTTATGGGGAACTGGCAGTGTAGGGCTGGGTTATGGGGAACTGGCAGTGTATGGCTGGGTTATGGGGAACTGGCAGTGTAGGGCTGGGTTATGGGGAACTGGCAGTGTAGGGCTGGGTTATGGGGAACTGGCAGTGTAGGGCTGGGTTATGGGGAACTGGTAGTGTAGGGCTGGGTTATGGGGAACTGGCAGTGTAGGGCTGGGCTATGGGGAACTGGCAGTGTAGGGCTGGGTTATGGGGAACTGAGGCACTGAACTTGCATTGTCAGTTTAGTCAAATGTGCATGGAGAGAATGGCCACCTGTATGGACAGGTGAGAGGCGTTTAAAACACAGTAGATTGAAAAGTACTGGTAGACCTCACCTTTAATAAAACACAGTAGATTGAAAGGTACTGGTAGACCTCACCTTTAATAAAACACAGTAGATTGAAAGGTACTGGTAGACCTCACCTTTAATAAAACACAGTAGATTGAAAGGTACTGGTAGACCTCACCTTTAATAAAACACAGTAGATTGAAAGGTACTGGTAGACCTCACCTTTAATAAAACACAGTAGATTGAAAGGTACTGGTAGACCTCACCTTTAATAAAACACAGTAGATTGAAAGGTACTGGTAGACCTCACCTTTAATAAAACACAGTAGATTGAAAGGTACTGGTAGACCTCACCTTTAATAAAACACAGTAGATTGAAAGGTACTGGTAGACCTCACCTTTAATAAAACACAGTAGATTGAAAGGTACTGGTAGACCTCACCTTTAATAAAACACAGTAGATTGAAAGGTACTGGTAGACTTTATGTAATGTATTACTGTTCACGGTAATAGATGACATCAGAGACATTTTGAAATTATCTAGGTTGACTTTCGTTGATCAGAATGAGTCATGTATTTTATAAATTGGTTTCACTATCAGAATTAATGTGTTTTTTTTTTAAAAGTAACAGTTTGACTGATTTTCCGTTGTTTTAATAGAAAACTCAATGATACGCTATCATTTGTCTTGCCGATACGCCGTCGTTGTCTTGCCGATACGCCGTCGTTGTCTTGCCGATACGCCGTCGTTGTCTTGCCGATACGCCGTCGTTGTCTTGCCGATACACCGTCGTTGTCTTGCCGATAAGATGCAGCTGTTTCTAACTCCTTTATGCTCGTAATGAACGTTTTTAAAAGCAGTCTTTTTTTATTACAAATGGCAGATCATATGAGACCATGTGATTTAATTTGTGTATGTGGTATGGTTTGATGTGTCGCAGGGTTTGTTGTCCCCTCTCCTAGTCTCCTTCCTTCCTAGTATTGACTAACTGTAGTGGGATATGTTAGTTCCTTCCTTCCTAGTATTGACTAACTGTGGTGGGATATGTTAGTTCCTTCCTTCCTTCCTTCCTTCCTTCCTTCCTTCCTTCCTTCCTTCCTTCCTTCCTTCCTTCCTTCCTTCCTTCCTAGTATTGACTAACTGTGAGGGGGTATGTTGGCTCCTTCCTTCCCCCTCTCTCGTCTAAAGGCCTGAGCACAGCATTTTACTATGGAATGCATCCCAAATGACACCCTATTCCCTATATAATGCACTACTTTAGACCAGGGCCCTATTCCCTATATAATGCACTACTTTAGACCAGGGCCCTATTCCCTATATAGTGCACTACTTTAGACCAGAGCCCTATTCCCTATATAGTGCACTACTTTAGACCAGAACCCTATTCCCTATATTGTGCACTACTTTAGACCAGAACCCTATTCCCTATATAGTGCACTACTTTAGACCAGAACCCTATTCCCTATATAGTGCACTACTTTAGACCAGAGCCCTATTCCCTATATAGTGCACTACTTTAGACCAGGGCCCTATTCCCTATATAGTGCACTACTTTAGACCAGAGCCCTATTCCCTATATAGTGCACTACTTTAGACCAGAGCCCTATTCCCTATATAGTGCACTACTTTAGACCAGAGCCCTATTCCCTATATAGTGCACTACTTTAGACCAGAGCCCTATTCCCTATATAGTGCAGTACTTTAGACCAGGGCCATATTCCCTATATAGTGCACCACTATAGACCAGGGCCCTATTCCCTATATAGTACACTACTTTAGACCAGGACCCTATTCCCTATATAGTGCACTACTTTAGACCAGGACCCTATTCCCTATATAGTGCACTACTTTAGACCAGGACCCTATTCCCTATATAGTGCACTACTTTAGTCCAGGGCCATATCCCCTATATAGTGCACCACTTTAGACCAGAACCCTATTCCCTATATAGTGCACTACTTTAGACCAGGACCCTATTCCCTATATAGTGCACTACTATAGACCAGGACCCTATTCCCTATATAGTGCACTACTATAGACCTGAGCCCTATTCCCTATATAGTACACTACTATAGACCTGAGCCCTATTCCCTATATAGTACACTACTTTAGACCAGGCCCCTAATGGGGAATAAGGTGCCATTTGGGACGCTGAGATATCACCTTCCTTCTGAAGAACAGGAACAGCTGTGATCTAAACCTGAGCCGTCGACACAGGTGGTGTCCATCACAGGCCGGAGAGAGACACACACACCTACTCTGCTGCCTCTACCTCTCTCTACGGTTTCACTCACTCATTCTTACTAAGCACTCTGCATCTCTCACCACTCACTATAATCTGCTTTACTGTCTCTACTGGTTTCTATTATAATCTGCTAGGCTTTACTGTCTCTACTGGTTTCTATTATAATCTGCTCTGCTAGTCTTTACTGTCTCTACTGGTTTATATTATAATCTGCTTTGCTAGTCTTTACTGTCTCTACTGGTTTCTATTATAATCTGCTCTCTACTGGTTTCTATTATAATCTGCTCTCTACTGGTTTCTATTATAATCTGCTCTCTACTGGTTTCTATTATAATCTGCTCTCTACTGGTTTCTATTATAATCTGCTCTATACTGGTTTCTATTATAATCTGCTAGGCTTTACTGTCTCTACTGGTTTCTTTTATAATCTGCTGGGCTTTACTGTCTCTACTGGTTTCTATTGTAATCTGCTCTCTACTGGTTTCTATTATAATCTGCTCTCTACTGGTTTCTATTATCTGCTCTCTAGTGGTTTCTATTATAATCTGCTCTCTACTGGTTTCTATTATAATCTGCTAGGCTTTACTGTCTCTACTGGTTTCTATTATAATCTGCTCTCTACTGGTTTCTATTATAATCTGCTCTCTACTGGTTTCTATTATAATCTGCTCTACTGGTTTCTATTATAATCTGCTCTACTGGTTTCTATTATAATCTGCTAGGCTTTACTGTCTCTACTGGTTTCTATTATAATCTGCTCTCTACTCTGTTCCACAAAAGCCCCCTGTTCACCTTCTCTCAGCCCATGCCGCCTCAGAATACCAGTCACCGGAGGGGCCTGCGTGTGGTGTGGAGGGGCCCGCGTGTGGTGTGGTGTGGTGTGGTGTGGAGGGGCCCGCGTGTGGTGTGGTGTGGTGTGGAGGGGCCCGCGTGTGGTGTGGTGTGGAGGGGCCTGCGTGTGGTGTGGTGTGGCCTGCGTGTGGTGTGGAGGGGCCTGCGTGTGGTGTGGAGGGGCCTGCGTGTGGTGTGGAGGGGCCCGCGTGTGGTGTGGTGTGGTGTGGAGGGGCCCGCGTGTGGTGTGGTGTGGAGGGGCCCGCGTGTGGTGTGGTGTGGAGGGGCCCGCGTGTGGTGTGGTGTGGTGTGGAGGGGCCTGCGTGTGGTGTGGAGGGGCCTGCGTGTGGTGTGGTGTGGAGGGGCCTGCGTGTGGTGTGGTGTGGAGGGGCCTGCGTGTGGTGTGGTGTGGAGGGGCCTGCGTGTGGTGTGGAGGGGAGGGGCCTTGGTGTGGTGGGGAGGGGCCTGCGTGTGGTGTGGTGTGGAGGGGCCTGCGTGTGGTGTGGTGTGGTGGGGAGGGGCCTGCGTGTGGTGTGGTGTGGTGTGGAGGGGCCTGCGTGTGGTGTGGTGTGGTGTGGAGGGGAGGGGCCTGCGTGTGGTGTTTCTCTGTAACACCCTTTTAGTTGTATCTTTAATTGTTTCCAGCCTGGGTAGATCACAAGTGATTAACTTGATGTTTGATTTTCATAAGGAATATATTTATTGTACCCCCCCCCCCCCCCACCGAAAACAAACCAGATGCTTTTTTTCAACAAGCTGCCTGACTGCATACTTTTATCCACGTTCTTCAAACGTCAGCGTTACTCCTACTTCTGTGTATCGTCCCATTTCCAAATGAAGGGTTAGGTTTTTAGACTCTCATTCTGAAGGGTTAAGGTTTGGGATAGGGTTAAAATAGAAACGAGTGTCCACGACTGGGAGCGAACACACAACCTTCTGATCCACAACCTGCCAGCGTCATGGGATTACCCAGCGTCATGGGATTACCCAGCGTCGTGGGATTACCCAGCGTCGTGGGATTACCCAGAGTCGTGGGATTACCCAGAGTCGTGGGATTACCCAGAGTCGTGGGATTACCCAGAGTCGTGGGATTACCCAGAGTCGTGGGATTACCCAGAGTCGTGGGATTACCCAAAACTTCTTTATGGTAATAGCTCTCAATGTTGCCCCTAGTGGCTGTTTTTCAGGGCAACGTCTCAACGTCCTCAAGACATGGATAGACGTCCAATTTCAGCATCGATCTTGGAACGACCTGGCTTTTTTCCCCCCAGGTTTCTACAGTCAAGGGAAGCTGAAATTAAACCACTCCACAAGGGAGCTGTATCTTCCGCTACGGGACTTTCCCTCAGTCTGTTTTAATGTGCTGAATCAAAGCAGTTGAATCGTATAGCTTAGTGGAACACGACAGAAACCAATGATTTAGGGTCTAAAATCTTCTGATCATTTATGAACCAATAGTCTAAAGGGATCAATAACCGGATAGGACGGGGTAATCGATGTCTTCACACACCAGGGTCTGCATCCCAAATCAGACCATAGTCCCCATGTAGTGCACTACTGTTGACCAGGGCTCTATGGACCATAGTCCCCATCTAGTGCACTAGATAAGGAATAGGGCTTTATTTTGGGACTCAGACGATGTCTACATGACAGAAATCAGTATTCCAGCCGGGGTTTAGCCCTGTGATGTTCAGCCTTGCTTTGGCTTTCTCTGGCTCGCTCTCCTTTTTTTTTAGTGATCTGATGTTGAACACTTTGTACTCTCAGTGATCTGAGACTTTGACACATTTCGTTAAGCCTCCGGGACAAGGCTGAGTAAGGCCCTTACTAAGCACATTCTGGCATCTCCTCTCTCTTCATACGATCTCCGACGTGTGTATTAACAGCCTCTGTGGTGGATGTCAAGAGTTATTTTTTTTTTAAAGGACACTTTGAAGTGTCTCCAAGTGGCACCCTATTCGCTATATAGTGCACTTTGTTTGACCAGAGCCTTGTGCGGAGAAGGTGCCACTAGGGACCTTGCTGCAGCAGGCCTGGCAAGGTAGGGACTCCGAGTGGTTTAAGGTTCATATATGCAGCTTGTTCCCTACTGTGTGTGATGTGGCTGTAACTCATGTCTGATGTCAGGAATGATCCAACTTATATACATTACATAATTTTTAAAAATAATTCACACTAGTATAATCCTATCCTGTACTGTCGCACTTAGGTGACCTGTCGTGTCGGACTGCTAGTTAATATCATCTAGTCGGTTAGGTGATCTGTGGTGTCGTGTCGGACTGCTAGTTAATATTATCTGGTCAGTTAGGTGACCTGTGGTGTGGTGTCAGACTGCTAGTTAATATCATCTAGTCAGTTAGGTGACATGTGGTGTGGTGTCGGACTGCTAGTTAATATCATCTAGTCAGTTAGGTGACCTGTGGTGTCGTGTCAGACTGCTAGTTAATATCATCTAGTCAGTTAGGTGACTTGTGGTGTCGTGTCGGACTGCTAGTTAATATCATCTAGTCAGTTAGGTGACCTGTGGTGTCGTGTCAGACTGCTAGTTAATATCATCTAGTCAGTTAGGTGACCTGTGGTGTCATGTCAGACTGCTAGTTAATATCATCTAGTCAGTTAGGTGACCTGTGGTGTCATGTCAGACTGCTAGTTAATATCATCTAGTCAGTTAGGTGACCTGTGGTGTCGTGTCAGACTGCTAGTTAATATAATCTAGTCAGTTAGGTGACCTGTGGTGTCGTGTCGGACTGCTAGTTAATATCATCTAGTCAGTTAGGTGACCTGTGGTGTCGTGTCGGACTGCTAGTTAATATCATCTACAGTAACAACTTCCACACATCACATTACATCATTTCGCAAATAGTTTCATCTTTACTCATTCATTTTATACAATAATTAGATGCAAACCTCAGAACAGAGGCTCCTGTATAAACAGAGTTATGGTAATGTGGTTGTATTGTCTTTCATGAGGTCACAAACATGAAACAAAACGGACCGGGTCGTAGATGGCTTCTCCACCAACCGTTTGCACGTTCTCCAAAATAGGAATATTGTTCAATTCTCAAATTCTGGGATGTAGGGAGAGCGGATGGTCAGGGAGAGCGGATGGTCAGGGAGAGGAGTCTCCACATAGAATTTAGGATGTGGGCGTAACAGGAGGGTGGGGGGGGGGGGGGTTGTTCACAGCTCTGCTAGCCAATTCACTGACAGAGCTAGCGTCATGATAGTCCTTTAGGTGCCTTTTGGCAAACTCCAAGCGGGTTGTCATGTGTCTTTTACTGAGGAGTTGCTTCCGTCTGGCCACACTACCATAAAGGCCTGATTTGGTGGAGTGCTGCAGAGATGGTTGTGCTTCTGGAAGGTTCTCCCATCTCCACAGAAGAACTCTGGAGCTCTGTTAGATAGACTATTGGGTTCTTTATCACCTCCCTGACCAAGGCCCTTCTCCCCCGATTGCTCACTTTAGCCCGGTGGCCAGCTCTAGGAAGAGTCTTGGTGGTTCCAAACTTATTCCACTAAAGAATGATGGAGGCCGTTGTGTTCTTGGGGACCTTCAATGCTGAATACATTTTTTGGGTACCCTTCCCCAGATCTGTGCCTTGACACAATATAGTCTCGGAGCTCTACGGACAATTCCTTCGACCTGGCTAGGTTCTTGCTCTGACGTCCATTGTCAACTGTGGGACCTTTTATATAGACAGGTGTGTGCCTTTCCAAATAATGTCCAATCAATTGAATTTTACCACAGGTGGACTCCAATCAAGTTGTAGAAACATCTCAAGGATGATCAATGGAAACAGGATGAACCTTAGCTCAATTTCGAGTCTCATAGCAAATTGTCTGAATACTTATGTAAATACAGTATTTCTGTTTTTTATTATTTATACATTTGCAAAAATGTCTAAACCTATTTTCGCTTTGTTATTTTATGGGGTTTTGTGATGTCATTATGGGGTATTGTGATGTCATTATGGGGTATTGTGATGTCATTATGGGTTATTGTGATGTCATTATGGGTTATTGTGATGTCATTATGGGGTATTGTGTGTAGCTTGATGACAAACATTTATTTTATCCATTTCAGGATGAGGCTGTAACGTAACAATGTGGAAAAAGGGAAGGGGTCTGAATACTTGCTGAATGCATCGTATTTTGGATGAATGCATTCAGTTGTGCGACTAACTCGGTATTCCCTTTCCCTAATATAATCTACACTAACAGATGAGTCGTGATGCTAGCTCATATCACGTACAGCAGGGATGGGCAACTTGGGTGGGGGTGCCCCCAAAAAATTGAGGGGCCTCAGTGGCTCATGGGTCTGCGGCTCGAGCCCCCCCCCCCCCCACACACACACATACCTTGCGAGAACTTTTTACCAACCCCCCCTCGTGACGGCGACGAGAACAAATGGACATTTTAAAGTTAAAGATTTTATACAGTGCATTTGGAAAGTATTCAGACCCCTTTACTTTTTACACATTTTGTTACGTTAAATCCTTGTTCTAAAATGGCTAAAATAATTAAATCATTCTAAACACAATACAGCATAATGACAAAGTGAAAACAGTTTTTGTTAGAAATGTTTGCCAATTTATAAAAAAAAAATAAACACCTTTTTATTTACACACGTTTTCAGACCCTTTTGCTATGAGACTCGAAATTGAGCAACAGGTGCATCCTGTTTCCATCGATGATCCTTGAGATGTTTCTACAGGTCCTCAGGCCTACCAAACGCACCGGTTGCCCATCCCTGATGTACAGTAGCAGATGAGTCGTGCTGCTAGCTAGTATCATACACATCCCATAGGGCGGCGCACAATTGGCCCAGAGTCGTCCAGGTTTGGTCATTGTAAACAAGAATTTGTTCTTAACTGGCTTGCCGTTGTTAAATAAAGGTAAAATAAATAAATTATACAGCCTTGGTATGGAGACACATCTGGTTTAGACCTTGTCTCTCACTGCTTCCCAAATCGCACCCTATTCGGGGCCCATAGTGCACTACTTTAGATCAGAGCTCTTGTAGGGAATAGGGTACCATTTGGGGTGGAGCCGCTCTCTCTCTGTAGTGTCCTGTCGGGAGTTGAACTTCACTCCAAAGCTTCGGTCCACATCTGCAGTGGATCATAAGAGGTGATGTCATAGTGCTGATTGGACTCTTACCTCATGTCCTCATTGTGGTGTGGGGCACCATCTGGCTGAACACACACACACACACACACACACAGTGAGAACTTGTCAGACACAGAGCCCTTAGGTTCCCTCTACAAATCACTAGCCGGTGATAACAGACCCAAACAGGAATCCTCTTGACGACTTTGTGTATGTATATTTAGTGAATACAGTGTTTAAAAGGCCCTTCTGGGGTCCGCTAGCTACCGGTAAGAGCAAGAGGACACATCTGTTGATTGGTGTGAACGTGCTATGCCCTAGAATGTTTCAGTGTGCACTTTCATCTCTCTGATCCTGTTCCCTTTGACTCGACATCCTCTGATTCTTCCCTCTAGATCAGCCCTGTTGTTGGCTAGATATCCTCTGATCCTTCCCTCTAGATCAGCCCTGTTGTTGGCTAGATATCCTCTGATTCTTCCCTCTAGATCAGCCCTGTTGTTGGCTAGATATCCTCTGATTCTTCCCTCTAGATCAGCCCTGTTGTTGGCTAGATATCCTCTGATTCTTCCCTCTAGATCAGCCCTGTTGTTGGCTAGATATCCTCTGATTCTTCCCTCTAGATCAGCCCTGTTGTTGGCTAGATATCCTCTGATCCTTCCCTCTAGATCAGCCCTGTTGTTGGCTAGATATCCTCTGATCCTTCCCTCTAGATCAGCCCTGTTGTTGGCTAGATATCCTCTGATTCTTCCCTCTAGATCAGCCCTGTTGTTGGCTAGATATCCTCTGATTCTTCCCTCTAGATCAGCCCTGTTGTTGGCTAGATATCCTCTGATTCTTCCCTCTAGATCAGCCCTGTTGTTGGCTAGATATCCTCTGATCCTTCCCTCTAGATCAGCCCTGTTGTTGGCTAGATATCCTCTGATTCTTCCCTCTAGATCAGCCCTGTTGTTGGCTAGATATCCTCTGATTCTTCCCTCTAGATCAGCCCTGTTGTTGGCTAGATATCCTCTGATTCTTCCCTCTAGATCAGCCCTGTTGTTGGCTAGATATCCTCTGATCCTTCCCTCTAGATCAGCCCTGTTGTTGGCTAGATATCCTCTGATTCTTCCCTCTAGATCAGCCCTGTTGTTGGCTAGATATCCTCTGATTCTTCCCTCTAGATCAGCCCTGTTGTTGGCTAGATATCCTCTGATTCTTCCCTCTAGATCAGCCCTGTTGTTGGCTAGATATCCTCTGATTCTTCCCTCTAGAACAGCCCTGTTGTTGGCTAGATATCCTCTGATTCTTCCCTCTAGATCAGCCCTGTTGTTGGCTAGATATCCTCTGATTCTTCCCTCTAGATCAGCCCTGTTGTTGGCTAGATATCCTCTGATTCTTCCCTCTAGATCAGCCCTGTTGTTGGCTAGATATCCTCTGATCCTTCCCTCTAGATCAGCCCTGTTGTTGGCTAGATATCCTCTGATTCTTCCCTCTAGATCAGCCCTGTTGTTGGCTAGATATCCTCTGATTCTTCCCTCTAGATCAGCCCTGTTGTTGGCTAGATATCCTCTGATTCTTCCCTCTAGATCAGCCCTGTTGTTGGCTAGATATCCTCTGATTCTTCCCTCTAGATCAGCCCTGTTGTTGACTAGATATCCTCTGATCCTTCCCTCTAGATCAGCCCTGTTGTTGGCTAGATATCCTCTGATTCTTCCCTCTAGATCAGCCCTGTTGTTGGCTAGATATCCTCTGATTCTTCCCTCTAGATCAGCCCTGTTGTTGGCTAGATATCCTTTCCTCTAGATCAGCCCTGTTGTTGACTAGATATCCTCTGATCCTTCCCTCTAGATCAGCCATGTTACTGACTAGATATCCTCTGATTCTTCCCTCTAGATCAGCCCTGTTGTTGGCTAGATATCCTCTGATTCTTCCCTCTAGATCAGCCCTGTTGTTGACTAGATATCCTCTAGATCAGCTCTGTTACTGACTAGATATCCTTTCCTCTAGATCAGCCCTGTTGTTGACTAGATATCCTCTAGATCAGCCCTGTTACTGACTAGATATCCTTTCCTCTAGATCAGCCCTGTTGTTGACTAGATATCCTCTAGATCAGCCCTGTTACTGACTAGATATCCTTTCCTCTAGATCAGCCCTGTTGTTGACTAGATATCCTCTAGATCAGCCCTGTTACTGACTAGATATCATTTCCTCTAGATCAGCCCTGTTGTTGACTCATTAACATGAATTGCTTTGAATAAGCACTATGTCGGTTAGGGCAGGTGTTTGTTCCATTTAACCATGAAAATATTGAGAGACGCAGAGACACATGTACTTATACAACTATACTGTTACCTGATTTCACAGGTAATCATAACGTGTTCTTGTCAGTGACCATCTTTAATAGGCCAAAGGTCGTATGTCTTTATAAGTGAGTGCCCCTGTTGAGAACCACAATCCACCCCCCCCCCCCCCCCCTCTCTCTCTCTCTCCCCCTCTACAGCTGACCCCCGGGGGTAAGGCCGCCCAGGCCGGTGTGGGCGTGGGAGATTGGGTGGTGTCCATCGGAGAGACCAACGCAGAAGACATGACCCATGTGGAGGCACAGAACAAGATCAGAGCAGCAGAGGAGTCTCTCACCCTCACCCTCAGCAAGTAAGATAATATAACTAGACCGTACTGTATACACTATACTCACCCTCAGTAATATAACTAGACCGTACTGTATACACTATACTCACCCTCAGTAATATAACTAGACCGTACTGTATACACTATACTCACCTCAGTAATATAACTAGACCGTACTGTATACACTATACTCACCCTCAGTAATATAACTAGACCGTACTGTATACACTACTCACCCACTGTACCATACCAGAATATACCATACATACTAAACTCACCCACTATACCATACCAGAATATACCATACATACTAAACTCACCCACTGTACCATACCAGAATATACCATACATACTATGGGGCGGGGGGCAAAGCAAACAGTCTGGGCAGCCATTTAATTAGCTGTTCAGGAGTCTTATGGCTTGGGGGGTAGAAGCTGTTTAGAAGCCTCTAGGTCCTAGACTTGGTGCTCCGATACCGCTTGCCGTGCGGTAGCAGAGAGAACAGTCTATGGCTAGGGTGGCTGGAGTCCCTGACCATTTTTTTAGGGCCTTCCTCTGACACTGCCTGGTGTAGAGGTCCTGGATGGCAGGAAGTTTGGCCTCAGTGATGTACTGGGCCGTACACACTACCCTCCGTAGTGTCCTTGCGGTCGGAGGCCGAGCAGTTGCCGTACCAGGCGGTGACGCAATCAGTCAAAGGTCTCGATGGTGCAGCTGTAAAACCTTTTGAGGAACTGAGGACCCATGCCAAATCTTTTTAGTGTCCTGAGGGGGAATAGGTTTTGTCATGCCCTCTTCACGACTGTCTTGGTGTGCTTGGACCATGTTAGTTAGTTAGTTAGTTAGTTAGTTAGTTAGTTAGGAGTGGTTTGAGATGCCTTGCTTTCAAATTCTGTTGTAAAAAAACTATATTAAATGAGATTAAAACCTCTTTGGTGATTTTAAATAAAGTGAAGCTGGGGTTGGGGTTGGATAACATACCTGCTACCTACAGAATCATATTGTATTTACTCCTCTTAGAAACTCCCTACTCAATAACAAAAACATTTTATGTCAAGCCAACAGCTCATTTCTAACAGAAAATGAAAGATGTGGTAACATTTCTGTTTGGTTAGAATCTCCTGCATAGATGCCTATAGAGGTGTTGAAATAACAACCAAGCCACCGTCTATCCTGTCCGTTTCATCGATTTACGTGTCAGCTGCTGTTAACAGTGAAAGCACGTTGCAACAAGACGGGTTGTAGTGGTGACTTCGGGTCACACAGACATGGAACCAGTACTGTTAGTGAGGGTGTCTGAACGACCTCTCCCGTAATGTGGTCAAGACAAAGGAGATGATCGTGGACGACAGGACAATGAGGACCCGAGCGAGCACGCCTCCATTCTCATCCACCTGGCTCCAGTGGAGCAGGTTGAGAGCTTCAAGTTCCTTGGTGTCCGTCCACATCACCAACAAACTATCCTGGTCCAAACACACCGAGACAGTCGTGAAGCAGGCACGACAATGTCTATTCCCCCTCAGGACACTGAAAAGACTTGGCATGGGTCCCCAGATCCTAAAAAGGTTTTACAGCTGCACCACCGAGAGCATCCTGACCGGTTGCATCACCGCCTGGTATGGCAACTGCTCGGCATCTGACCGTAAGGCACTACAGAGGGTAGTACGAATGGCCCAGTACATCACTGGGGCCAAGCTTCCTGCCATCCAGGTCCTCTATACTAGGCGGTGTCAGGAAGGCCCTAAAAATGGTCAAAGACTCCAGCCACCCTAGTCGTAGACTGTTCTCTCTGCTACCGCACGGCAAGAGGTACCGGAGCGCCAAGTCTAGTCATAGACTGTTCTCTCTGCTACCGCACGGCAAGCGGTACCGGAGCACCAAGTCTAGGACCAAGAGGCTTCTAAACAGCTTCTACCCCCAAGCCATAAGACTCCTGAACGTCTAATCCAATGGCTACCCAGACTATTTGCATTGACCCCCACCTAAACCAACTGCGTTGTTGGTAATGGGCTTGTAAGTAAGCATTTCCCAGAAAGGTCTACATCTGTTGTATTCAGTGCCTGTGACAAATTACATTTCACAAATTTGATTTGAACTCTAGATAGTGATGGTACAGTGAGGGAGTCTGAACTGTAGATAGTGATGGTACTGTGAGGGAGTCTCTGAACTGTAGATAGTGAGGGAGTCTGAACTGTAGATAGTGATGGTACAGTGAGGGAGTCTGAACTGTAGATAGTGAGGGAGTCTGAACTGTAGATAGTGAGGGAGTCTGAACTGTAGATAGTGAGGGAGTCTGAACTGTAGATAGTGAGGGAGTCTGAACTGTAGATAGTGAGGGAGTCTGAACTGTAGATAGTGAGGGAGTCTGAACTGTAGATAGTGAGGGAGTCTGAACTGTAGATAGTGAGGGAGTCTGAACTGTAGATAGTGATGGTACAGTGAGGGAGTCTGAACTGTAGATAGTGAGGGAGTCTGAACTGTAGATAGTGATGGTACAGTGAGGGAGTCTGAACTGTAGATAGTGATGGTACAGTGAGTGAGTGTCTGAACCGTAGATATCTCTAAATCTAATGAACAAGCTATTGAGTCTGAACACCTACTGTCCACACTGACCGACTGTAGGGACTCAGGACTATGTTAAAAAATTAAGTCAGACTAGATACACTGTTAATAAACAAGGCTGTGACTGACTGGCCTGACGTAGGGCCCTGTCGACCCTGAATTAGGGCACTATATAGGGAATAGAGTGCCATTTCGGACACAATCAGAACAGAGACCAGATCTACAGTTAGAATGCGAGGCGTGAGTGACTTCAGGAATATGGCTGACCCGATATTATGGCCTGAGACCATCAAGAAGGTTTAGAGTGACACTAAACTATTTAGCTTTCCATTCTGACACCGCTCTCTCACCCTCGCTCTCGCCCCCCCCCCCCCCCCCCCCGCACATATGGAAAAAATCTGGAGTGCTGAATTGACAGTCTTCCTTCTTGAAGAGGTCACGTAACAGCCTCAACCCGAAAGCCTAAAAAAGGAGTGAGTGTGTGTCTGAGGAGGGAGACTGTAACTACCTCATCCGTTTGTGAGGGAGAGAGAGAAAGTCATACGTCTGTGATTTAATAGATGAGTAATGAAAACCAACATGTGGTCTGTATCTGAAATAGAACCCTATTCCCTTCAAAGTGCACTCTGGGGCCTGGTCATAAAGTAGGGCATTATCTGCCTTCCTAGTGGAGCAGCGGTCTATAAGGCGTCACTACAGACCCGGGTTTGATCCCAGGGTTTGTCGCAGCAGGCCGCGACCGGAAGACCAGTGAGGCAGCGCACAATTGTACACCAACTGGTTACCCAGGATCACCCCAGACCAGACCTGTACACCAGCTAACCCAGAATGACCCCAGCCCAGACCTGTACACCAGCTAACCCAGAATGACCCCAGCCCAGACCTGTACACCAGCTAACTGGTTACCCAGAATGACCCCAGTCCAGACCTGTACACCAGCTAACCCAGAATGACCCCAGCCCAGACCTGTACACCAGCTAACCCAGAATGACCCCAGTCCAGACCTGTACACCAGCTAACCCAGAATGACCCCAGCCCAGACCTGTACACCAGCTAACCCAGAATGACCCCAGCCCAGACCTGTACACCAGCTAACCCAGAATGACCCCAGCCCAGACCTGTACACCAGATAGCTGGTTACAACATTTTGACTGTCACTTTCTCTTCCCATCCTACAAAGACGAGAGAACCCTCAATCGTTTGCAGCATTAGTCAGAAGCACTGGCTTTTCCAAAAGGTTCTGCATGCTTCTCAAGTTGAGATGCAGTACGTGGACTAAGTGGCATAGCTAGGCCAGAAAAAAAGATGTACGTAACACATATACCAGCACCTAAACCCCCAATGATTAGGAAATGGGCATAAAGACCTACAAGGGTCTTTGTAGCCCAACACACGGGGGCTTTGTAGCCCAGCACACAGGGGCTTTGTAGCCCAGCACACGGGGGCTTTGTAGCCCAGCACACGGGGGCTTTGTAGCCCAGCACACGGGGGCTTTGTAGCCCAGCACACGGGGGCTTTGTAGCCCAGCACACGGGGGCTTTGCAGCCCAACACACGGGGGCTTTGCAGCCCAACACACGGGGGCTTTGCAGCCCAACACACGGGGGCTTTGTAGCCCAACACACGGGGGCTTTGTAGCCCAACACACGGGGGACAAAGGCTGCTTCTCTTCCAGCATTCACCAAAACAAAACTCATAAAGCTTTACACAAACGAGGATAAAAATGACATAATGTATGATGGCTTTAACAAAGACTTCCTAACAAATGGTTCCACGTTGCACTGTTAGAACTGTAGCAACACAGCTGAAACCAATTTGGCACCAGTTACTACCCTTACACGGTGCTCCAAGCTGGCCGTGCACTAAACAGGAAGTCTAAACCAAATGAGGAAAATTTACAAACATACCACCAAAACTACCCTATAACCAAGATCTCAGATTGGACGAGCCCCAACTGTGTTAGCTGGTCATAGTTCATAACAACAAAGGGAGACCACACATGACTGATTTTTTTTTTAACTAGGCAAGTCAGTTACGAACAAATTCTTATTTTCAATGACGGTCTAGGAACAGTGGGTTAACTGCCTTGTTCAGGGTCAGAACGACAGATTTGTCTTGTCAGCTCAGGGATCTGTTCTAGCAACCTTTTGGTTACTAGTCCAACGCTTTAACCACAAGGCTACCTGCCGCCCCCCTCTAACCACAAGGCTACCTGCCGCCCCCCTCTAACCACAAGGCTACCTGCCGCCCCCCTCTAACCACAAGGCTACCTGCCGCCCCCCTCTAACCACAAGGCTACCTGCCGCCCCCCTCTAACCACAAGGCTACCTGCCGCCCCCCTCTAACCACAAGGCTACCTGCCGCCCCCCTCTAACCACAAGGCTACCTGCCGCCCCCCTCTAACCACAAGGCTACCTGCCGCCCCCCTCTAACCACAAGGCTACCTGCCGCCCCCCTCTAACCACAAGGCTACCTGCCACCCCCCTCTAACCACAAGGCTACCTGCCGCCCCCCTCTAACCACAAGGCTACCTGCCGCCCCCCTCTAACCACAAGGCTACCTGCCGCCCCAATTACATTTACTTTAATGTAAAAAATAAATACGTTTATTAAACTAAATGGTAAATGTAACATAAGCTGTGGACGTCTATATGATCAGTAGTGTGTGGATGAGTGGAGAGTTTTCTGGTGAAAACAGACCAACAACCAAAAGGTGCAGGAAGTCAGCCTGCCCTGGTGAAAACAGACCAACAACCAAAAGGTGGAGGAAGTCAGCCTGCCCTGGTGAAAACAGACCAACAACCAAAAGGTGCAGGAAGTCAGCCTGCCCTGGTGAAAAGGGAAGAGATGTTGTTGGCTGATGTGGTCACCCTGCCCTGGTGTGCAACATCTGATGATCCTCCCAGGCCCACTGGCCTGTAACAAGCAGACTACCAAACAGCAGATCCCAGTAGACAGAGTGGGAGGGATGTCACAGGTGCTATTTGTGATGCTGCCTTAGTCTCATCTTCTCTAAAAGATAGGGGTTAGAGGTCGTCTCCTCTAGGAGATGGGGGTTAGAGGTCGTCTCCTCTAGGAGATGGGGGTTAGAGGTCGTCTCCTCTCCTCTAGGAGATGGGGGTTAGAGGTCGTCTTCTCTGTCCTTCTACCTCCTATCTGTTGCTGTAGTGGAATATGTCTGGGTCCCAAATGGCACCCTATTCCCTATTTAGTGCACTACTTTTGACCAGATACTATGGGTCAATGGCACCCTATTCCCTATTTAGGGCACTACTTTTGACCAGATACTATGGGTCAATGGCACCCTATTCCCTATATAGGGCACTACTTTTTGGGGGGTGAAGCCTGTGTCTTCTGTCAGACCAGACCAGACTTTGGTGAGTGTTCAGATGTATACCTGCGGTTTAGCTAACAGATCAGGGCACAGGAACAAAGTGGCTGGTTGGATTCAGGGTCACAGTCAGTTTGTTTTTTTAAATTTGGCAGTACTATTCATAAACTGACTGACTGGCCAAAACAGGACATAATCTAAGTTCCTGAAATGTTATGAATCACACCCTGTACCTCCTCCTCTTTTGGAGAACTGTGTCTTTAAACAAACATTGTGCTTGGTCCTTTAAAAGTGATGTGTCAGGTGTGTACCATACATAAACATATTGAGAACTTTTTTTTGTGTGATTTTCTTTTCATACAGTCACTTCCTTTCAGTACAGTATATCTGGTGATGCTGTAGAGTACAGTCACTTCCTTTCAGTACAGTATATCTGGTGATGCTGTAGAGTACAGTCACTTCATTTCAGTACAGTATATCTGGTGATGCTGTAGAGTACAGCCACTTCCTTTCAGTACAGTATATCTGGTGATGCTGTAGAGTACAGTCACTTCCTTTCAGTACAGTATATCTGGTGATGCTGTAGAGTACAGTCACTTCCTTTCAGTACAGTATATCTGGTGATGCTGTAGAGTACAGCCACTTCCTTTCAGTACAGTATATCTGGTGATGCTGTAGAGTACAGTCACTTCCTTTCAGTACAGTATATCTGGTGATGCTGTAGAGTACAGTCACTTCCTTTCAGTACAGTATATCTGGTGATGCTGTAGACTAGTCTGTAGCTGAAATGGTACGGATATGAACTGTGTCATTAGACTACATATCGAGCAAAACATCTTTATTGTGTGTGTGTGTTGTGTGTGTGTGTGTGGCTCAGTTGGTAGAGCATGCCGCTTGCAATGTTAGGGTTGTGGGTTCGATTCCCACGGGGGATCAGTATGAAAATGCCAATGTGTGTGTGTGTGTACACTCTGTTGACGATGATGTTGTGAATAAATGGGTCACCACTGCATGCGTTGTTTGTGTGTTGGGTTTCTCAGTCGTAGGTGTTGGTTGTAATTGATTAGGCAGGTCTGTACTCGTCAGAATCTGATGTCACACTAGACAGACCTGTCTCTCTCTCTCTCCAGTTTCCTTCCAGTATAACCCAACGCCTTCTATAAAGAAGAGCTATTGTAAATCACACGGATTCCTCCTCCTACCCGTGACCCTCGCCCCCCTCTTCCTCGCCCCTCTCTTCCTCGCCCCTCTCTTCCTCGCCCCCCTCTCTCTCGCCCCCCTCTCTCTCGCCCCCCTCTCTCTCGCCCCCCTCTGTCACAACAGACAATAAGCTGCTCCTGTTGCGTTGCGTTAGGCTGAAAGACATATCTTTAATGCTGGATGTGGGCTGCTCCTGTTGCGTTGCGTTAGGCTGAAAGACATCTCTTTAATGCTGGATGTGGGCTGCTCCTGTTGCGTTAGGCTGAAAGACATCTCTATGCTGGATGTGAGCTGCTCCTGTTGCGTTGCGTTAGGCTGAAAGACATCTCTTTAATGCTGGATGTGAGCTGTTCTATCCTCCGTCTCTCAGGGTTTGGAAGGCTTCCACAGTTTGGTTATCAGATGAGTTAGGAGGACAGTTTTATGACTGAACAACGTTGTATTGGCTTTGATTTTTGGGGCCTAGTTTTATATTCCACGGCTATGATGAAGCATCGTCCTAGTTTTAAGATGTCTCTGTCGCTCAGTTGATAGAGCACGGTGCTTGTAATGCCAAGGCTAGTGTGTTCGATTCCCGGGTCCACCCATAGATAAATGTATGCATGTATGACTAAGTCACTTTCTATAAAAGCCTCGTTGTTGTTACTAGTATTGTTGTGTGTAATCCAGGCTGTGTCACAACCGGACGTGATTGGGAGTCCTATAGGGCAGCGCACAATGAGCCCAGCGTTGTCTGGGTTTGGCCGGGGTAGGCAGTCATTGTAAATACCACCTGCGGCCGGGTCCAGTCCCGTCAGCAAGTCCAGGACCCAGTTGTAGAGGGAGGTGTTCAGTCCCAGAGCCCTGAGCTTGGAGGGGACAATGATGTTGGAACGCTGAGCTGTAGTCAATGAACAGACTTATCTTATGTATTCCTCTTATTTAGGTGGGTGAGGGCAGTGTGGAGTGCAATTTGGATTGCGTCGTAGTTCACTGTATAGGGAATGGGGTGTCATTTGGGAAGATTTAGGTTCATATATGCTTAACCTACATCAGCCAGTGAAATATTTAACAGGGATAGGGGATGAGGACTAGCCTGATCCCAGATCTGGCTGTGCTTTCATGCCAACTCCTGACCGTGGGAGTTAACAGGACGGCACAAACGGATCCGGGACCAGGTTAGCAGAGGACAGGACTGTTAAAGGATAGGGACGGAGGACAGGACTGTTAAAGGATAGGGACGGAGGACAGGACTGTTAAAGGATAGGGACGGAGGACAGGACTGTTACAGGATAGGGACGGAGGACAGGACTGTTACAGGATAGGGACGGAAGACAGGACAGTTACAGGATAGGGCTGGAGGACAGGACTGTTATAGGATAGGGCTGGAGGACAGGACTGTTAAAGGATAGGGACGGAGGACAGGACTGTTAAAGGATAGGGACGGAGGACAGGACTGTTAAAGGATAGGGACGGAGGACAGGACTGTTACAGGATAGGGACGGAGGACAGGACAGTTACAGGATAGGGCTGGAGGACAGGACTGTTATAGGATAGGGCTGGAGGACAGGCATGATAAAGGATAGGGACGGAGGACAGGACTGTTATAGGATAGGGCTGGAGGACAGGCATGTTAAAGGATAGGGCTGGAGGACAGACATGATAAAGGATAGGGACGTAGGACAGGACTGTTATAGGATAGGGACGGGGGACAGGAATGTTATAGGGATTGAGAGGGATGCCTGTGATTGCTATGGAGAGGCACTCTCATTATAAAGCCCAGAAAATGATAATTTAGGGCCTCTAATGAGGTACTTGGGGCCTCAGTGTTGGGAAGTAATAATGAGGTACATGTGGCCTCAGTGTTAGGAAGTAATAATGAGGTACATGGGGCCTCTGAAGTAATAATGAGGTACATGGAGCCTCAGTGTTGGGAAGTAATAATGAGGTACATGGGGCCTCAGTGTTGGGAAGTAATAATGAGGTACATGGGGCCTCAGTGTTGGGAAGTAATAATGAGGTACATGGGGCCTCAGTGTTGGGAAGTAATAATGAGGTACATGGGGCCTCAGTGTTGGGAAGTAATAATGAGGTACATGGGGCCTCAGTGTTGGGAAGTAATAATGAGGTACATGGGGCCTCAGTGTTAGGAAGTAATAATGAGGTACATGGGGCCTCAGTGTTGGGAAGTAATAATGAGGTACATGGGGCCTCAGTGTTGGGAAGTAATAATGAGGTACATGGGGCCTCAGTGTTAGGAAGTAATGGGGCTTCACATTACTATTTTTGGGAGACCAGGTGTAATTCTAACCTTGGATATTTTGGATGAGTGCATATTTAACACTTAAATCGAGACGTATGAATTTGTTTGATGGATTTAGTTCCCTGCATTTTAAGACATCGGAAAACCCGTTGTTTTTTTTATTTATTTTTTTAAATGTTTTTTTTTGTTGTTTCTTTTGGATTGTGGTAACTAAGCCTATATAATAACATTTATTCTCCAAGCATGTTCTTCAAAACTAACCAATGTTATAATGAAAACAAACTATACACCACAGACTGTCTAGTATACATAGAATTTCCTGCAAATGAAACCAAGTTAGACCCTGAGAAGTTGATGTTTCTATCTCAGAACTGTTTTCAGAAGTCCATATTGAGGTCCACATTGAACACTGCTCCTTGAATATGGAAATGCAACAAACTAGGGCTATTTTTACACAGAACAAAGACCTTAACTTTCTGAGAAGTTTTTTTCAAATGCAGAAAATAATGTATTCAGACTTTCATATAAATTTACGGTTTTATAGGATCTACTGCGGTGGGTTTTATAGGATCTACTGCGGTGGGTTTTATAGGATCTACTGCGGTGGGTTTTATAGGATCTACTGCGGTGGGTTTTATAGGATCTACTGCGGTGGGTTTTATAGGATCTACTGCGGTGGGTTTTATAGGATCTACTGCGGTGGGTTTTATAGGATCTACTGCGGTGGGTTTTATAAGATCTACTGCGGTGGGTTTTATAGGATCTACTGCGGTGGGTTTTATAGGATCTACTGCGGTGGGTTTTATAGGATCTACTGCGGTGGGTTTTATAGGATCTACTGCGGTGGGTTTTATAGGATCTACTGCGGTGGGTTTTATAGGATCTACTGCGGTGGGTTTTATAGGATCTACTGCGGTGGGTTTTATAGGATCTACTGCGGTGGGTTTTATAGGATCTACTGCGGTGGGTTTTATAAGATCTACTGGCACTAACTCTTTTCTTTCTTAACCCTTATTTTCCCATCTTTTCTTTCAGAGCTTTCCATGCGGGTGGCGATCAGAAGGTAAGAGTGTCTGGCCTGCATCCCAAACACCACCCTATTCCCTGTATAGTGCACTACTCTATCAGGGCTGCATCCCAAACACCACCCCTATTCCCTGTATAGTGCACTACTCTATCAGGGTTGCATCCCAAACACCACCCCTATTCCCTGTATAGTGCACTACTCTACCAGGGCTGCATCCCAAACACCACCCCTATTCCCTGTATAGTGCACTACTCTACCAGGCCTGCATCCCAAACACCACCCCTATTCCCTGTATAGTGCACTACTCTATCAGGGCTGGATCCCAAACACCACCCTATTCTCTGTATAGTGCACTACTCTATCAGGGCTGGATCCCAAACACCACCCTATTCCCTGTATAGTGCACTACTCTACCAGGCCTGCATCCCAAACACCACCCTATTCCCTGTATAGTGCACTACTCTACCAGGCCTGCATCCCAAACACCACCCTTATTCCCTGTATAGTGCACTACTCTATCAGGGCTGCATCCCAAACACCACCCTTATTCCCTGTATAGTGCACTACTCTATCAGGGCTCAGGTCAAAAGTAGTAAGATATACATGGAAAGGGGTTTCACATTTTTTGCATTTTTAATGTCTGTGTCTGTCTTAACCTCACACCTCCTGAAACCCTGTGAATGGTGACGCTTCTGCAATGTGAATCGACAGATCCCTGTCTTCACTAGGCAGTGACTAAGCAGTCAGTCAAGTCCTCCGTCTTTCATAGTCCAGAACATTATTACCCTGTCTATGACAATGCTCACATACCGTTTCCCCTACAAGGCTGGTAATATTGCATTGTGGTGTCAGATGAGAGGAATTGACCCTGTTTGGCTCCTAGTGGTGTCTCTTAACAACTTACACACTCACCTTGCATTTAAAGTCTCCACAGTCATTCTGATTCAGTATGATTCTGGCCACCCCTCATAGCCTGGTTCCTCTCTAGGTTTCTTCCTAGGTTCTGGCCTTTCTAGGGAGTTTTTCCTAGCCACCGTGCTTCTACACCTGCATTGCTTGCTGTTTGGGGTTTTAGGCTGGGTTTCTGTACAGCACTTTGAGATATCAGCTGATGTACGAAGGGATTTATAAATACATTTGATTTGATTATACACGTCGTGTGACCCTAAACAGCGTTGTACAATCCCAGACTCAAGGCAACATAATGAAAACTCTTACGATAACGTTATCATGCCAAGTTCATAGTTCAAACCCTATTACAGAAATGTAATATGATTTGTATTGGAAGGCATCTAAACATCTTACCCCATAATAACATCCTCTCTGACACACTGAGAAATCCTAGCTGAGGAAAAAAAACAGTGCAACTCTATGTTCAGTGAACATTTTTGGAAATCTATTTAAGTGTTAAGTAATTGAGTTGCACCAAGCTAACAGAGACCGAGGAAGATCCTCAGTGGGACAAACTCCAGCTTTCCAAGATGACATGGTTGCTTTCCAAATGGCTCTCTATTCCCTAGGTAGTGCACTACTGTGGGTAGTCAACGGGTCAAAAGTAGTGCACTATATAGTGAATGGGGTGCCATTTGGTCAGACAGTTGGGTGTGTTCACACTTCTTCGGCCTCTCCTCTCTCCACACAGAGAGACAGAGCTGGCCTTGGCAACACCTACTGTGGTTCTGATGTTCTGAGCCGTGTTGAGGCTAACACAGCTGGAGCAGATATTTGATACTGTGTGTGTGTGGTACATTACCACACTTATTTATTTATTTATTTTCATGTGTGTGTTTTCTCTAACTGCATGTTATTTGCTGTGTTTTTTTGCCGTGTCTCCCCCCCCCCCCCCCCCTCTCACACCCTGTAGGATTCACTCGCCCCCGCCTCCGTTCAGCCCAAATACTCCTTCGCCCCCAGCACCGCTATCAACAAGATGGCGCGGCCATTCACGCCGGGCGGCGGTAACACGGTCATTAAACCAGTGGCGTACGCCCCTAAAGTTAACACCCCGGTCCCCGTCAGCATGCTACAGCCACACAACGGGTAGGTACACAACCAAACAACCATGCAAACCAAATCAAATCTCAAAGACCAAATGTGAAACAAGTCACTCTGGGTTCCTGTGGAACTGGTGATTTCAGTATTTTATTTCAGATCTGAATCATTCAGGTAACTCTCTGGGGAGGAGAAATTGATGACCGCACCTTTTTAAGAGTGGTTGAGTTGTCGTAAAGTTGATTTTTATTTAACTTGAGAAGTCCATTTAAGAACAAATTCTTATTTACAATGACGGGCCTACCCCGGCCAATTGTGCGCTCCGCCCTATGGGACTCCCAATCACAGCCGGATGTGATACAGCCTGGATTCGAACCAGGGACTGTAGTGACACCTCTTGCTCTGAGATGCAGTGCCTTAGACCGCTGCGCCACTCGGGAGCCCAAATGATGATCTGATCAGAAGATGTCTTCTCCTGGTCTGTTGGGACCAGACTGTTGAGTAGAATACAGGATATCAAAATTTGACTTCCCATCAGCCAAATTCTCTCCACAGTGTCGTCAACATTCCTAAGTGACAATGTTGTTCGTCTGTCTAAAAGGTCCAAGAGTGCTCCTTTTTTTAAAAAACGTTCTCATTTAGGTCTGGTAGGAAGAGCAGTGTGTGTTCTGTCTTGACCGGGGGCGAGGGGGGGTCGTCCCAAACTGTTTCATTCAGGCCCCTCTTCCATCATTGGGGAACGTCCCGCACCAGGGTGATGTTTTTGTAACTCAGCGCTCCCTCTATTTATAATACCCCTGTCCATTTCTTGGGTCCCAAATGGCACTCTATTCCCTATAGAGTGCACTACTAGAGGGCCTTGGTCAAAAGTAGTGCACTAAATATGGAATAGAGTGCCATTTGGGACTAATAAATTGTTTCATCTCTGGCTTGCGTTAACAGAACGGAACAGTTTAAAAAGCTGGTTAACTAAACTGGAACATGTTGTAAGACTGACGTCATGTCTGACATGGAAGTCATGGCTTTCAGAAGTTGTTACATGTCTCCCTCTTCCTAACTGTGTTCAGTGTCCACGCGACACCCACCGCAGAAGGGGGGAGAACCTGTATACTGCTTTACAAGGGGTTTCTTAATGTCATTGGTCGGTTCTAAACAGCAGAAGGTTCTACGTCGACTGAAAAGGACCCTTGGATTTCATCGAATGTGATGTTCATGTGATCACATGTAAAGCAACGTGTGTTTTTCATGTTAATCACATGTATGTTTTCATGTTAATCACGTGTGTTTTTCATGTTAATCACGTGTGTTTTTCATGTTTATCACACGTGTGTTTTTCATGTTTATCACACGTGTGTTTTTCATGTTTATCACACGTGTGTTTTTCATGTTTATCACACGTGTGTTTTTCATGTTTATCACATGTGGTTTTTCATGTTTATCACATGTGTGTTTTCATGTTATCACGTGGTTTTTCTGTGAGAGGTGTACTGGTCACCTATAACATGACTTAGGCTGTGTCCTCAATGGCACTATATTCCCTGTACGCTGAGAGTACAAAACATTAAGGACACTTGCTCTTTCCATGACATAGACTGAGCAGGTGAAAGCTATGATCCCTTGTTGATGTCACTTGGTAAATCCGGTGTAGATTGAAGGTGAGGAGACGGTTTAAATAATGATTTTAAGCCTTGAGACAATTGAGACGTGGATTGTGTGCCATTCAGAGGGTGAATGGGCAAAACTAAATATTTTAAGTACCTTTGAACCGGGTATGGTAGTTGGTGCTGGGTGTACCGGCTTGTGTCAAGAACTGCAACTCTCTACAGTTTCCCGATATGTATCAAGAATGGTCCACCACCCAAAGGACATTCAGCCAACTGGACACAACTGTGGGAAGCATTGGCGTCAACATAGGCCAACATTCCCGTGGAACGCTTTCGACACCCTTGTAGAGTCCGTGCCCCGACGGGGAACGGGGGAGGTCTGACCAAGTGTTACTGTATGTTTTTTTTTTTCCTTCCAAATGTTGGTTGGAATATTCCAGAAGGGAGAAAGTAGGAAATCTAGAATACTCTGATCAGGATTTCTGGGAAAGTTTGCAGGATCTTGCAACCCTTATTCCATGCCTGATACTTGGTACATAGTCTACGGCCTTTGGTCACCGTGTCGGGGATGGGATAGGAAGGGTTAACATCTTTTTGGTGAGGTCTAGATGTTGTTTGCGGCTGTATTTAGCTGTGCTGTGCTGTGCTCAGGATCCTTTCGTTTAGAATCTGCTGAGCTGTCAGAATGTGTTTTACGAGCCTTGCTTGGAGAAGTCACACGGACCTGAAAGCCTGCCTTGTATAGCTCTTCTCATGCTTTCACTGCCTAAAACACTTCATGGAGAGAGAGAGAGGTTAAAAAAAAACAGACACTAGTTTGTTCAAACTCAACTTTATATGACGCGTCATGAAGATGTTATCAACAGTTAAGACCGCGTCTGTATTCTGTATAGCTCTTCTCATGCTTTCGGTGTCGCAAGCACGTCATACTGAGAAATGAGGGTTTATAACACTAGAAACAGTTGACTCTTTCGTGGAAAAAAGCTTCAAATTCAACCTGTGTTCTTCATGAGACTATTTTGAATCTCTTAAATGAAGTCATACAAAGTTGTTGTGAAGAGGTTTTTAAAGAAGCAGTACAAAGTTGTTGTAAAGAGGTTTTTAAAGAAGCAGTACAAAGTTGTTGTAAAGAGGTTTTTAAAGAAGCAGTACAAAGTTGTTGTGAAGAGTTTTTAAAGACGTAGTTTAGTCTTTTTCCCTCATCAGTCTTCCTCCAGTGACTTCAGTGGATTAGGTTTCCCACCGGAATCTAAACTGCCACTCCTTCACACAGCTGCTTTCCTTATGACAGAGACTAAATCATCCTGTCGTTCCGGTTCAGGTCTAATCTGTGACTTGTTAGAGGGCAGGGTTGTATGGACTGCCGTTCCGGTTCAGGTCTAATCTGTGACTTGCTAAGGGGCAGGGTTGTATGGACTGTCGTTCCTGTTCAGGTCTAATCTGTGACTTGCTAAAGGGCAGGGTTGTATGGACTGCCGTTCAGGTCTAATCTGTGACTTGCTAGAGGGCAGGGTTGTATGGACTGCCGTTCAGGTCTAATCTGTGACTTGCTAGAGGGCAGGGTTGTATGGACTGCCGTTCAGGTCTAATCTGTGACTTGCTAAAGGGCAGGGTTGTATGGACTGCCGTTCAGGTCTAATCTGTGACTTGCTAGAGGGCAGGGTTGTATGGACTGCCGTTCAGGTCTAATCTGTGACTTGCTAGAGGGCAGGGTTGTATGGACTGCCGTTCCGGTCTAATCTGTGACTTGCTAAAGGGCAGGGTTGCATGGACTCCCGTTCGGGTCTAATCTGTGACTTGCTAGAGGGCAGGGTTGTATGGACTGCTGTTCAGGTCTAATCTGTGACTTGCTAAGGGGCAGGGTTGTATGGACTGCCGTTCCAGTTCAGGTCTAATCTGTGATTTGCTAGAGGGCAGGGTTGTATGGACTGCTGTTCAGGTCTAATCTGTGATTTGCTAGAGGGCAGGGTTGTATGGACTGCTGTTCAGGTCTAATCTGTGATTTGCTAGAGGGCAGGGTTGTATGGACTGCCGTTCCAGTTCAGGTCTAATCTGTGATTTGCTAGAGGGCAGGGTTGTATGGACTGCTGTTCAGGTCTAATCTGTGATTTGCTAGAGGGCAGGGTTGTATGGACTGCCGTTCCAGTTCAGGTCTAATCTGTGATTTGCTAGAGGGCAGGGTTGTATGGACTGCCGTTCCAGTTCAGGTCTAATCTGTGATTTGCTAAAGGGCAGGGTTGTATGGACTGCCGTTCAGGTCTAATCTGTGACTTGCTAGAGGGCAGGGTTGTATGGACTGCCGTTCCGGTCTAATCTGTGATTTGCTAGAGGGCAGGGTTGTATGGACTGCCGTTCCAGTTCAGGTCTAATCTGTGATTTGCTAGAGGGCAGGGTTGTATGGACTGCTGTTCAGGTCTAATCTGTGATTTGCTAGAGGGCAGGGTTGTATGGACTGCTGTTCGGGCCTTTTGTATGTAAAGAAAAAAGATGGACGTCAAAATAACACTATTTAAACGCATCAAATAAGCTTGTTGACCAATCAGAACCTGACTATGAAATGTTTTCATGTAGGTTTTTACACATTGACTACACTATCACACCTATTTCATATGTTTCAGCGATTCACCGATATGTAAACTATGATACTGGTGAAGTTTTGTCTTGCCCCCCTGCCGCTCCAGAACGAGGTCGGACTCTGGGACAGTGCTGGTCAGGAAACAAAAGCTAGGCTAGTTAATGGATGCAAACGATGTTCTCCCCCCCCAAAACAACATTCATGGAATATATTCCAACCCTGCTGGAAGGGATTTATTTTTTTACAGAGGAACCGGTTGAATTTGAGGTCTATCCACTATAACAGTAGTAATCTAGTCTATGGGCGTACTAGCTAGTTTGGCAAGGCTGGGTGATACAGAACAAAGCAGGGAATGTGTCCGATGTCTAGGCATGTTGTATACTAGCAGGTCTGGTGTATTTGTACAGAGGTTCCCCTGCTGTCATGATGAATCTGTCCAATGGCACAACCGTATTACTGTGTCGTTATTGAAGTGTGTATGCAATGGACATACAGGGCCTTCGGGAAGTATTCAGACCCCTTGACTTTTTCTAGTTTTTATGTTATAGCCTTATTCAAAAATGGATAAAAATCATTTTGTTTTTCTCAATCAACACACAATAATACCCCATAACCACAAAAACAGGTTTTTAGAAATGTTTGCTAATTTATTAAAAATAAATTAAATATCACATTATTCAGACCCTTAGTTGAAGCACCAGTGATTACAGCCTTGTCTTCTTGGGTGATACAAGCTGTGCACACCTGTATTTGGGGAGTTTCTCCCATTCTTCTCTGCAGATCCTCTCAAGCTCTGTCAGGTTGGATGGGGAGCTGTACAGCTGTTTTCAGGTCTCTCCAGAGATGTACGATCGGGTTCAAGTCCGGACTCTGGCTGGGCCACTCATGGACATTCAGAGACTTGTCCCGAAGCCACTCCTGCGTTGACTTGGCTGTGTGCTTAGAGTTGTTGTCCTGTTGGAAGGTGAACCTTCGCCCCAGTCTGAGGTCCTGAGCGCTCTGGAGTAGGTTTTCATCAAGCATCACTCTGTACTTTTCTCTGTTCCTCTTTCCTTCGATCCTGCCTAGTCTCCCAGTCTCTGACGCTGAAAAACATCCCCACAGCATGATTCTGCCACCACAGTGCTTCACCGTAGGGATGGTGCCAGGTTTGCTCCAGGCGTGACGCTTGGCATTCAAGCCAACGAGTTCAATCTTGCTTTCATCAGACCAGAGAATCTTGTTTCTCATTGTCTGAGATGGCAAACTCCAAGCGGGGTCATGTGCCTTTTAAAAGGAACTCTATAGAGATCTGACAGAGTGACCATCGGGTTCTTGGTCACCTCCCTGACCAAGGCCCTTCTCCCCCGATTGCTCAGTTTGGCCGTTGCGGCCAGCTCTAGGAAGAGTCTTGGTGATTCCAAACTTCTTCCATTTAAGAATGCTGGAGGACACTGGGTTCTTGGGGACCTTCAATGCTGCAGAAATATTTTTGTACCCTTCTGTGCCTCGCCACATCTGTCTCGGAGCTCTACGGACAATTTCCTTCGCCCTCATAGTTATTTATTTATTTTTGCTCTGACATGCACTGTCAACTTTGGGACTTTATATAAACAAGTTTGTGCCTTTCCAAATCATGTCCAATCAATTGCATTTTACCACAGGTGGACTCCAAGTTGTAGAAACATCTCAAGGATGTTCAATGGAAACAGGATGAACCTGAGCTCAATTTCGAGTCTCATAGCAAAGGGTCTGAATACTTATGTAAATAAGGTATTTCTGTTTTTTGTTTTTTTATACATTGGTGAACATTGATGGGGTATTCTGTGTGGACTGGAGGAGTTTTAGTTGTTTGTATAATAATAACATAACAACATGTCGAACAAGTCAAGGGAATAATCCCCACTGTATTTGACTTTCCGGTTGGTCGTAAATAAGTTCGGTTCTGCGCATAAATATGGGAATTTTACACCATTTGATGGAATAAATATGTGGGCCAGATAATTATTGTCAAAGAATGTGTTTTCAATGACCTTACCTAGTTGAACAAAGGTGAAATAAATAAATTGTTTTAGCAGTGAGGTAATCAGTCAATACAGCCATCAACTTGAACCCGGATCTGTTGTAGATCAGCGAGAGGAAGATGAGGACTCCGGGTGACTGTCACACAGCCTGCCTGCGAGTTTTTTTGTGTGACAGTCACTGAGTCTGCGTCGTCAGAACGCCCCGTGCGGCGCGTCTCTCTGACAGAACCCGTCAACAATGAAAGCCTGTGTGTGTTTTCACCCCACTGCACGATACTCTGCATCTCTGTCTCCTCGCCGTTGACTGTTCTCTGCAACTATTGTTGTTTTTTGTTCTTCCAAACTGACCCCCCCCCCCCCCCCCCCCCCCCCCCCCCCCATCTCCTTCTCTCTTCTTCTCTTCTTTCACCACGCAGATGGATGAGAAGTCAGTAAACTCTCTTTCTACTTCCTTTTTACTTGAATGTTAAATGTTAGTTTTCCTGCCAGTATCTGAGCTAGTGGTTAGTAATGATTAGTGAAGGTCTTTCTCTTACCAGTAGTAACAGTAACATAAGTTCGTTAATCATTGACTAATCAGTGATCATTCTTCAGAATTCTTCATCTAACAGTATTTCTCTCTTTCTTGTGTAATTTCTTGTCCATTCTGTCCATTCCGTCTCCCTCTTCCTCCTACCATTCTCCCTCCCTCCCTCCCTCCCTCCCTCCCTCCCTCCCTCCCTCCCTCCCTCCCTCCCTCCCTCCCTCCCTCCTTCTTCCTCCCTCCCTCCCTCCTTCCTTCTTCCCTCCCTACCTCCCTCTTCCTCCCTACCTCCCTCTTCCTCCCTCCCTCCTTCCTCCTCCCCTCCTACAGAGAGGATCAGCCTTTGTATGACCACCAGAATTACCAACACGAGAAGTAAGAGACAGATGCATTATGGTCCAGCCTGTTTGACCGCTGGTCACTAGACAGCCATGTTAGAGAGGACATATTGACACGGTGTCAGGGGGGACATATTGACACGGTGTCAGGGGGGACATATTGACACGTGTCAGGGGTGACATATTGACACGGTGTCAGGGGGGACATATTGACACGGTGTCAGGGGGGACATGTCAGAGGGGACACACTGACACGGTGTCAGGGGGACACATTGTCACGGTGTCAGGGGGGACACATTGGCACGGTGTCAGAGGGGACACATTGGCACGGTGTCAGAGGGGACATATTGGAGGACATACAGTACCAGTTAAAAGTTTGGACACACCTACTCAAGGGTTTTTATTTATTTTTTAAAATGTTCTACATTGTAGAATAATAGTGAAGACATCAAAACCATGAAATAACACATATGGAATCATGTAGTAACCAAAAAAATGTAAAATAATCTAAATATGTTTTATATTTGAGATTCTTCAAAGTAGCCACCCTTTGCCTTGATGACACCTTTGCACACTCTTGGCATTCTCCCAACCAGCTTCATGCATGCATTTCAATTAACAGGTGTGCCTTGTTAAAAGTTAATTTCTTTCCTTAATGCGTTTGAGCCAATCAGTTGTGTTGTGGCAAGGTAGGGTTGGTATACAGAATATAGACCTATTGGGTTTAAGAGCAAGGCCATATAATGGCAAGAACAGCTCAAATAAACAAAGAGAAATGACAGTCCGTCATTACTTTAAGTAAGTCAATTTCAATATCTTTGAAAGTTTCTTCAAGTGCAGCTGCAAAAACCATCAAGCGCTATGATAAAACTGGCTCTCATGAGGCCCGCCACAGGAAAGGAAGACCCAGAGTTACCTCTGATGCAGAGGAAAAGTTCATTGGAGTTACCAGACTCAGAAATTGCAGCCCAAATCAACTGTTCAGAGGAGACAGATTGAATCAGGCCTTCATGGTCAAAATACTGTAAAGAAACCACTACTAAAGGACACCAACAAGAAGAAGAGACCAAGAAACATGAGCCAAGAAACACGAGCAATGGACATTAGACCGGTGGAAATCTGTCCTTTGGTCTGATGAGTCCAAATGTGATATTTTTGGTTCTAAACGCTGTGTCTGTGAGATGCAGAGTAGTAGGTGAACAGATGATCTCTGCATGTGTGGTACCCACCGTGAAGCATGGAGGAGGAGGTGTGGGGGTGCTTTGCTGGTGAAACTGTCAGTGATTTTATTTATAATTCAAGGAGCACTTAACCAGCATGGCTGCCACAGCATTCTGCAGTGATACGCCATCCCATCTGGTTTGCACTTAGTGGGACTATCATGTGTTTTTCAACAGGACAATGACCCAACACACCTCCAGGCTGTGTAAGGGCTATTTGACCAAGAAGGAGAGTGATCGAGTGCTGCATCAGATGACCTGGCCTCCACAATCACCAAACCTCAACCCAATTGAGATGGTTTGGGATGAGTTGGACTGCAGAGTGAAGTCAAATCAAATTTATTTATATAGCCCTTCGTACATCAGCTGATATCTCAAAGTGCTGTACAGAAACCCAGCCTAAAACCCCAAACAGCAAGCAATGCAGGTGTAGAAGCACGGTGGCTAGGAAAAGCTCCCTAGAAAGGCCAAAACCTAGGAAGAAACCTAGAGAGGAACCAGGCTATGTGGGGTGGCCAGTCCTCTTCTGGTTGTGCCGGGTGAAGATTATAACAGAACATGGCCAAGATGTTCAAATGTTCATAAATTACCAGCATGGTCAAATAAGAATAATCACAGGCAGAACAGTTGAAACTGGAGCAGCAGCACGGCCAGGTGGACTGGGGACAGCAAGGAGTCATCATGTCAGGTAGTCCTGAGGCATGGTCCTAGGGCTCAGGTCCTAAGAGAGAAAGAGAATTAGAGAGAGCATACTTCAATTCACACAGGACACCGGATAGGACAGGAGAAGTACTCCAGATATAACAAACTGACCCTAGCCCCCCGACACACAAACTACTGCAGCATAAATACTGGAGGCTGAGACAGGAGGGGTCAGGAGACACTGTGGCCCCATTCGATAACACCCCCGGACAGGGCCAAACAGGAAGGATATAACCCCACCCACTTTGCCAAAGCACAGCCCCCACACCACTAGAGGGATATCTACAACCACCAACTTACCAACCTGAGACAAGGCCGAGTATAGCCCACAAAGATCTCCGCCACGGCACAACCCAAGGGGGGGGCGCCAACCCAGACAGGAAGATCACATCAGTGACTCAACCCACTCAAGTGACGCACCCCTCCTAGGGACGGTATGAAAGAGCCCTAGTAAGCCAGTGACTCAGCCCCTGTAATAGGGTTAGAGGCAGAGAATCCCAGTGGAAAGAGGGGAACCAGCCAGGCAGAGACAGCAAGGGCGGTTCGTTGCTCCAGAGCCTTTCCGTTCACCTTCACACTCCTGGGCCAGACTACACTCAATCATATGACCCACTGAAGAGATGAGTATTCAGTAAACACTTAAAGGTTGAGACCGAGTTTGCGTCTCTCACATGGGTAGGCAGACCATTCCATAAAAATGGAGCTCTATAGGAGAAAGCCCTGCCTCCAGCTGTTTGCTTAGAAATTCTAGGGACAATTAGGAGGCCTGCGTCTTGTGACCATAGCGTACGTGTAGGTATGTACGGCAGGACCAAATCAGAGAGATAGGTAGGAGCAAACCCATGTAATGCTTTGTAGGTTAGCAGTAAAACCTTGAAATCAGCCCTTGCCTTGACAGGAAGCCAGTGTAGGGAGGCTAGCACTGGAGTAATATGATCAATTTTTTTGGTTCTAGTCAGGATTCTAGCAGCCGTATTTAGCACTATCTGAAGTTTATTTAGTGCTTTATCCGGGTAGCCGGAAAGTAGAGCATTGCAGTAGTCTAACCTAGAAGTAACAAAAGCATGGATTAATTTTTCTGCATCATTTTTGGACAGAAAGTTTCTGATTTTTGCAATGTTACGTAGATGGAAAAAAGCTGTCCTTGAAACAGTCTTGATATGTTCGTCAAAAGAGAGATCACGGTCCAGAGTAACGCCGAGGTCCTTCACAGTTTTATTTGAGATGACTGTACAACCATTAAGATTATTTGTCAGATTCAACAGAAGATATCTTTGTTTCTTGGGACCTAGAACAAGCATCTCTGTTTTGTCCGAGTTTAAAAGTAGAAAGTTTGCAGCCATCCACTTCCTTATGTCTGAGACACATGCTTCTAGTGAGGGCAATTTTGGGGCTTCGCCATGTTTCATTGAAATGTACAGCTGTGTGTCATCCGCATAGCAGTGAAAGTTATTATGTTTTCAAATGACATCCCCAAGAGGTAAAATATATAGTGAAAACAATAGTGGTCCTAAAACGGAACGTTGAGGAACACCGAAATGTACAGTTGATTTGTCCGAGGACAAGCCATTCACAGAGACAAACTGATATCTTTCCAACAGATAAGATCTAAACCAGGTCAGAACTTGTCCGTGTAGACCAATTTGGGTTTCCAATCTCTCCAAAAGAATGTGGTGATCGATGGTATCAAAAGCAGCACTAAGGTCTAGGAGCACGAGGACAGATGCAGAGCCTTGGTCTGATGCCATTAAAATGTCATTTACCACCTTCACAAGTTGAGTCTCACCCAACAAGTGCTCAGCATATGTGGGAACTCCTTCAAGACTGTTGGAAAAGCATTCCAGGTGAAGCTGGTTGAGAGAATGCCAAGAGTGTGCAAAGTATTCATCAAGGCAAAGAGTGGCTACTTTGAAGAATCTTAAACACTTTTCTACACATGATTCCATATGTAGAAAATAGTTTTCTTTTAAATAAAGAGAACCTGTTGATTGAGTAAGTGTGTCCAAAACTTTTGACTGGTATTTCATGTCGGTTGAATATGACATGGGATGCATCCAAAATGGCACCCTATCCCATATGTAGTGCACTACTTTTGACCAGGGATACACGTCGCTGGGTTCACGTCATGGTGGTTTCAACCACGTGATAACGTCATGTCTGTGTGTAGGCACGGTTTGTTATGTTAACGTTGTTGGAACGTTGAGCGTGTACTGTGCATGGTCCGTTTAACGTTATATTAACGTTGTGGTGACGTTGGGGTGTGTACTAGGCACGGTCTGCGGGTGGATGTCATCCCCATGTTCATCCCCAACGACCGCAGCAAGAAGAGGCTGATCGAGGACACTCAGGATTGGCAGCCCCGCACAGGCACTACCCAGTCCCGCTCCTTCCGTATGCTGGCCCAGCTCACAGGCACCGACTACAGTAAGTCGGTGAGAGAGCGAGGTCGGAGAGGGTGAGGGAGCGAGGTCGGAGAGGGTGAGGGAGCGAGGTCGGAGAGGGTGAGGGAGCGAGGTCGGAGAGGGTGAGGGAGCGAGGTCGGAGAGGGGGAGGGAGCGAGGTCGGAGAGGGGGAGGGAGCGAGGTCGGAGAGGGGGTGGGGGGGTTGTCAGTGGTCGAGAGGGGGAGAGTGAGTGATGTGGACAATGTCCTTTGGGCGTTGTGATTCGTTTGGGCGTTCTGATACTGTGTTTCCCCTTGGCTCTCTCAGTGCAGGACCCTGACGATGAGACAATGAAGAGGGCCAGGTAAACAGCCTGTGTGTTTATAAAGCCTGTGTGTTTATAAAACCTGTGTGTTTATAAAGCTATATAATATATATATATATATATAACTATGCCTGTGTGTGATGTCTACAGCTGACTCTGGCATAGTCTGTGTTACAGCCATCTTTAAGCTTCAACATGTGGTTTGGTGTGTGAGTTATACATGTGGTTTGGTGTGTGAGTTATACAGGTGGTTTGGTGTGTGTGTGTGAGTTAGTTATACAGGTGGTTTGGTGAGTGTGTGAATTATACAGGTGGTTTGGTGTGTTATACAGGTGGTTTGGTGTGTGAGTTATACAGGTGTTGTTTCAGGACCACTTTAGTAGATTTTCTGTCCCCGTATTGAGTTGTGATGTAGTTTTCCCACTGCTTCGTGAATTGTCTCTGTCTTTCTTCATTTCCTGTCTCTTCTCTTCTCTCTCGGGTGGTTAGGGAAAAGTTCCTTACAGAGATTCAGAGCCCCCGTTACGCCCGTCTGAGGGACTGGCACCACGAGAGGTCCGCACGCGCTCTCAACATCAAGTCCTGAGCATCACCACGGCAACATGCAGGGCCGGGCCGGAGCCCTAGCGATCGATAGCCATCAGAACGACGACAACGACTAAAACGACAATAGTCCGATTATCCAGACGACAACACACACACACACACACCAGACGACGACAACACACACACACACCAGACGACGACAACAAACACACACACCCCAGACGACAACACACACACACACACACACCCCAGACGACAACACACACACACACACACCCCAGACGACACACCCCAGACAACAACACACACACACACACACACCCCAGACGACAACGCACACACACACCCCAGACGACAACGCACACACACACCCCAGACGACAACACACACACACACCCCAGACGACAACACACACACACACACACACACCCCAGACGACAACACACACACCCCAGACATACAGAGGAGGAAGAAAAAACAAGTTAAAAAGATATATATAAAATAGAGGAATCTATGATCACTAAGCCATACGTGGAACCATTGCATTCTGAGCCTGTCTGACTGTCAGATTCCCTTCTTCTCCTTGACTAGGAGTTAGTGTTGATAACATCTTGTGGATCACCTTGTGTGTAACAGACCTGGGGCACATACGTCAAATATGATTGATTGATTGATTGATTGATCAAAATCCTGAGGTACGGGTGGGGGGGGGGGGGAATTTGCACTTCGGGACTGTTCTATTGGTCCCATTGTCCTGGAACAATCCAAATCAAGTCCACCTCAAGACTTCTACAGTATTTGACGAATGTATCGGACCCCAGTCTGCTTTGTTGTTCTGTTCCTCCTATTAAACTGTGTTACTCAGAGTTATCTGAACAGGGAGTGGGGTGGGGGGGGGGCAGCTGTTGGAACAGCGCTGTTCTTCCTATTAAACTGTTACTCAGAGTTATCTAAACAGGGAGGGGGGGGGACAGCTGTTGGAACAGCGTTGTTCTTCCTATTAAAATGTGTTATTCAGAGTTATCTAAACAGGGAGGGGGGGGGGGGACAGCTGTTGGAACAGCGCTGTTCTTCCTGTTCCATTCTTTATTCTGATTCTGTAGTTCTAGTTCATCTCCTGTTGATCTGTAAGCTCTGCTCTGAGTTCTGCTCTGAGTTCTGCTCTGAGTTCTGCTCTGAGTTCTGCTCTCTCTTTTTTTCTGTTTTCTGAACTCTCCCTTTGTTCTTTAGACCCCTCCCTCTTGATAAGAACGATAAATATATCTTGTACTGATGTCCTCATAAAACTTCTGAAAACACCTCCTCCTATTTGTCATTTATCTTTCTCTGCTTCCTTCTTTACTGCACTCTACACCACTATACTGCACTCTACTCTACTCTACTGCACTATACTGCACTCCACTCTACACCACTATACTGCACTCTACTCTACTCTACTCCACTATACTGCACTCCACTATACTGCACTCCACTCTACTATACTCCACTATACTGCACTCCACTCTACTCTACTATACTCCACTATACTGCACTCCACTATACTGCACTATACTGCACTCCGCTCTACTCTACTATACTGCACTCTACTCCACTATACTGCACTCTACTCCACTCTACTCCACTATACTGCACTCTACTCCACTATACTGCACTATACTCCACTCTACTGCACTATACTGCACTCTACTCCACTATACTGCACTCTACTCTACTATACTGTACTCTACACCACTATACTGCTCTCTACTCCACTCTACTGCACTATACTGCACTCTACTCCACTATACTGCACTCTACTCTACTATACTGTACTCTACTCCACTATACTGCTCTCTACTATACTGCTCTCTACTCCACTATACTGTACTCTACTGCACTATACTGCACTCTACTCTACTCCACTATACTGCACTCTACTCTACTCCACTATACTATACTCCACTATACTGCACTATGCTGTACTCTACTCCACTATACTGCACTCTACTCCACTATGCTGTACTCTACTGCACACTACTCCACTATACTGTACTCTTCTCCACTATACTGCACTCTACTCCACTATACTGCACTCTACTCCACTATACTGCACTCTACTGCACACTACTCCACTATACTGTACTCTTCTCCACTATACTGTACTCTTCTCCACTATACTGCACTCTACTCCACTATACTGTACTCTACTCCACTATACTGCACTCTACTCCACTATACTGTACTCTACTGCACACTACTCCACTATACTGTACTCTTCTCCACTATACTGCACTCTTCTCCACTATACTGCACTCTACTCCACTATACTGCACTCTACTCCACTATACTGCACTCTACTCCACTATACTGCACTCTACTCCACTATACTGTACTCTACTGCACACTACTCCACTATACTGTACTCTTCTCCACTATACTGTACTCTACTCCACTATACTGCACTCTACTCCACTATACTGCACTCTACTCCACTATGCTGCACTCTTCTCCACTATACTGTACTCTACTCCACTATACTGCACTCTACTCCACTATACTCTACTCCACTATGCTGCACTCTTCTCCACTATACTCTACTCTACTCCACTATACTGCACTCTACTCCACTATACTCTACTCCACTATGCTGCACTCTTCTCCACTATACTCTACTCTACTCCACTATACTATACTCTACTCCACTATGCTGTACACTACTCCACTATGCTGCACTCTTCTCCACTATTCTGTACTCTACTCCACTATACTGCACTCTGCATTACTGTACTCTGCAATACTGTACTGTACTCTGCAATACTATACTCTACCATGCAATACTATACTCTACCATGCAATACTATACTACGCAATACTATACTAGCCCTAACCCTCTGCGATACTCTACCAGTATACTTTACCATGAAGTACTTACTATACTCTACCATCCGATACTCACTATACTCTACAATACTATTCCATGCAATACTCATTATACTGTACAGTACTATACCATCAATACTCATTATACTGTGCAGTACTATACCATGCAATACTCATTATACTGTACAGTACTATACCATCAATACTCATTATACTGTGCAGTACTATACCATGCAATACTCATTATACTCTACAGTACTCTACCATCGCATACTCATTATACGCTACAGTACTCTACCATCCAATACTCATTGTACTGTACAGTACTATCATGCAGTACTCACTATACTGTATAGTACTACCATGCAGTACTCACTATACTGTATAGTACTATCATGCAGTACTCACTATACTGTACAGTACTCTACCATCAATACTCATTATACTGTACAGTACTATCATGCAGTACTCACTATACTGTATAGTACTACCATGCAGTACTCATTATACTGTATAGTACTACCATGCAGTACCATGCAGTACTGTATAGTACTATCATGCAATATTACCTACTGATATGTAATAGTCTCCATGTGGTTTTTGACACTAGAGTCAGCACACCACGTAGAAGGGAGCAGTAGATCATCTCAGTGATTCTAGACTATCGTTGTGCGTCAATGTGCAATGGTTTTTTTTTTCATTGAACTTTTGGCAAACAGATGGAAGGTGTGTGTGCGTGTGTGTGTATTAGTAGGCATCACTCTGATAACTGGCTGTAGAAAAGTCTGCATCTTGTCACGTTACATCAGACACGGATGATTTGGATAATGAAGCTGTCTGTAATATAGTAGTGGTGTCAAAACCAAAACTTATCGCGCTGTTCACACCACGGTCGTAACAGGTGTAACGACGTCGTGTCTCATTTGGATAGACAACGACCAGAACGATTTTAAATAGATATTTGGTCCGGTTCTACTATCACAAATACTGTTACGTCTTTCATTCCTCTGTAATATATGTTGAGTTCTCTCTGCCGTTTTTACAAGTTGTTTTTAATGTAGTATGTAGAGATGGTAGTTGTATCCAGAGATGTCTGTAGACACCTGTTACTGAGACAAATGCTGTTAACTCTAAAGAAGGGGTAGGCGACTTGATTCGGCCGAGGACGGACGGTCGGAACATAATCGCCATCATTATAATAATTTGTACACTGCAAATTGACCACAACTAAGCCCCAAAAACAGGTTATTTTCAAATACAATCATGCCATACCTTGATTACATTGAGACATGATCACGTCTCTTTTGTGGGAAGGAAAATACTTGGACAGATTCCCTAAATTATACACTTGACCAACCGCCTCAATTTGGTTTCTGAAAGTAGAGACTCGGAGCTACAAAATAGTTTATCATACACTGTAGTTGAGGAACAATGGGAAAGTAATTCTGCTTTCGAAGTTGATGAACTTGTAACGCCACATATGAGAAAATGGCCCTTGAATGTTTTGGTATCTGGTGAAGGGTTCTTCTTTGTCGACACCCATTCAGCATCGTTCACACCCCCTGAAGCTTTAGCCCCACCCATTCATCATCGTTCACACCCCCTGAAGCTTTAGCCCCACCCATTCAGCATCGTTCACACCCTCTGAAGCTTTAGCCCCACCCATTCAGCATCGTTCACACCCCCTGAAGCTTTAGCCCCACCCATCTCTTTAAGGATTCACATGTCAGGCCATGTGCTAAACACAGTGAGTAGTTTTAGTAAACAACCAAAGATTTCAAGACTAAAATGTGTAACTAGTAGCCTACAATAAGGAAAAACTCTAAGTAAAAATACACTTAGTCCTTGGCCTATATCCTAATCTGACTTTGGTGCAGGTCATGTTGTTCTTCACATTACAAACTCTGGTAAACACACACTATATCAAATACAATCTAAGTTTATTTGTCACATACACTGGATACAGAAGGTGTAAACTGTACAGTGAAACGGTTACTTGCGTATTAGCAATGTCAAATAGTGTCCAGATAAAAAATATTTTATAATTATTGAATGATTCTTACCAATACACTTGTTCAAGTTGATGGTTCATGTGAAAGAAATGGATGTCGGAGGAAACGCTGCTCAACTGACCGTAATCAGCCTGCAGGCGCCAGGTCCGCCACAAGGAGTCACTAGAGCCACAATGAGCCAAGCCCCTCCCCTAACCCTGATGACGCTGGGCCAATTGTGCGCCGCCCTATGGGACCCAGTCACGACACAGCCTGGGGTCGATCCCGTGCTTGTAGTGATGCCTCTAGCACTACTGCAGTGCCTTAGACCGCTGCGCCACTCAGTAGGCCCTAATATTAATATATATATATATATATATTTTTTTTATTTATTTTTTATTTTATTTTATTTATTATTAACTTTAAATCAGGGATTTCCTTAGTCTGATTTAATGTTCATGTCACAATCGTCCTTCAGAAAATAGCCCAGCACAACTTTTTCCCACCTATCTTTTGTTGATAGCGCCTGCTTAATTCTGGTCAGCAATGTTGTTGAGAGTAGTAGCAACACGTTTGCTGTTCTCCATGACTAGCGTTATACCTTTCAAACAAGGATGGATCTACACATACTGAGCAGCTCATGTTTTAGACAGAAGCATGTTACATGGCCGACCAATCCGAACTCATCTCTCGGCATGCCCAGCCCATCCATTTATCTCAGCCAATCATGGCAAGAGGAAAAGGTTCCTGTCTTTTTTTTCCGGGGGCTAAACCAAATAGGCTCGTAATTTTAACCATTTTATTCGTATTTACAGGTGGCATACAAGTTAGTTATTAAGGCACATCAGAGTTCACATTTCAGTCTCTCCTCTTATATTTCCTTCCGCTTCTCTCCTCTCCACTTCTCTCCTCTCCTCTTCTCTTCTCTCCTCTCCTCTTCTCTCTACTTCTCTCCTCTCCTCTTCTCTCCACTTCTCTCCACTTCTCTCCTCTCCTCTCCTCTTCTCTCCACTTCTCTCCTCTCCTCTCCACTTCTCTCCTCTCCTCTCCACTTCTCTCCTCTCCTCTCCACTTCTCTCCTCTCCTCTCCACTTCTCTCCTCTCCTCTCCACTTCTACTATTTTTGTTGGGCCAAAAAAAACAAAACCGTGTGGCCTGTTGCTACCCCTACTCTACTGACTTGGGTCAATGTGCTGTTTGGAGGAATATGACTTGATCACGACAAATTCCCAGTCCACCTTCTAATACCTTTCCTTTCTGTAAGTAGTGGTATAGGCACAGAGAGATGTGAAATTAAGGAGCAATCGTTTCAATGGTTTACCATTTATGCTCCTTCGATTGAAATGTTTTTTTTTTTTAAACTCATAACATGATGTCGGACACTGCTGCCACTCTACCTCTTCTGAGTCACCATGGTAACCCTATAGCACCTGTTTCTAAGGAAGTGTGTGTTTCTTCCCAGCATCAAGGCCTCTCGGTCACCTGCTAAGGCCCAGACCCAGGCAGCCGACAAACCTGACGGTGAGTTACTGCAGGTCAGAGTTCAAATGACAGGGATACTGGTAATTTAACATACAAAATCCAAGCCTTTTATTTAGTAGTTAGATGCATTATAACATGCTATAAGCATTGAAATATTATATTTTACCTTTATTTAACTAGGCAAGTCAGTTAACAAACTCTTAATTTCAATGACGGCCTAGGAACAATGGGTTAACTGCCTGTTCAGGGGCAGAACGACAGATTTGTACCTTGTCAGCTCGGGGGTTTGAATTTGCATCCTTTCGGCTGCTAGTCCAACGCTCTAACCACTAGGCTACCCTGCCACCCCAATTATGCATTATAGCATGAGCTATAAGCATAGTAATGTATTGTAACATGAGCTATAAGCATAGTAATATATTGTAACATGAGCTATAAGCATAGTAATATATTGTAACATGAGCTATAAGCATAGTAATGTATTGTAACATGAGCTATAAGCATAGTAATGTATTGTAACATGAGCTATAAGCATAGTAATATATTGTAACATGAGCTATAAGCATAGTAATGTATTGTAACATGAGCTATAAGCATAGTAATGTATTGTAACGTGTTATAAGCACAGTAATGTATTGTAACGTGTTATAAGCATCCATACAGTCCCATGGTTCCTTTATAATCTACTGTATGAGTCTCCCTGTCTGTTGTATTGATACATTTCACTGGGTTCCCCAGCCTCTAAGGCTCCAGTCAACTCTGGTCCAAAGGTGCGCCCTCCGTGGGTGACTGACCCAGGTTTTGCTGACCGTTATGCCCCAGACAAGACCAGTACGGTTCTGACCCAGCACAGGCAGCCGGCCCAGCCTACGCCCATGCAGAACCGCTCCTCTATTCTACAGGCGGCTCAGCAGGCACCGGAGGACAGCGGAAGGACCCCTCTCTGTGGAGCCTGCAAAAAGATCATTAGGTGGGAACAATATGATTATATTGCCCCCTGTCTGTGAGATTAATAACTACAAGGCCTTTATTTACTACTGCCCCCTGTCTGTTAGATTAATAACTACAAGGCCTTTATTTACTACTGCCCCCTGTCTGTTAGATTAATAACTACAAGGCCTTTATTTACTACTGCCCCCTGTCTGTTAGATTAGTAACTACAAGGCCTTTATTTACTACTGCCCCCTGTCTGTTAGATTAATAACTACAAGGACTTTATTTACTACTGCCCCCTGTCTGTTAGATTAATAACTACAAGGCCTTATTTACTACTGCCCCCTGTCTGTTAGATTAATAACTACAAGGCCTTTATTTACTACTGCCCCCTGTCTGTTAGATTAATAACTACAAGGCCTTTATTTACTACTGCCCCCTGTCTGTTATTTATATATATATATTATATTATATTATATATATCACCCAATTCCTTAAATATTGCAAAATGTTTGACCAAAACCCTGAATGTCAAAGTTTCCCCCTATTGGGTCAATATAGCAAGTGTTGTTCCCTACATGAGTTCTACGTGGAAAAAGTAGTGTACTGTATAGAGAATAAACTCTATAGATTATAATTTCATAATAGACTAGATGTACTAGATCGAACTGCTAAAGACCTGATTTCCTAGACCATGTGACCTGACTAGGTAATACTCTTGGACTTGATATAATCGTATTATTGTTTTAAAAAAAAGATTTTAAAAACTGGAATGACCAGACATCTGACAGCTAAGTGGTTAATGTCCAGTAAGTCATGCCTGTGATGGTAGGATCACTGTTTTCCATTTTATAGAGAGCTGTGCCTAGAAACCTCTGTTACTCCCAGCTGGGCTTGTCTAACTGGTGTTTACGTTCTGTGTGTGTGTGTGTGTGTCTCTCTTTTGTGTGTGTGTGTGTGGGGCGTCTAGGGGCCGGTACCTGGTGGCTCTGGGTCAGTCCTGGCACCCAGAAGAGTTCCAGTGTTCCCAGTGTAAGGTGATGTTGGATGAGGGAGGATTCTTCGAGGAGAAAGGCTCAATCTTCTGCTCCAAGTGTTATGATAACCGCTACGCTCCCAACTGTGCCAAATGCAAGAAGATTATCATAGGGGTAAGATCTCTACTGTCCTGTCTACCGTCATCTATGATCATAGGGGTACGATCTCTACTGTCCTGTCTACTGTCATCTATGAGAATACTGTGGAATGTGGACCACATGCTAGTTTAGCAGGACAGGTCTACCGTCATCTATGAGAATACTGTGGAATGTGGACCACATGCTAGTTTAGCAGGACAGGTCTACCGTCATCTATGAGAATACTGTGGAATGTGGTCCACATGCTAGTTTAGCAGGACAGGTCTACTGTCATCTATGGGAATACTGTGGAATGTGGTCCACATGCTAGTTTAGCAGGACAGGTCTACTGTCATCTATGGGAATACTGTGGAATGTGGACCACGTGCTAGTTTAGCAGGACAGGTCTACTGTCATCTATGGGAATACTGTGGAATGTGGTCCACATGCTAGTTTAGCAGGACACAATGTACCTGTAAGCTGAGGCCTGACCCCCCCCCCCCCTCTTTCCTTCCTTCCTTCCTTACTTCCTCTGTTTAGGATATCATGCATGCTCTGAAGATGACCTACCATGTCCAGTGTTTCATGTGTGCTGCGTGTAAGAGCCCCATCAGAAACCAGGCCTTCTATATGGAGGAGGGAGAACCTTACTGTGAGAAAGGTGAGGCTTAGAGAGGTGTGTGTGTGTGTGTGTGTGTGTGTGTGTGTGTGTGTTGCCTTGTTAACTGTTGCTGTTCTAACCGTTTCAATGAAAACAGGAAAACTGTTATCGGGTTGGAGAAATAATGAGTTAAACTAGACACAGCCTCTGGTGTGGACAGATTGTCTCAGTGACTCTCTCGCTCCGTCCACAGCTACTAGATCATCTACTTAGATGACTTTTATGTTATGTGTTTGTCTATTGGTTTATATAAGTGGAGCGTGCTCCTGCTGTCTCTATTGTGCTGCTTTGCTATGACCCATGAAACCATTTACATCTCACAACACACACACACACCACAACCACACACACACACACACACACACACAATTTGATTTGAAGACCTTCAGCGTTGATAAATATTTTGCCGCCTCAGTACCTCTCTGGGATTGTGCTGCTCACACACACGCCACAACCACACACAACACACACACACTTCACAAGCACCACACAAACACCACACACAAAACACCACACAAACACACCACACACCACACCACACACACACACACCACACCGCACACACACACACACACCACATACTGGCTCTAAAGCCACTTTCTCAAAGTCCTGGAGATCCCGACAAAAGAAAACGACAATCAATTGAATTCTGTGGAGCAATCTACCCTCATCCCTTCAGCAGCAACATCACTGATGTCATCCCTTCCCTACATGCAACAGCAACATCACTGATGTCATCCCTTCCCTACATGCAACAGCAACATCACTGATGTCATCCCTTCCCTACATGCAGCAGCAACATCACTGATGTCATCCCTTCCCCTACATGCAACAGGAACATCACTGATGTCATCCCTTCCCCTACATGCAGCAGCAACATCACTGATGTCATCCATTCCCCTACATGCAGCAGCAACATCACTGATGTCATCCCTTCCCCTACATGCAACAGCAACATCACTGATGTCATCCCTTCCCCCACATGCAGCAGTAACATCACTGATGTCATCCCTTCCCCTACATGCAGCAGCAACATCACTGATGTCATCCCTTCCCCCACATGCAGCAGCAACATCACTGATGTCATCCCTTCCCTACATGCAGCAGCAACATCACTGATGTCATCCCTTCCCCTACATGCAACAGCAACATCACTGATGTCATCCCTTCCCCTACATGCAACAGCAACATCACTGATGTCATCCCTTCCCCACATGCAGCAGCAACATCACTGATGTCATCCCTTCCCCCACATGCAGCAGCAACATCACTGATGTCACCCCTTCCCTACATGCAGCAGCAACATCACTGATGTCATCCCTTCCCCACATGCAGCAGCAACATCACTGATGTCATCCCTTCCCCCACATGCAGCAGCAACATCACTGATGTCACCCCTTCCCTACATGCAGCAGCAACATCACTGATGTCATCCCTTCCCTACATGCAGCAGCAACATCACTGATGTCATCCCTTCCCTACATGCAGCAGCAACATCACTGATGTCATCCCTTCCCCTACATGCAGCAGCAACATCACTGATGTCATCCCTTCCTCTACATGCAGCAGCAACATCACTGATGTCATCCCTTCCCCTACATGCAACAGCAACATCACTGATGTCATCCCTTCCCTACATGCAGCAGCAACATCACTGATGTCATCCCTTCCCCTACATGCAGCAGCAACATCACTGATGTCATCCCTTCCCCTACATGCAACAGGAACATCACTGATGTCATCCCTTCCTCTACATGCAGCAGCAACATCACTGATGTCATCCCTTCCCCTACATGCAACAGCAACATCACTGATGTCATCCCTTCCCCTACATGCAGCAGCAACATCACTGATGTCATCCCTTCCCCTACATGCAGCAGCAACATCACTGATGTCATCCCTTCCCCTACATGCAGCAGCAACATCACTGATGTCATCCCTTCCCCTACATGCAGCAGCAACATCACTGATGTCATCCCTTCCCCCACATGCAGCAGCAACATCACTGATGTCATCCCTTCCCCACATGCAGCAGGAACATCACTGATGTCATCCCTTCCCCCACATGCAGCAGCAACATCACTGATGTCATCCCTTCCCCCACATGCAGCAGCAACATCACTGATGTCATCCCTTCCCCCACATGCAGCAGCAACATCACTGATGTCATCCCTTCCCCCACATGCAGCAGCAACATCACTGAAGTCATCCCTTCCCCCACATGCAACATCACTGATGTCATCCCTTCCCCCACATGCAGCAGCAACATCACTGATGTCATCCCTTCCCCACATGCAGCAGCAACATCACTGATGTCATCCCTTCCCCCACATGCAGCAGCAACATCACTGATGTCATCCCTTCCCTACATGCAGCATTACCATCACTGATGTCATCCCTTCCCCACATGCAGCAGCAACATCACTGATGTCATCCCTTCCCCACATGCAGCAGCAACATCACTGATGTCATCCCTTCCCCCACATGCAGCAGCAACATCACTGATGTCATCCCTTCCCCCACATGCAGCAGCAACATCACTGATGTCATCCCTTCCCCAAATGCAGCAGGAACATCACTGATATCATCCCTTCCCCCACATGCAGCAGCAACATCACTGATGTCATCCCTTCCCCCACATGCAGCAGCAACATCACTGATGTCATCCCTTCCCCCACATGCAGCAGCAACATCACTGATGTCATCCCTTCCCCCACATGCAGCAGCAACATCACTGAAGTCATCCCTTCCCCCACATGCAACATCACTGATGTCATCCCTTCCCCCACATGCAGCAGCAACATCACTGATGTCATCCCTTCCCCCACATGCAGCAGCAACATCACTGATGTCATCCCTTCCCCACATGCAGCAGCAACATCACTGATGTCATCCCTTCCCCCACATGCAGCAGCAACATCACTGATGTCATCCCTTCCCTACATGCAGCATTACCATCACTGATGTCATCCCTTCCCCACATGCAGCAGCAACATCACTGATGTCATCCCTTCCCCACATGCAGCAGCAACATCACTGATGTCATCCCTTCCCCCACATGCAGCAGCAACATCACTGATGTCATCCCTTCCCCCACATGCAGCAGCAACATCACTGATGTCATCCCTTCCCCACATGCAGCAGCAACATCACTGATGTCATCCCTTCCCCCACATGCAGCAGTAACATCACTGATGTCATCCCTTCCCCACATGCAGCAGCAACATCACTGATGTCATCCCTTCCCCTACATGCTGCAGCAACATCACTGATGTCATCCCTTCCCCCACATGCAGCAGCAACATCACTGATGTCATCCCTTCCCTACATGCAGCAGCAACATCACTGATGTCATCCCTTCCCCTACATGCAGCAGCAACATCACTGATGTCATCCCTTCCCCTACATGCAACAGGAACATCACTGATGTCATCCCTTCCTCTACATGCAGCAGCAACATCACTGATGTCATCCCTTCCCCTACACGCAACAGCAACATCACTGATGTCATCCCTTCCCCTACATGCAACAGCAACATCACTGATGTCATCCCTTCCCCTACATGCAGCAGCAACATCACTGATGTCATCCCTTCCCCACATGCAGCAGCAACATCACTGATGTCATCCCTTCCCCTATATGCTGCAGCAACATCACTGATGTCATCCCTTCCCCCACATGCAGCAGCAACATCACTGATGTCATCCCTTCCCTACATACAGCAGCAACATCACTGATGTCATCCCTTCCCTACATGCAGCAGCAACATCACTGATGTCATCCCTTCCCCCACATGCAGCAGCAACATCACTGATGTCATCCCTTCCCCCACATGCAACATCACTGATGTCATCCCTTCCCCACATGCAACATCACTGATGTCATCCCTTCCCCACATGCAGCAGCAACATCACTGATGTAATCCCTTCCCCACATGCAGCAGCAACATCACTGATGTCATCCCTTCCCCCACATGCAACATCACTGATGTCATCCCTTCCCCCACATGCAGCAGCAACATCACTGATGTCATCCCTTCCCCACATGCAGCAGCAACATCACTGATGTCATCCATTCCCCCACATGCAGCAGCAACATCACTGATGTCATCCCTTCCCTACATGCAGCATTAACATCACTGATGTCATCCCTTCCCCACATGCAGCAGCAACATCACTGATGTCATCCCTTCCCCACATGCAGCAGCAACATCACTGATGTCATCCCTTCCCCCACATGCAGCAGCAACATCACTGATATCACCCCTTTCCCCCACATGCAGCAGCAACATCACTGATGTCATCCCTTCCCTACATGCAGCAGCAACATCACTGATGTCATCCCTTCCCCCACATGCAGCAGCAACATCACTGATGTCATCCCTTCCCCACATGCAGCAGCAACATCACTGATGTCATCCCTTCCCCCACATGCAGCAGTAACATCACTGATGTCATCCCTTCCCCACATGCAGCAGCAACATCACTGATGTCATCCCTTCCCTACATGCAGCAGCAACATCACTGATGTCATCCCTTCCCCCACATGCAGCAGCAACATCACTGATGTCATCCCTTCCCCCACATGCAGCAGCAACATCACTGATGTCATCCCTTCCCCCACATGCAACATCACTGATGTCATCCCTTCCCTACATGCAGCAGCAACATCACTGATGTCATCCCTTCCCCTACATGCAACAGGAACATCACTGATGTCATCCCTTCCTCTACATGCAGCAGCAACATCACTGATGTCATCCCTTCCCCTACACGCAACAGCAACATCACTGATGTCATCCCTTCCCCTACATGCAACAGCAACATCACTGATGTCATCCCTTCCCCTACATGCAGCAGCAACATCACTGATGTCATCCCTTCCCCTACATGCAGCAGCAACATCACTGATGTCATCCCTTCCCCTACATGCAGCAGCAACATCACTGATGTCACCCCTTTCCCCCACATGCAGCAGCAACATCACTGATGTCATCCCTTCCCCACATGCAGCAGCAACATCACTGATGTCATCCCTTCCCCCACATGCAGCAGCAACATCACTGATGTCATCCCTTCCCCACATGCAGCAGCAACATCACTGATGTCATCCCTTCCCCCACATGCAGCAGTAACATCACTGATGTCATCCCTTCCCCACATGCAGCAGCAACATCACTGATGTCATCCCTTCCCCTATATGCTGCAGCAACATCACTGATGTCATCCCTTCCCCCACATGCAGCAGCAACATCACTGATGTCATCCCTTCCCTACATACAGCAGCAACATCACTGATGTCATCCCTTCCCTACATGCAGCAGCAACATCACTGATGTCATCCCTTCCCCCACATGCAGCAGCAACATCACTGATGTCATCCCTTCCCCCACATGCAACATCACTGATGTCATCCCTTCCCCACATGCAACATCACTGATGTCATCCCTTCCCCACATGCAGCAGCAACATCACTGATGTAATCCCTTCCCCACATGCAGCAGCAACATCACTGATGTCATCCCTTCCCCCACATGCAACATCACTGATGTCATCCCTTCCCTACATGCAGCAGGAACATCACTGATGTCAAACTAAAACCAAAACCTTACAGTGGAAAAAAAAAGTTTTGCTGATGAATATGGTAACTCTCAACCTCTCCCCACCTCTCCCCTCCTCCTTTCTATCACTAACCTCTCTCACCCCCCCCCCCCTCTCTCTCTCCCTGCAGATTATGAGAAGATGTTTGGTACTAAGTGTCATGGCTGTGACTTTAAGATCGATGCTGGGGACCGCTTCCTAGAGGCCTTGGGATACAGTTGGCACGACACCTGCTTCGTCTGCGCTGTAAGTCTCCTGATTCACCTGGACCTCTGTCTATGTCACCTCTACCTGTCTACCTCACCTCTATCTCCATTCGTCTCTACCTCGGTCTATGTCACCTCTATCTACAGTTGAAGTCGGAAGTTTACCTACACTTAGGTTGGAGTCATTAAAACTAATTTTTCAACCACTCCACACATTTCTTGTTAACAAACTATAGTTTTTGCAAGTCGGTTTGGACATCTACTTTGTGCAGGACACAAATAGTTTTTACAACAATTGTTGACGGACAGAATATTTCACTTATAATTCACTGTATCACAATTCCAGTGGGTCAGAAGTTCACATACACTAAGTTTACTGTGCCTGTGAACAGCTTGAAAAATTCCATCATGGCTTTAGAAGCTTCTGATATACTAATTGACATCATTTGAGTCCATTGGAGGTGTACATGTGGATGTATTTCAAGGCCTACCTTCAAACCCAGTGAAGATGCTGGAGGACACAGGTACAAAAGTATCTATATCCACAGTATAACGAGTCCTATATCAACATAACCTGAAAGGCTGCTCAGCAAGGAAGAAGCCACTGCTCCAAAACCACCATAAAAAAGCCAGACTACGGATTGCAACTGCACATGGGGGACAAAGATCTGACTTTTTGGAGAAATGTCCTCTGGTCTGATGAAACAAAAATAGAACTGTTTGGCCATAATGACCATCGTTATGTTTGGAGGAAAAAGCGGGGAGGCTTGCAAGCCGAAGAACACCATCCCAACCGTGAAGCACGGGGGTGGCAGCATCATGTTGTGGGGGTGCTTTGCTGCAGGAGGGACTGATGCACTTCACAAAATAGATGGCATCATGAGGTAGGAAAATTATGTGCATATATTGAAGCAACAGCTCAAGACATCAGTCAGGAAGTTAAAGCTTGGTCGCAAATGGGTCTTCCAAATGGACAATGACCCCAAGCATTCTTCCAAAGTTGTGACAAAATGGCTTAAGGACAACAAAGTCAAGGTATTGGAGTGGCCATCACAAACCCTGACCTCAAAACCATGGAAAATGTGTGGAAAGAACTGAAAAAGCATGTGCGAGCAAGGAGGCTACAAACCTGACTCAGTTACACCAGCTCTGTCAGGAGGAACGGGCCAAAATTCACCCAACTTATTGTGGGAAGCTTGTGGAAGGCTACCCGGAATGTTTGACCACAGTTAAACAATTTAAAGGCAATGCTACCAAATACTAAGTCCGTGTATGTAAACTTCTGACCCACTGGGAATGTAATGAAAGAAATAAAAGCTGAAATAAATAATTCTGTCTACTATTATTCTGACATTTCACATTCTTAATATGAAGTGGTGATCCTAACTGATCTAAGACCAGGAATTTTTACTAGAATTAAATGTCAGGAATTGTGAAAAACTGAGTTTAAATGTAGTTGGCTAAGGTGTATGTAAACTTCCGACTTCAACTGTACCTTCGTCTCTACCTGTCTCTCCTGAACCTGCTCCAACCTACGTCTCTCTGCCTGTCTCTCCTGAACCTGCTCCATCCTACGTCTCTCCTGAACCTGCTCCAACCTACGTCTCTCTGCCTGTCTCTCCTGAACCTGCTCCAACCTACGTCTCTCTGCCTGTCTCTCCTGAACCTGCTCCAACCTACGTCTCTCTGCCTGTCTCTCCTGAACCTGCTCCAACTTACGTCTCTCTACCTGTCTCTCCTGAACCTGCTCCATCCTGGGTCTCTCCTGAACCTGCTCCAACCTACGTTTCTCTACCTGTCTCTCCTGAACCTGCTCCATCCTGGGTCTCTCCTGAACCTGCTCCATCCTGGGTCTCTCCTGAACCTGCTCCATCCTGGGTCTCTCCTGAACCTGCTCCATCCTGGGTCTCTCCTGAACCTGCTCCAACCTACGTCTCTCCTGAACCTGCTCCAACCTACGTCTCTCTGCCTGTCTCTCCTGAACCTGCTCCATCCTACGTCTCTCCTGAACCTGCTCCAACCTACGTCTCTCTGCCTGTCTCTCCTGAACCTGCTCCAACCTACGTCTCTCTGCCTGTCTCTCCTGAACCTGCTCCAACTTACGTCTCTCTACCTGTCTCTCCTGAACCTGCTCCAACCTAAGTTTCTCTACCTGTCTCTCCTGAACTTGCTCCAACCTACGTTTCTCTACCTGTCTCTCCTGAACCTGCTCCATCCTGGGTCTCTCCTGAACCTGCTCCAACCTACGTTTCTCTACCTGTCTCTCCTGAACCTGCTCCATCCTGGGTCTCTCCTGAACCTGCTCCATCCTACGTCTCTCCTGAACCTGCTCCAACCTACGTCTCTCCTGAACCTGCTCCAACCTACGTCTCTCCTGAACCTGCTCCAACCTACGTCTCTCCTGAACCTAGTCCAACCTCAGTCTCTCTCTCTCAGTTCTGCCAGATCAACCTGGAAGGGAAGACGTTCTACTCTAAGAAGGATAAGCCACTGTGTAAAGGCCATGCCTTTGCTCCCGTCTGAGAGGGAGGGGGGAGAGAGAGGTGGTTCAGAGGGGACAGGAACCCTTCTCTGAACCCTGAAGACCTCCGCATCGCACAGCTCCAGTCACTCTCCACTCCACTGCAAACCAGACAGCTTTTCAGATCCTCACTATTGCTCAGCTAAAGATGTGTTCAGATATACTTCTATCCCTGGACTTTTCAAATGCATCCTGTGCTGGTTCCCTCCCACTGGCTCCCTCCCACTGGCTCCCTCTGCTGTCAGTCATACTTCCTGGTCTCTTAGTCTAAGATCTGAAGGAATTTGATGTCAACCTTTTTCCAACTATCTGCCTAGTTTCTCTACTGTTGTTCCTCATAGCAGGTTACTCTAGTATCATGTGTAGTGTTATTACAAACGGAGTCATTTCAAGCCTAAGCTCAATGCTGTATATCTCATGTATTACCAGTGAACCACTGAATATATATATATATATAATGTGTGTCATTCTCCCTCTGTGATTGTGATGCTAACCACTGTTGTTGACAAGTCATTCTTTACTGCAATGTGTCTAGTCAGTTCAACTGTTTGTGCAGCGGCTGTTAGTTTGGTAAAATATCACACTTTGCTCCATTTCACTTTGAAGTGACTTCAAAGTTGAACCAACCATTTTAGTGTGTAATTTTCTAAGATGTTACATTTAACCATCGCTCCACTACCAGCTTCATTTAAAGTCCCCTCTTAGTCTCTGGTTCGTTTGATGCCCCTCTATACTCCAGTACTTAAGGTAATATAAGGGGCAACCTTACTGCAGTACTTAAGGTAATATAAGGGGCAACCTTACTCCAGTACTTAAGGTAATATAAGGGGCAACCTTACTCCAGTACTTGAGGTAATATAAGAGGCAACCTTACTGCAGTACTTAAGGTAATATAAGGGGCAACCTTACTCCAGTACTTAAGGTAATATAAGGGGCAACCTTACTCCAGTACTTAAGGTAATATAAGGGGCAACCTTACTCCAGTACTTAAGGTAATATAAGGGGCAACCTTACTCCAGTACTTAAGGTAATATAAGGGGCAACCTTACTCCAGTACTTAAGGTAATATAAGGGGCAACCTTACTGCAGTACTGTTGGTAATGGGCAACCTTACTCCAGTACTGTTGGTAATGGGCAACCTTACTCCAGTACTGTTGGTAATGGGCAACCTTACTGTAGTACTGTTGGTAATGGGCAACCTTACTGTAGTACTGTTGGTAATGGGCAACCTTACTGTTGTACTGTTGGTAATGGGCAACCTTACTGTTGTACTGTTGGTAATTGGCAACCTTACTGTTGTACTGTTGGTAATGGGCAACCTTATTGCAATACTGTTGGTAATGGGCAACCTTATTTCAGTACTGTTGGTAATGGGCAACCTTACTGTTGTACTGTTGGTAATGGGCAACCTTATTGCAGTACTGTTGGTAATGGGCAACCTTATTCCAGTACTGTTGGTAATGGGCAACCTTACTGTAGTACTGTTGGTAATGGGCAACCTTACTGTTGTACTGTTGGTAATGGGCAACCTTACTGTTGTACTGTTGGTAATTGGCAACCTTACTGTTGTACTGTTGGTAATGGGCAACCTTATTGCAGTACTGTTGGTAATGGGCAACCTTACTCCAGTACTGTTGGTAATGGGCAACCTTACTGCAGTACTGTTGGTAATGGGCAACCTTACTCCAGTACTGTTGGTAATGGGCAACCTTACTGTAGTACTGTTGGTAATGGGCAACCTTACTGTTGTACTGTTGGTAATGGGCAACCTTACTGTTGTACTGTTGGTAATTGGCAACCTTACTGTTGTACTGTTGGTAATGGGCAACCTTATTTCAGTACTGTTGGTAATGGGCAACCTTACTGTTGTACTGTTGGTAATGGGCAACCTTATTGCAGTACTGTTGGTAATGGGCAACCTTATTTCAGTACTGTTGGTAATGGGCAACCTTACTGTTGTACTGTTGGTAATGGGCAACCTTATTGCAGTACTGTTGGTAATGGGCAACCTTATTCCAGTACTGTTGGTAATGGGCAACCTTACTGTAGTACTGTTGGTAATGGGCAACCTTACTGTTGTACTGTTGGTAATGGGCAACCTTACTGTTGTACTGTTGGTAATTGGCAACCTTACTGTTGTACTGTTGGTAATGGGCAACCTTATTGCAGTACTGTTGGTAATGGGCAACCTTACTCCAGTACTGTTGGTAATGGGCAACCTTACTGCAGTACTGTTGGTAATGGGCAACCTTACTGCAGTACTGTTGGTAATGGGCAACCTTACTGTAGTACTGTTGGTAATGGGCAACCTTACTGTTGGTAATGGGCAACCTTACTGTTGTACTGTTGGTAATTGGCAACCTTACTGTTGTACTGTTGGTAATGGGCAACCTTATTGCAGTACTGTTGGTAATGGGCAACCTTATTTCAGTACTGTTGGTAATGGGCAACCTTACTGTTGTACTGTTGGTAATGGGCAACCTTATTGCAGTACTGTTGGTAATGGGCAACCTTATTCCAGTACTGTTGGTAATGGGCAACCTTATTCCAGTACTGTTGGTAATGGGCAACCTTATTCCAGTACTGTTGGTAATGGGCAACCTTACTGCAGTACTGTTGGTAATGGGCAACCTTACTGTTGTACTGTTGGTAATGAGCAACCTTACTGTTGTACTGTTGGTAATGGGCAACCTTACTGTTGTACTGTTGGTAATGGGCAACCTTACTGTAGTACTGTTGGTAATGGGCAACCTTACTGTAGTACTGTTGGTAATGGGCAACCTTACTGTAGTACTGTTGGTAATGGGCAACCTTACTGTAGTACTGTTGGTAATGGGCAACCTTACTGTTGTACTGTTGGTAATGGGCAACCTTATTGCTGTAAGGAAATCAGTCAATTGTAAAAAATTAATTAGGCCCTAATCTTTGGATTTCACATGACTGGGCAGGGATGCAGCTATGGGGCGGCATAGGCACAGCCAATCAGATTAATTTTTTTCCCACAAAAGGGTTTTATCACGTCCGTCCTCCTTCCCACGCGGGAAGAAGCCGGATGTGGAGGTCCTGGCATGGTTAAACGTGATCTGCGGTTGTGAGTACTGCCGAATTCACAAAAAAACGATGTTGGAGGCATCTTATGGGGAAATAAAAATACAATTCTCCGGCAACAGCTCTAGTGGACGTTCCTTCAGGCAGCGGGCCATTTGCTCTCTCCCTCAAAACGTGAGACATCTGTGGCAATGTGTTGTGTGACAAAACTGCACATTTTAGAGTGGCCTTTGTCCCCGGCACAAGGTGCACCTGTGTAAATAGAACCCTATTCCCTATATAGTGCACTACTTTAGACCAGGGCCCTATTCCCTATATAGTGCACTACTTTAGACCAGGGCCCTATTGCCTATATAGTGCACTACTTTAGACCAGGGCCCTATTGCCTATATAGTGCACTACTTTAGACCAGGGCCCTATTCCCTATATAGTGCACTACTTTAGACCAGGGCCCTATTCCCTATATAGTGCACTACTTTAAACCAGAGCCCTATTCCCTATATAGTGCACTACTTTAGACCAGGGCCCTATTCCCTATATAGTGCACTACTTTAGACCAGAGCCCTATTCCCTATATAGTTCACTACTTTAGACCAGGGCCCTATTCCCTATATAGTGCACTACTTTAGTCCAGGGCCCTATTCCCTATGCCTCATTCCCTATATAAAGTAGTGCACTATATAAAGGAAATAGGGAGTACTTTAGGACACAGACCCATATTGCACTAGTCACTATAGATACTGTAGAACACTCCATATTGATCCCAGAATACTTCACTTCACGACAGCTATATTAGTAATTGATTCGTTTAAATTAGAATAGTAAAATCATAAAGGATTTTGTATTTTGAAGCATCACTGTCAATGTACTATTTATGGAAATAAACTATGGCTTGTTTACAGGGCTGGGGGTCAAATCCAGTTTAAACTATGGAAGTGAGATCTCACAGAACATTTATAGAATATCGTTACAACTAATTGACTGTTGGAATTGGAGTTGGAATTGACCCTAACTTTTTTTTATTTTTTTTATGGGATTTGTAGTCATTGTGTTGTCCTGGGATTTGTAGTCATTGTGTTGTCCTGGGATTTGTAGTCATTGTGTTGTCCTTGGGATTTGTAGTCATTGTGTTGTCCTGGGAGTCATTCTATACAAGTGGCTGTATGTATTGAACCAAATACTGTATAATCTAGGGATCTATTCAATCCGAATCTTTGAAATTCATCTTTAAAACGTTAATTACATTTAAAAGCATTGTTCCGAACTGTTTTTTGGCGGAGACTGCATTGGTAAATGCTGTATATATCGGCTCAATAGCAAATTACCTTTTAAAAAAAAATTGAAATCTGTAACGCTTCAGCAACAGCTGTTTGAATAGAGCTCAAGTCTCACAAGAGGCCTGTGAAGTAGTTCTTTGTTGGGTGTGTTTGAAACCAAATCATTTAGTAATGTACTGTATTTGTTTGTTTGTTTGTTTGCAGAGGGCTGAGATGGTTCTCGTCTGACATGAACCCATTCCTACAATTGTACACAATGTCAACCTAATGGTCTGATTCCCCCACTAACGTCAACTTCTGCTCCAAGAACAATAGGAATATAATTATAGAATTTTAAATAAAAAAAATATAATTGTTGTTGTATTAAAGTATTGTATACCAAGTGTCTTTTCAAGCTTTGCACACTGAGCTTTTTACAAAAAAATACTTAGTCAAAATACTTAAATTCGTACGAAAAGCTGCTCTATTCATGTGTACACGCTAGAGATGTTTTTAGAGGAATAATTGAAGTCCTTGATAGATGAGCTGTATTGTGTATTAGAACCAGTTAATTCATAAATAAATAAAATGTCAGCATTCCATACTCTCTTTTCCCTCTGCCGACCCGGCGCCAGAACGAATCATTTAGACAGGCGGTTTTTCGCCGGACCTCCTATGATCGGTGAGTTTCAAGTTTGAGGAAAGCGTACAATGTGTCCGACCATTTCTACCGATCTGTTTGGCGGCTATGAATAGTCTATTTTATATACAGTGGGGCAAAGAAGTATTTAGTCAGCCAACAATTGCAAGTTCTCCCACTTCAAAAGATGAGAGAGGCCTGTAATTTTCATCATAGGTACACTTCAACTATGACAGACAAAATGAGAAAAAAAAATCCATAAAATCACATTGTAGGATTTGTAATGAATTTATTAGCAAATTATGGTGGAAAATAAGTATTTGGTCAATAACAAAAGTTTATTATAAATGTCTAATTATAAATTATTGATGACTAAATACTTTTTTGCCCCACTATGTGCGTTTCAATAATGAACCGTTTTCGTTTCTCAAGCATGGTCACGTGGTTAATCATAAACAAATCAGAAGTAAAATGTCTCGAAGTTAAACATGTTACTGTTGAAAGGGCACTAGCCTCTTTTAATATGGACACACTGTGATCCAATTGGCTGCTAAAGAAATGAGAGCATAGAACGCAGAGAGCCTATAGGCCAAATGCAGCAGTAGGCGTAGGCCTGTAACTCCCATCAACAACTAAGTACAATACGTAGGCCTTAACGCCGACAATTAAAAACAGTGGAAAATATGCGGATGAAAATTCTGCTTCTTTCAATCACCTTCATCTCGCTTCTCCGTCTGTCTGCCTCCCTTTCTATCGGTCTTCACTTGAGCTATTGCTTGTGAAGTTCAACATTGCATCAAATTATCACAGGGCTCAGAACAGGGCAGCACGGCTGGCCCTTAAAAGTACACGGAGAGCTAACATTAATGACATGCATGTCAATCTCTCCTGGCTCAGAAGGGGAAGAGAGATTTGACTTCCTCATTACTTGTTTTTGTAAGAGGTATTGATAAGCTGAAGGTACTGAGCTGTTTTTTTAAATAATACTAGCACACAGCTCGGTTACCCATGCATATCCCACAAGTCCAGAACAGACTATGGGAGGTGCACAGTACTACATAGAGACATGACTACACGGAACTCTATTCCACAGTACTACATAGAGCCATGACTACATGGAACTCTATTCCACAGTAGTACATAGAGCCATGACTACATGGAACTCTATTCCACAGTACTACATAGAGACATGACTACATGGAACTCTATTCCACAGTACTACATAGAGCCATGACTACATGGAACTCTATTCCACAGTACTACATAGAGACATGACTACATGGAACTCTATTCCACAGTACTACATAGAGCCATGACTACATGGAACTCTATTCCACAGTACTACATAGAGACATGACTACATGGAACTCTATTCCACAGTACTACATAGAGCCATGACTACATGAAACTCTATTCCACAGTACTACATAGAGACATGACTACATGGAACTCTATTCCACATCAGGTAACTGATGCAGCAGTAAAATCAGATTTAAAAAGCAGGTAAAAATACACCTTATGGAACAGCGGGGACTGTGAAGAGACACACACATAGGCACAGACACATGCACACACATGATGACATACACACTATACACACACATACACATGGATTTTGTGTTGTAGATATGTGGTAGTGGAGAATGGGCCTGAGGGCACACACTTATTGTGTTGGGAATTATTTTATGAATGTATTGTAATGTTTTTAAAATGATATAACTGCCTTAATTTTGCCAGACCCCAGGAAGAGTATCTGCTGCCTTGACAGCAGCTAATGAGGATCCATAATAAATACAGAACAGGGTCTGGTACGAAGCTGTTGCTAACGAACTTGCAACATTGTATCAACTAGCCTGTTCCGGCCCCTCAGAGTTTCCTGCGGCAGAGAACTCGAACAGAACCCTGTTGTATTTATGATGTTTCCATGGTGATCATCAGATCATAATATTTTTCCTTTTCACATCGATGCTTGGTGATTATAGACGCCAGGAGTGTTCAAATACTGACAAACTATCCTTCGCAATAGAAGTTTTTATAAAAATAAAAAAACAAATAAAAAGAAAGACTTGTTGACTTGTGTGAGGCGAAGAAGAAATGAGTGGTGTACGCGGTGAGTTTAAGACTATCAGAAATAAATAATTGCCAATTGAGCACGTTCCTACATACGCATCCATTCTGCACCTTATCTTCGCCACACACCCTTCCCCTTCCTCTTGATGCAAAAAAATGTTTTTTATTATATTGAAGACACGTTATCTTTAGATGCTTTTCCCTGACAGCCGCGCAACGCAATAATCAGGGAGACATATTGTCATGCGCGCTACCCAAATTGCAGACTTCGCAAACACACTTGTGGTTTTGAAACAATCCACAGCTATTTTTTGTTTAAATAAGCTAGTGATCCTCTGTGGCTAAGTTATGCTCCCTACTGAAGTCTTTTTTGTATTGTTTATTTAGACCGGATTAATGATATAATTTTACTTTGGGGGAATCCATCACCCTAACACTGCAATGTGCACCTGCTGAATCCGGAGATCCACCCTATTTTTTTGTATTTATTTCACATTTATTTAACTAGGCAGTTGAGAACAAATTCTCATTTACAATGACGGCCTACCCCAGCCAAACACAGACGACGCTGGGTCATTGTCCGCTGCCCTATGGGGCTCCATATCATGGCCGGTTGTGATACAGCCTGGAATCGAACCAGGGTCTGTAGTGACGCCTCTGGCATTGAGAGGCAGTGAGCGCTGCGCCCCTTTATCCAAAAAGCGGGAATGCAGACAACAAGCTTAGGTCTGCATATTATTGCCATAGAATCGCATTGGACAGATTTTGGCAAGAGTGAGCCCTCTCACTTCGCCTCACCCTCTCTGCTCAAACCACAGTATCTCACCGGAGAAAGCATCTGAGAGAGCGAAATAGTGCCCCTCTATATTTATCTGTTTATCTGATGCTTATAGTATGACATACTTTTTTGGTCCAGACAGCATCAGTCCGTGTTGCCCAGCAACAGCCCCAAAACACCACTGCTCTAGAGGAGATCTGCATGGAGGAATGGGCCAAAATACCAGCAATAGTGTGTGAAAACCTTGTGAAGACTTACAGAAAACATTTGACCTCTGTCATTGCCAACAAAGGGTATATAACAAAGTATTGAGATAAACTTTTGTTATTTACCAAATACTTATTTTCCACCATAATTTGCAAATAAATTCATTTAAAATCCTACAATGTGATTTTCTGGATTTTTTTTCAAATTTTGTCTGTCATAGTTGCAGTGTACCTATGATGAAAATTACAGGCCTCTCTCATCTTTTTAAGTGGGAGAACTTGCACAATTGGTGGCTGACTAAATACTTTTTTGCCCCACTGTACCTTTTCCTTGTTGGCCAAAAAGCTAAATTTTAGTCTCATCTGACCAGAGTACCTTCTCCCACATGACTTTTGGCGAACACCAAATGTGTTTGCTTATTTTTTTCTTTAAGCAATGGCTTTTTTTTCTGGCCACTCTTCCGTAAAGCCCAGGTCTGTGGAGTGTACGGCTTAAAGTGGTCCTATGGACAGATACTCCAATCTCCGCTGTTGAGCTTTGCAGCTCCTTCAGGGTTATCTTTGGTCTCTTTGTTGCCTCTCTGGTAAATGCCCTCCTTGGGATGCAGACTCTCCCTAGCCATTTGGGGATGCAGACTCTCCCTAGCCATTTGGGAATGCAGACTCTCCCTAGCCATTTGGGGATGCAGACTCTCCCTAGCCATTTTGGGATGCAGACTCTCCCTAGCCATTTGGGGATGCAGACTCTCCCTAGCCATTTGGGGATGCAGACTCTCCCTAGCCATTTGGGGATGCAGACTCTCCCTAGCCATTTGGGTTACATCCCCAGGGTCTTCTGTTTGACTAAAAGCACTGAAAGTAAAACTCTTCAGCCGTTGTTTTAACAATATATAATTTATTTACATAGATTTCAGGTTGAATTACTATACAAACCTTTCTGAAATGTCATCGTTAGATATATACATAAGGCCAAGTAAACACTTGAAAGCACTTAGAAACGAATTTCCAAAATTCTACCCACAAATCCATATCACCGTTATCATTGTCTGAAAAGTTACATAAAAGTGCCTCGACTAAACAGACGCTTTTTTTTCTATCTCCACAAAAGTTTTTTTTGACCACACTTTACACTGAGTATACAAAACATTATGAACACCTGCTCTTTCCATGACATAGACTGAAAGCTATGATCCCTTATTGACGTCACAGGTTAAATCCACCTTCAATCAGTGTAGATGAAGGGGAGGAGACAAGTTATAGAATGATTTTTAAGCCTTGCGACAATTGAGACATGGGTTGTGTATGTGTGTGCCATTCAGAGGGTGAGTGGGTAAGACAAAATATTTAAGTGCCTGTGAACGGAGTATGATAGTAGGTGCCAGGCACAGTGGTTTGACTGTGTGAAGAACTGCAACGCTTGCTGGGCTTTTCACGCCCAACGGTTGCCTGCGTGTCCACCATCCAAAGGATGTCCAGCCAACTTGACACAACTGTGGGAAGTATTGGATTCAACATGGGTCAGCATCCCTGTGGAACGCTTTCGACACCTTGAAGAGTCCATACCCCGACAAATTGAGTCTGTTCTGAGGGCCAAAGGGGGAAGGGGGGTGAAACTCAATATTAGGAGGGTGTTCCTAATGTTTGGTATACCCAGTGACAATAAGGAACAGAAAAGTAAAAAAATAAAATAAAAAGGAATTATATAATTGCATAAGCGCTGTGTTGCGTGAGATACATACAGCATTTATTTTACTTGCAGAAAGGCAAGGAACATTGAATCAAGGAAATAAATAGAAAAAAAACATATAGTAGTCGATTTATTTTCTGTTCAAAAAAGGAAATTGATTTCAGTCGGAGTGAAACATCAAGATCACACACATGGAAATTCTTGACACTGAATAACAGTGATTGAAGCTGAGGAAACGTAGTGTGTGAAAGGTATCAGTTTTTCCATCTAAGCAGAGTCCACAACTCTCTTGGTAAAAGCGTCCATGTCATTTAAAAAACTGTCAAACTTGAGCTTTCAATCCGAGAGAGAAGAAAGCTTCGCGACGGAAATGGCATTTGTCATCCATTATGACAGCTAGTGATGTTTGTGTCAGACAAAGACCACAAAGTCCCAAATTGCACCCTATTCCCTATGTAAGTGCAATATGTTAGCCCAGGTCAAAAATAGTGGACTTACATAGGGGATAGGGTGCCATTTGGGAGCAATGCTAAGTTAGATGTTATCTGTTGTGGGTGGGTGGGAGTCTGGGTCCAGTGTCTTCCGGGGGTTGATGAGATACTCGGCTGTTATGCGCTTAGAAAACACATCACTGTCCATCATGGAAAAGGTGATAACGACTGTGCTACACAGTCATATTCTCACTATAGAACTGCCATGAACCATCTATGATGTGATGGATTGTGCAGCCTGGTCACCCGTGACACAAGTCAATATTCAACGTCCATCCATGTCTGAGGACGTCGGGAGATGAAGAGGAAACCGGCCATTAGGGGGCAACGGCGAGCACTTACCTTCAAGCAGGTTTCTGTTTTACTACGGTGATGGGGGTGGTGGACAGGCAAAAGCATCTGCCTCTGATTTTAAAGGTTGCGAATTCAAATCCAGCGATTAAATATCTGTTTATTTTGTTTTAAGCCTCAAACCTCAACCCTTACCTTAACCAATCAGAGTTAGTGCCTAACCTTAACCTTAAACACTTCGAAATTTGACATTTGGAACAACTACGAAAATTGACGTTTGAGAAACATGGATAAACGTTTAATTCTGACATGAGACTGTGAGAGATTGTAGGAAATGTCTGTGTGTGTAAACTATTGGTGTTCTGTCTCCAGTAGTTACCAGTGTAGTGGTGTTCTGTCTCCAGTAGTTACCAGTGTAGTGGTGTTCTGTCTCCAGTAGTTACCAGTGTAGTAGTAGTGGTGTTCTGTCTCCAGTAGTTACCAGTGTAGTAGTAGTGGTGTTCTGTCTCCAGTAGTTACCAGTGTAGTAGTAGTGGTGTTCTGTCTCCAGTAGTTACCAGTGTAGTAGTAGTGGTGTTCTGTCTCCAGTAGTTACCAGTGTAGTAGTAGTGGTGTTCTGTCACCAGTAGTTACCAGTGTAGTAGTAGTGGTGTTCTGTCACCAGTAGTTACCAGTGTAGTAGTAGTGGTGTTCTGTCTCCAGTAGTTACCAGTGTAGTAGTGTTCTGTCTCCAGTAGTTACCAGTGCAGTGGTGTTCTGTCTCCAGTAGTTACCAGTATAGTGGTGTTCTGTCTCCAGTAGTTACCAGTGTAGTAGTAGTGGTGTTCTGTCTCCAGTAGTTACCAGTGTAGTAGTGTTCTGTCTCCAGTAGTTACCAGTATAGTGGTGTTCTGTCTCCAGTAGTTACCAGTGTAGTAGTAGTGGTGTTCTGTCTCCAGTAGTTACCAGTGTAGCGGTGTTCTGTCTCCAGTAGTTACCAGTGTAGTGGTGTTCTGTCTCCAGTAGTTACCAGTGTAGTGGTGTTCTGTCTCCAGTAGTTACCAGTGTAGCGGTGTTCTGTCTCCAGTAGTTACCAGTGTAGTAGTGTTCTGTCTCCAGTAGTTACCAGTGTAGTGGTGTTCTGTCTCCAGTAGTTACCAGTGTAGTGGTGTTCTGTCTCCAGTAGTTACCAGTATAGTGGTGTTCTGTCTCCAGTAGTTACCAGTGTCTTAGTATTGGTGTTCTGTCTCCAGTAGTTACCAGTGTAGTAGTAGTGGTGTTCTGTCTCCAGTAGTTACCAGTGTAGCGGTGTTCTGTCTCCAGTAGTTACCAGTGTAGTGGTGTTCTGTCTCCAGTAGTTACCAGTGCAGTGGTGTTCTGTCTCCAGTAGTTACCAGTATAGTGGTGTTCTGTCTCCAGTAGTTACCAGTGTTTTAGTATTGGTGTTCTGTCTCCAGTAGTTACCAGTGTAGTGGTGTTCTGTCTCCAGTAGTTACCAGTGCAGTGGTGTTCTGTCTCCAGTAGTTACCAGTATAGTGGTGTTCTGTCTCCAGTAGTTACCAGTATAGTGGTGTTCTGTCTCCAGTAGTTACCAGTGTAGTAGTAGTGGTGTTCTGTCTCCAGTAGTTACCAGTGTAGTAGTAGTGGTGTTCTGTCTCCAGTAGTTACCAGTGTAGTAGTAGTGGTGTTCTGTCTCCAGTAGTTACCAGTGTAGTAGTAGTGGTGTTCTGTCTCCAGTAGTTACCAGTGTAGTAGTAGTGGTGTTCTGTCTCCAGTAGTTACCAGTGTAGTAGTAGTGGTGTTCTGTCTCCAGTAGTTACCAGTGTAGTGGTGTTCTGTCTCCAGTAGTTACCAGTGTAGTGGTGTTCTGTCTCCAGTAGTTACCAGTATAGTGGTGTTCTGTCTCCAGTAGTTACCAGTGCAGTGGTGTTCTGTCTCCAGTAGTTACCAGTGTAGTAGTAGTGGTGTTCTGTCTCCAGTAGTTACCAGTGTAGTGGTGTTCTGTCTCCAGTAGTTACCAGTGTAGCGGTGTTCTGTCTCCAGTAGTTACCAGTGTAGTAGTAGTGGTGTTCTGTCTCCAGTAGTTACCAGTGTAGTAGTAGTGGTGTTCTGTCTCCAGTAGTTACCAGTGTAGTAGTAGTGGTGTTCTGTCTCCAGTAGTTACCAGTGCAGTGGTGTTCTGTCTCCAGTAGTTACCAGTGTAGTGGTGTTCTGTCTCCAGTAGTTACCAGTGTAGTAGTAGTGGTGTTCTGTCTCCAGTAGTTACCAGTGTAGTAGTAGCGGTGTTCTGTCTCCAGTAGTTACCAGTGTAGTGGTGTTCTGTCTCCAGTAGTTACCAGTGTAGTGGTGTTCTGTCTCCAGTAGTTACCAGTATAGTGGTGTTCTGTCTCCAGTAGTTACCAGTGTAGTAGTAGTGGTGTTCTGTCTCCAGTAGTTACCAGTGTAGTGGTGTTCTGTCTCCAGTAGTTACCAGTATAGTGGTGTTCTGTCTCCAGTAGTTACCAGTATAGTGGTGTTCTGTCTCCAGTAGTTACCAGTGTAGTAGTAGTGGTGTTCTGTCTCCAGTAGTTACCAGTGTAGTAGTAGTGGTGTTCTGTCTCCAGTAGTTACCAGTGTAGTAGTAGTGGTGTTCTGTCTCCAGTAGTTACCAGTGTAGTAGTAGTGGTGTTCTGTCTCCAGTAGTTACCAGTGTAGTAGTAGTGGTGTTCTGTCTCCAGTAGTTACCAGTGTAGTAGTAGTGGTGTTCTGTCTCCAGTAGTTACCAGTGCAGTGGTGTTCTGTCTCCAGTAGTTACCAGTGTAGTGGTGTTCTGTCTCCAGTAGTTACCAGTGTAGTGGTGTTCTGTCTCCAGTAGTTACCAGTATAGTGGTGTTCTGTCTCCAGTAGTTACCAGTGTAGTAGTAGTGGTGTTCTGTCTCCAGTAGTTACCAGTGTAGTGGTGTTCTGTCTCCAGTAGTTACCAGTATAGTGGTGTTCTGTCTCCAGTAGTTACCAGTATAGTGGTGTTCTGTCTCCAGTAGTTACCAGTGTAGTAGTAGTGGTGTTCTGTCTCCAGTAGTTACCAGTGTAGTAGTAGTGGTGTTCTGTCTCCAGTAGTTACCAGTGTAGTAGTAGTGGTGTTCTGTCTCCAGTAGTTACCAGTGTAGTAGTAGTGGTGTTCTGTCTCCAGTAGTTACCAGTGTAGTAGTAGTGGTGTTCTGTCTCCAGTAGTTACCAGTGTAGTAGTAGTGGTGTTCTGTCTCCAGTAGTTACCAGTGTAGTAGTAGTGGTGTTCTGTCTCCAGTAGTTACCAGTGTAGTAGTAGTGGTGTTCTGTCTCCAGTAGTTACCAGTGTAGTAGTAGTGGTGTTCTGTCTCCAGTAGTTACCAGTGTAGTAGTAGTGGTGTTCTGTCTCCAGTAGTTACCAGTGTAGTAGTAGTGGTGTTCTGTCTCCAGTAGTTACCAGTGTAGTAGTAGTGGTGTTCTGTCACCAGTAGTTACCAGTGTAGTAGTGTTCTGTCTCCAGTAGTTACCAGTGTAGTAGTAGTGGTGTTCTGTCTCCAGTAGTTACCAGTGTATTAGTAGTGGTGTTCTGTCTCCAGTAGTTACCAGTGTAGTAGTAGTGGTGTTCTGTCTCCAGTAGTTACCAGTGTAGTAGTAGTGGTGTTCTGTCACCAGTAGTTACCAGTGTAGTAGTGTTCTGTCTCCAGTAGTTACCAGTGTCGTAGTATTGGTACATACTATATGTTCGTTGTTGTTACAATTTCATGTTGAAATTAAAGTTAAACGCTTATATAGAAATAATCAGGCAGTAGTATGGTGTCTCCATATACGGAGATGACGTATTTTTAAAGGAAAGAAAAGTGTAGAAACGTATTCATCAAAACAATCCCTTAAAGGTAGACTCAGTGAGATGACAACGAGAACATATTGAGATGAGCAAGATGCAAGACTTTGCTCTCACAAAGTCACTCAGAGTACCTGTGTTGGTGCAGGGTGTTGGCTGTATGCACTGCTACAGCGTGGTAGCTACGGGACGAAAACACAAGTCTCGTGCTTCAATGCTCTTCGTTGTTTGGAACTTCACCAGTTATTGTGTTTTACTGAATCGCTGAGTCCACCTTTAATCTGTAGCAGTATAAGAGACCTCATATGAAACAGCAGAATGTTAGGCAAACACATTACAGAGTTACACTTTGACAAATGTTACACCAGTTTGTTTAAAGTTTGTAACTTTTTTTTTTTTGGACTCCATATTAAAATATAATGTACATTTCTATACAAAGTAGTGATATAATAAAGGGGTTTTGTATTACTGGTAAAACAAATACTATGAAAACGGAAACAATTGGGAAGGCAAAGGAAATGAGAAAACAAATAGTTTTGATGTAATTATAGGGACAAATCAAGAGGAAAACAGATGTGCTCATTGGTACACACCAACGAGTTACACTGAGACAATGTGGTAATTCACTAACAAAATGGTCTGTATCCCAAATGTCACCCTATTCCCTATATAGTAGTGCACTACTTTTGACCAGAACCCTATGGGATTTCCTATGGGCCCTATTTTCTTATGCGTGCCCTGGTCTGAAAGTAGTGCACTAAATAGAGACTAGGGTGCCATTTGAGATGTAGCTAATGGTAATTCACTAATGTTGTTCAGAAGATGAAGTGGCCTCAAATGGTATTCATAAAACTTTGGTTTACCAATTCTGCTGACAAAAACATTATGTAAAGTGATAGTATCCAGCTGGTATAGAAAAGTATTTACATATTACATTATGATGAAGTAGCTATTCCCACACAATGGAAAACACAGGGCCTATTCCTCCAGGGTGTTACTAGATTAGTCATGTTGTCAACGAACCAGGAACTATGGACAGAGTCGTCTGTTTTGACTATGTTCTGTAATATCATATATTGAACAGAAATATCCTTTGACCTGGGTTGTTACAAGAACTGCAAACGAGAAAGAATGTCAGCGTTCAGGAATACTTGGATAAGTCATGACCATCGTTGTTATCCTAAAGTATAAAGATCTAACACATTCTGTATTTCTCTCTGCCATTGTGTCCACAAGAAAATCAAATACATAAATATACATTCCAGGTAAACTGACTGGCAATCATGAAAGCTCTCTCCCTCTCTCTCTCTCTGTCTCCTCTGTTCTCTGTTCTCTCTCCCTCTCTCTCTCTCTCTCTGTCTCTCTGTTCTCTGTTCTCTCTCCCTCTCTCTCTCTCTCTCTGTCTCTCGGTCTCTCTGTTCTCTCTTCTCTCTCTGGTCTCTCTCCCTCTCTCTCTCTCTCTCTCTCTCTCTCTGTCTCTCGGTCTCTCTGTTCTCTGTTCTCTCTCTCTCTCTGGTCTCTCTCCCTCTCTCTCTCTCTCTCTGTCTCTCGGTCTCTCTGTTCTCTGTTCTCTCTCTCTCTCTCTGGTCTCTCTCCCTCTCTCTCTCTCTGTCTCTCGGTCTCTCTGTTCTCTGTTCTCTCTCTCTCTCTCTGGTCTCTCTCCCTCTCTCTCTCTCTCTCTGTCTCTCGGTCTCTCTGTTCTCTGTTCTCTCTCTCTCTCTGGTCTCTCTCCCTCTCTCTCTCTCTCTCTGTCTCTCGGTCTCTCTGTTCTCTGTTCTCTCTCTCTCTCTCTGGTCTCTCTCCCTCTCTCTCTCTCTCTCTGTCTCTCGGTCTCTCTGTTCTCTGTTCTCTCTCTCTCTCTGGTCTCTCTCCCTCTCTCTCTCTCTCTCTGTCTCTCGGTCTCTCTGTTCTCTGTTCTCTCTCTCTCTGGTCTCTCCCTCTGGTCTCTCTCTCTCTCTCTGGTCTCTCTCTCTCTCTGGTCTCTCTCTGGTCTCTCTCTGGTCTCTCTCTGGTCTCTCTCTCTCTCTCTCTCTGGTCTCTCTCTGGTCTCTCTCTCTCTCTCTCTGGTCTCTCTCTCTCCCTCTGGTCTCTCTCTCTCTCTCTCTCTATTCAACTTTGTGAGACTCTTTCAACCCAATCCTGAAGCTGAGGACTATGTCCATGTTCCAAATGGCCCCCTATTCACTTTATAGTAGTGCACTATTTTTAACCAGGGCCCATAGCAGGTCTGGTCTAAAGTAGTGCACTATATAGGGAATAGTGCCATGTGAGATACATATTGTGGCTCTACAGGGTTGACTCCACCATCATAGCACTGGGAAAGAACCACTTTGTAAATTAACTTTTGTACCAAATGGTACCCTAATACACCAGGGCCCTATGCACTATATAGGGAACAGAAACACCAGGGCCCTGTTTTAGAAATTAGTTTTGAAGAGAGGGAGAGGGAAAGAGAGAGAGAGAGTAAGAGACAGGGAGGGAGAGAGAGATAGATGGAGAGAGAGAGGGAGAAGGGGCGAGGGAGAGAGAGTGAGAGCCCGTCGGGCCTACTTAGCAAACTGAGGAATTTGATAAATATGAAAACTCACCATGATACATTTAGTAATATTAAATTTGAAACAAAAAAGCAAAATCTACATTGTCTTGGGCTTAAAGTAAAAACAACTGTAATCACTTCTGAAGTGTATCTGACCGATAACTAACTTTTACTTTTAAAAGTCTAACCAACCAAAAATAGAAAATATTGATTTGAGAGCAGAAGAGCTGAGGAGAGCCTAAACGGATACATTATGTTACAGACTCTGTACTGCGGTGAAGTTTCACTTTGACTTGATACAGTACGACAACAATCAAACATAATATATACGACATGTGTTCTTTAGAATCGTGAGATGTGTTCTTTAGAATCAGGAGATGTGTTCTTTAGAATCAGGAGATGTGTTCTTTAGAATCAGGAGATGTGTTCTTTAGAATCAGGAGATGTGTTCTTTAGAATCAGGAGATGTGTTCTTTAGAATCAGGAGATGTGTTCTTTAGAATCGTGAGATGTGTTCTTTAGAATCAGGAGATGTGTTCATTGGAATCAGGAGATGTGTTCTTTAGAATCAGGAGATGTGTTCTTTAGAATCAGGAGATGTGTTCTTTAGAATCAGGAGATGTGTTCTTTAGAATCAGGAGATGTGTTCTTTAGAATCAGGAGATGTGTTCTTTAGAATCAGGAGATGTGTTCTTTAGAATCAGGAGATGTGTTCTTTAGAATCGTGAGATGTGTTCTTTAGAATCGTGAGATGTGTTCATTAGAATCAGGAGATGTGTTCTTTAGAATCAGGAGATGTGTTCTTTAGAATCAGGAGATGTGTTCTTTAGAATCAGGAGATGTGTTCTTTAGAATCAGGAGATGTGTTCTTTAGAATCAGGAGATATGTTCTTTAGAATCAGGAGATGTGTTCTTTAGAATCAGGAGATGTGTTCTTTAGAATCAGGAGATGTGTTCTTTAGAATCAGGAGATGTGTTCTTTAGAATCGTGAGATGTGTTCTTTAGAATCGTGAGATGTGTTCATTAGAATCAGGAGATGTGTTCTTTAGAATCAGGAGATGTGTTCTTTAGAATCAGGAGATGTGTTCTTTAGAATCAGGAGATGTGTTCTTTAGAATCCGGAGATGTGTTCTTTAGAATCAGGAGATGTGTTCTTTAGAATCAGGAGATGTGTTCTTTAGAATCATGAGATGTGTTCATTAGAATCAGGAGATGTGTTCTTTAGAATCAGGAGATGTGTTCTTTAGAATCAGGAGATGTGTTCTTTAGAATCAGGAGATGTGTTCTTTAGAATCAGGAGATGTGTTCTTTAGAATCAGGAGATGTGTTCTTTAGAATCAGGAGATGTGTTCATTAGAATCATGAGATGTGTTCTTTAGAATCAGGAGATGTGTTCTTTAGAATCATGAGATGTGTTCATTAGAATCATGAGATGTGTTCTTTAGAATCGTGAGATGTGTTCTTTAGAATCGTGAGATGTGTTCTTTAGAATCGTGAGATGTGTTCTTTAGAATCATGACGTAAAATCTATGGCCTGCCTAAAAGTCCAGCTCATTTCCTTTTTAAAACCATAGGTGATGACAGATGGATAAACAGATCAGATTACACCACAGGGTTAATGGATGGACAGTGAGTGGATGTCATAGACCCTAGAGTGATAACCGTGTGTTTTTTTTCCAGTTGCAGAAATAAATCTACCCTGCAGGTTGACCACACATTGGTAAGAGAGCGGCAAGACAGATTTCTCTGGGAGGTTAGATGATATATTGAACACTATCTTGTTTGTCTCTGACTAAACATAAACAGAAATAATCCATCGTGACGTTGTCTTTTCATGATGGCCATGGGTAATGTGATTATTTTGCATATTGCTACTTTGTGGCCAAGTTTGGCCCATGTGTTGGTAAATGCTTGTCGGTCATCTCATCCTAAGTCTCTTGGATATAAGGCTATACTTTAAACCTCGATGGCTACTGAACTTGACTTAAACAACATAAAGAGCTCTTTCCACTCCTGTCTGACATAGTTATATACCACACCGTGTACCAGATATCCTCTCCAGGATTCAATCCGATCATGATTTGCCGACAACGCACCTTTTGAAAGGCAATTTCCAATTGAGCCGACATATGCACCCTTAACCTTGAATGTAATCTCCGCAAATGTGGGAACATTGCCTTTAACAGATGCATTGTCGACATCGCCATACGGATTGAATCCCCGCCTTACTTTGACAAAAGCACATCACCCAGAAACAACTTCACAGGACCAGCTTTCCCCAGACATCCGGGATCTGAATGGAGACATGGGGTAGATATAACATACACGAACCCTGTTCCCAAATCCTGCTTCTGTTTAGCTCCTCTTGTCTCATAGAGGAGAGGAGAGAGAGGGGGGGAGTGTTCCGTTCTTCTCTTCTCACTTGTAAAGGAGGGGAGAGAGGGGGGGAGTGTTCCGTTCTTCTCTTCTCACTTGTAAAGGAGGGGAGAGAGGGGGGGAGTGTTCCGTTCTTCTCTTCTCTCTTGTAAAGGAGGGGAGAGAGGGGGGGAGTGTTCCGTTCTTCTCTCTTGTAAAGGAGGGGAGAGAGAGGGGGAGTGTTCCGTTCTTCTCTTCTCTCTTGTAAAGGAGGGGAGAGAGAGGGGGAGTGTTCCATTCTTCTCTTCTCTCTTGTAAAGGAGGGGAGAGAGAGGTGGAGTGTTCCGTTCTTCTCTTCTCTCTTGTAAAGGAGGGGAGAGAGAGGGGGAGTGTTCTTCTCTTTTCTCTTGTAAAGGAGGGGAGAGAGAGGTGGAGTGTTCCGTTCTTCTCTTCTCTCTTGTAAAGGAGGGGAGAGAGAGGGGGAGTGTTCCATTCTTCTCTTTTCTCTTGTAAAGGAGGGGAGAGAGAGGTGGAGTGTTCCGTTCTTCTCTATTCTCTTGTAAAGGAGGGGAGAGAGGGGGGGAGTGTTCCGTTCTTCTCTCTTGTAAAGGAGGGGAGAGAGAGGGGGAGTGTTCTGTTCTTCTCTCTTGTAAAGGAGGGGAGAGAGAGGGGGAGTGTTCTGTTCTTCTCTCTTGTAAAGGAGGGGAGAGAGAGAGGGAGTGTTCCGTTCTTCTCTTCTCTCTTGTAAAGGAGGGGCGAGAGAGGGGGAGTGTTCAGTTCTTCTCTTGTCTCTTGTAAAGGAGGGGAGAGAGAGAGGGAGTGTTCCATTCTTCTCTTCTCTCTTGTAAAGGAGGGGAGAGAGGGGGGGAGTGTTCCGTTCTTCTCTTCTCTCTTGTAAAGGAGGGGAGAGAGGGGGGGAGTGTTCCGTTCTTCTCTTCTCTCTTGTAAAGGAGGGGCGAGAGAGGGGGAGTGTTCTCCTCTCCTCTCATGTGTCTGTATATTCTACCCTGTTCCAGTCCTCTCCTTTTTTAGGTGGCCGATCTCAAATAGCACTCTATTACCTAGGTAGTCCCCTACATTGGTGCACTATCTAGGGAATAGGGTGCAGTGTTGGGACAGTGTGGGGCAGAGCTAAGGCTAGCACTCTCCGTCTGAGACCAGGAAAATCATAGCTTCCTGTTTGCCGATGTCGGCCATGACGGTGGCCAGCTGGTTCAGGTTTCCACTGTGGAAGTGTTGGGCCTCCCACAGATCCAGAATCACACTGGTGGGACTCGCCTTGGACGCAAAGAAACTCATGTGCCTGGAGAAGAGGGGAGAGGAGGGAGAGGGAACGGATGAGGGGAGAGGAGAGGGGAGGAGGAGGAGAGAGAGGAGAGGGATAGGAGAGGAGGGAAAGGAGGAGAGAGGGAGAGGAGAGGAGGGAGAGGAGGAGAGGGAGAGGAGGGAGAGGAAATGGAGAGAGAAGAGAGGGGAGGAGGGGAGGGAGAGGAAACGGAGAGGAGGAGGAGAGAGAGGAGAAGGAGAGGGATTGGAGGAGTGGAGAGGGAGAGGAGAGGAGGAGGAGGAGAGGTGAGAAGAGGGAGAGGAGTGAGGAAAAAGGGAGAGAGAGGGGGGAGAGATTCATTATTCAATTCATTATGGGTTGTTTATTGTCCCTTGTTGACGTTTCCTTCCCCCAATACTGCACTGTAAAGTCCTTAGTGAGTCCTTGTTGACATTTCCTTCCCCCAATACTGCACTGTAAAGTCCTTAGTGATGTGCTACTGACATAATCTGTGCTCCTCTGCAGCCCTGCTATACACTATGCTATACTATACCACACTATACTATATACTATACTATACTACATTATACAATACTATACTATACCACACTATACTATATACTATACGGTAATATATACTATACTATGCTATACTATACCACACTATACTATATCACATTATGCTATATGATAATATATACTATACCACACTATGCTATACTATACCACACTATACTATATACTATACCACATTATACAATACTATACTATACCACACTATACTATATACTATACGGTAATATATACTATACTATGCTATACTATACCACACTATACTATATACTATACCACATTATACTATATACTATATGATAATATATACTATACCACACTATGCTATACTATACCACACTATACTATATACTATACCACATTATACGATAATATATAATATACTATACCACACTATACCACACTGTGCTATACTATACCACACTATACTATATACTATACCACATTATACAATACCATACTATGCCACACTATACCATACAACACCATACAATATATTTACTAAATACTATACTACATACTATGCCATACCACACCACACTATACTACACCACACCATACTATACCACACGATACTATATTATACTATACTACACTATACAACACTATATTCTAGTATACGATACTACACTACACCATACTATACCACCATGTAGTATACTACACCATACTATATTATATTATACTACACCACACTATACTATGCCACACCATACAATACTACACTATACCATATTATACTATACTATACCATATTATACTATACCACACTATACAATATTATACTACACTATACAATACTATATTTTAGTATACGATACTACACCATACTATACCACCATGTACTATACTACACCATACTATATTATAGCATACTATAATATACTACACTACACTATACTATGCCACACCATACTATACTACACTATAGTATACTACACTATAATATACCATATTATACTATACTATACTATACAACACTGTACTATATTATATTATATCATACTATATGATGTTATACTATACTACACTATACTACACTATGCTATATTATACTATACCAGACTACACTATACTATACCATATTACACTATACTATATTACACTATACTATATTACAATATACTATATTACACCATACTACACTGCACCATTCTATACCATACTATACTATATTACACCATACTATATTACACCTCACTACACTATACTACACTATACTATATTACGCCATACGTACACTATACTATATTACACCTCACTACACTATACCACACTATACTATATTACGCTATACTATAGTACACTATACTATATTACACTATACTACACTGCAACATTCTATACCACACTATACTATATTACACTATACTATATTACACTATACTATATTACACTATACTATATTACACTATACTACACTGCACCATTCTATACCATACTATACTACACCATACTATATTACACCTCACTACACTATACTATATTACACTATACTATATTACACTATACTATATTACGCAATACTATATTACACCATAATACACTAGACCATTCTATACCATACTATACTATATTACGCTATACTATATTACACCTCACTACACTATACTACACTATACTATATTACGCTATACTATATTACACTATACTATACTATATTACGCTATACTATATTACACTATATTACACTATACTATATTACGCTATACTATATAACACCATAATACACTAGACCATTCTATACCATACTATACTATATTACACCACGCTATACTATACCACACCATACTACACTATACTATTTTACACTATACTATATTACGCTGTATTATACTACACAACACTATATTCTAGTATACGATACTACACTACACTATACCACCATGTACAATACTACACCGTACTATATTATATTATACTATAATATACTACACCACACTATACTATACCACACCATACTATACTACACTGTAGTATACAACACTATACTATACCATATCATACTATACTACACTATAGAATACTACACTATACTATCCCATATTATACTATACTATAGAACACTATAGTATATTATATTATATCATACTATGTGATGTTATACTATACTACACTATACTACACTATATTATACTACACTATGCCAGACTACACTATACTATACCATATTACACAATACCACACTACAACAGTCTATACCATACTACAATATACTATATAACACTATACTATATCACACCATACTACACTGCACCATTCTATACCATGCTATACTATATTACACTATACTACACCTCACCACACTATACGATACTACGCTATACTATATTACACTATACTATATTACACCTCACTACACTATACTACACTATACTGTATTACGCTATACTATATTACACTATACTATATTACGCTGTCCTATATTACACTATACTATATTACACTATACTATATTACACTATATTATATTACACCATACTACACTGCACCATTCTATACCATACTATACTATATTACACTATACTATATTACACCATACTACACTACACCATTCTATACCATACTATATTACACTATACCATATTACACTATACCATATTACACTATACCATATTACACTATACTATATTACACCACACCACACTATACTATACCACATCATACTATACTACACTATACTATACTATATTATACTATACCATACTACACTATATTATACTAAACTATACTATACAGCACTATACTATTTTATATTGAATCATACTATATGATATTATACTATACTATACCGCACTATACAACACAGCTATATACCATACTACGCCAATATATACTATACTACACTACACTACTCTGCACTATACTATAATATACTATACTTCATTATACTACACTGTACCATGCTACACCACACTATGCTCCACTTCTATACTATACTACATTATACTAAACTATACCATACTACGCCATGCTACACCACACTATGCTCCACTTCTATACTATACGATGCTGTACGCCACTGTACTATACCACACCATACACTATACTACATACACTATGCTATATTATACTATACTATGCCAGACTACACTATACTATACCATATTACACTATACCACACTACACCATTCTATACCATACTATACCATATTACACTATACCATATTACACTATACTATATAACACTATACTATATTACACCATACTACACTACACCATTCTATACCATACTATACCATATTACACCATACTACACTACACCATTCTATACCATACTATACCATATTACACTATACTGTATTACACTATACTATATTACACCATACTACACTGCACCATTCTATACCATACTATACCATATTACACTATACTATATAACACTATACTATATTACACCATACTATATTACACTATACTGCACTATACTACACGGTACTGCACAAACCATGTTGCACTATATTACACTATACTACAATATACTACACTACACTGTGCCATACCACACGGTACCTAACTACACTATATTACACTATGCTATACTACACCCTACCACACGATACTACACTGTCCTGCACTATACTATAGTACACTCTACTACAACACACTACACTACACTACACTATACTACACTGTACCATACCACACTATACTATACTATATTGCATTATATTACACATTACACTACATGATTACTACATTACACTACAATATACTACACTACACCACACTACAATATACTACACTACACCACACTACAATATACTATACTACACTAGGCCATACCATACTATACTATACTACACGGCACCACACTATACTATACTACACTGGGTCATACCGCACAATACTATACTGCATGGTATTACACTATACTATATTACACTACAATATTCTACACTACAACATATTCTACTACACTAGGCCATACCACACTATACTATATTACACTGCAATATTCTACACTACAACATATTCTACTACACTAGGCCATACCACACTATACTATATTACACTACAATATTCTACACTACAACATATTCTACTACACTAGGCCATACCACACTATACTATATTACACTGCAATATACTACACTGCACTGTACACTCTACTACAACACACTACACTACACTACAATACACTATACTACACTGTACCATACCACACTATACTATACTATATTGCACTATATTACACATTACACTACATGATTACTACATTACACTACAATATACTACACTACACCACACTACAATATACTATACTACACTAGGCCATACCATACTATACTACACGGCACCACACTATACTATACTACACTGGGTCATACCGCACAATACTATACTGCGTGGTATTACACTATACTATATTACACTACAATATTCTACACTACAACATATTCTACTACACTAGGCCATACCACACTATACTATATTACACTGCAATATACTACACTGCACTACAACATTTATACTACACTATACTACACAACATTACACTAAAATATAGTACGTTGCACTATACTACAATACACTATACTATGACATACCACAGTATACTATATTGCACCATATTACACTATACTATATTACACTATACTGTAAGCCAACAATATACATCAACCCATTCATTTTGGATGTGTTATCCTTTCAGCAGTTAGGATCTCCGTTTTGCATTTGATAATAAAAATGGCCATTAATCCAACATAAATCACACATAGAAACTTTATCCCTTAATCCCCTAAAGGAAGTTGACATTTAAGTAGGAAATGACCTTTTCTGCTTCCAGGCCTTGACCTTTCGGATCAAACCCCGAAACCAATCAATAGGCCTAAATGCAGTGACCCCACTGTCCCTTCCTCACATGTTGGCTGCATCCCAAACTTTTTTTTTGATAAGAGCCCTATGGAACTTCCTATGGACCCCGGCCAGAAGTGGTGCACTGTATAGGGATTGAATAGGGTGCGGTTTGGGACACAGGACCTTCAGCTCAGTAGTGTATGTGATGGGGAGGATGACAGAGGTATCTGGAGTGGCTTGTTCCAATCCAATGTGTAATTAATTCAGGTAAATCCAGCTGATGGCCTTTCTCTGATCCTCTACTGTCTATGGATTTAAGGGTTGTTGTGTACCACTTCAAGATGGGGGGGGGGGGGGGGGGGGGGGGGTCGAGGTCAAGGTCGGGGTCGGGGGTCGGGGTGTGAGGAGAGGTTGAGGGTAGAGGAAGAGCAGCAAGCATGTATGTCCTTCAGCTTCACCTTCAGAACGGTTGGATAGAGAGCACAGCTAGCTAGACCGTTGTAATTCTTCACTCTCTCCTGTTAACCTACTGCAGTGAAAATCACTTAAATGGATTCAAGGAATGACAAAGCGTTCAGACTATTTTACAGGCTTATATTCAGTGTGTGTGGTGTGTGTGGTGTGTGGTGTGTGTGGACATCATACAGACAGACAGTCAGGCAGGTGAGAGAATGTAGTGTATTGTATTCTACAGCAACACATCACCTTCCAGCCTACAGACTAACCGGGCCAGTGTGTGAAAGGCTGCCTCTGCTAACAGGGCCACAACTAACAGGGCCACAACTAACAGGACCACAACTAACAGGGCCACAGCTAACAGGGCCACAGCTAGCAGGGCCACAGCTAACAGGGCCACAGCTAACAGGGCCACAACTAACAGGGCCACAGCTAACAGGGCCACAACTAACAGGGCCACAACTAACAGGGCCACAACTAACAGGGCCACAGCTAACAGGGCCACAGCTAACAGGGCCACAGCTAACAGGGCCACAACTAACAGGGCCACAGCTAACAGGGCCACAGCTAACAGGGCCACAACTAACAGGGCCACAGCTAACAGGGCCACAGCTGACAGGGCCACAGCTAACTGGGCCACAGCTGAGACAGTGATGGTAGTAAACTGTACCAGTGAACCAATAAAGTTCAATTGTCATTATACAAAAAGGACTGTGTGGAGATTAGAATGTGTTTTTCACATTACAGGGTGAAATATCAGCTTACAGTAGCTGGTGTACTGCAGAAACAGCCTTTCATACCACACTGTTCTGTATAGCAGGGAGATACAGCCTTTCACACCACACTGTTCTCTATAGCAGGGAGAAACAGCCTTTCACACCACACTGTTCTGTATAGCAGGGAGATACAGCCTTTCATACCACACTGTTCTGTATAGCAAGGAGAAACAGCCTTTCATACCACACTGTTCTGTATAGCAGGGAGAAACAGCCTTTCATACCACACTGTTCTGTATAGCAGGGAGATACAGCCTTTCATACCACACTGTTCTGTATAGCAGAGAGATACAGCCTTTCACACCACACTGTTCTGTATAGCAGGGAGAAACAGCCTTTCACACCACACTGTTCTGTATAGCAGGGAGATACAGCCTTTCATACCACACTGTTCTGTATAGCAGGGAGAAACAGCCTTTCATACCACACTGTTCTGTATAGCAGGGAGAAACAGCCTTTCATACCACACTGTTCTGTATAGCAGGGAGATACAGCCTTTCATACCACACTGTTCTGTATAGCAGGCAGAAACAGCCTTTCATACCACACTGTTCTGTATAGCAGGGAGATACAGCCTTTCATACCACACTGTTCTGTATAGCAGGGAGATACAGCCTTTCATACCACATTGTTCTGTATAGCAGGGAGAAACAGCCTTTCATACCACACTGTTCTGTATAGCAGGGAGATACAGCCTTTCATACCACACTGTTCTGTATAGCAGGGAGAAACAGCCTTTCACATCACACTGTTCTGTATAGCAGGGAGAAACAGCCTTTCACATCACACTGTTCTGTATAGTGGGAGATACAATCAAATACTGACAATTGGTGTTTTATCCATTGGTCACATTTACCTCTGCCTGGTTATATTCACACGCACACACATGCACGCGCACGCACACACACGCACGTGCGCACACACACACACAGAGACATACTCACGCACACGCACGTGACTAGATTAGCTGCAGGGCTACATCAGTAGGATCCATCCACGTTAGATGGATTAAAACCCCTTCTATCGAAGCGGTCTGTCATTCGTTTAAAAAGTCAGAACATGGACATTCTGATCCCAGATTTCCCCTGAACCCAACAGAAGAGATGTTTCTCTAAGGGAAATAAATGGGAATGGATTAGTTTGAGCCAATCAGGGCTAATTGGACCTGTACTGAGCCAATCAGGGATAATTGGACCTGTACTGCACCAATCCAATGTGTAATTAATTAAGGTAAATCCTGCTGATGAGACAAATGTAGCTAATAGACTTCATTGCCAGGAGGAAGTTACATTGGAAGGTAATTGATCAGGGGTTTTCTCTCTGATTCTTTCCTGTTTAAAATAAGCCTAATTTAAATGGTACATTTACTGGCCCAAATTAGCTGTGCTGAGTCTTGTTAAATGGGAGAGGCATCGGCTCTGTCCCAAACCAATATAGAATCCCTATACCTAGGCCCAGTCCCAAACCAATATAGAATCTCTATCCCTAGGCACAGTCCAAAACCAATATAGAATCTCTATCCCTAGGCACAGTCCAAAACCAATATAGAATCTCTATACCTAGTCTCAGTCCCAAACCAATATAGAATCTCTATCCCTAGGCCCAGTCCCAAACCAATATAGAATCTTTATCCCTAGGCCCAGTCCCAAACCAATATAGAATCTCTATCCCTAGGCCCAGTCCCAAACCAAAATAGAATCTCTATACCTAGGCCCAGTCCCAAACCAATATAGAATTTCTATACCTAGGCCCAGTCCCAAACCAATATTACATTTCTATACCTAGGCCCAAACCAATATTTTAGCCCGATACAGTGCATTCGGAAAGTATTCAGACCCCTTGACTTTTTCCACATTTTGTTGTGTCACAGCCTTATTCTACAATTGATTAAATACTTGTTTCCCCTTATCAATCTACACACAATACCCCACAATGACAAAGCAAAAACAAGATTTTAGATATAAGACCCTTTGCTATGAGACTCGAAATGGAGTTTAGGTGCAAAATGTTTCCATTGATCATCCTTGAGATGTTTCTACAACTAAAATTCAATTGATTGGACATGATTTGGAAAGGCACACACCTGTCTATATAAGGTCCCATAGTTGACAGTGCATGTCAGAGCAAAAACCAAGCCATGAGGTTGAAGGAATTGTCCGTAGAGTTCCGAGACAGGATTGTGTCGAGGCACAGATCTGGGGAAGGGAATCAAAACGTTTCTGCAGCATTGAAGATCCCCAAGAACACAGTGGCCTCCATCATTCTTAGATGGAAGAAGTTTGGAACCACCAAGACTCTTCCTAGAGCTGGCTGCCAGGCCACACTGAGCAATCGGGGGAGAAGGGCCTTGGTCAGGGCGGTGACCGAGAACCCAATGGTCACTCTGACAGAGCTCTAGAGTTCCTCTGTGGAGATGGGAGAGCCTTCCAGAAGGACAACCATCTCTGCAGCACTCCACTAATGGGAAAGATGAACGGAGCAAAGTACAGAGAGATCCTTGATGAAAACCTGCTCCAGAGCGCTCTGGACCTCAGACTGGGGTGAAGGTTTACCTTCCAACAGGACAACGACCCTAAGCACACAGCCAAGACAACGTAGTAGTGGCTTCAGGACAGGTCTCTGAATGTCCTTTAGTGGCCCAGCCAGAGCCCGGACTTGAATCCAATCAAACATCTTTTGGAGTGACCTGAAAATAGCTGTGCAGCTATCGAACCTGACAGAGCTTGAGAGGATCTGCAGAGAAGAATGTGAGAAACTCCCCAAATACAGGTGTGCCAAGCTTGTAGCACCATACCCAAGAAGACTCAAGGCTGTAATCGCTGCCAAAGGTGGTTCAACAAAGCACTGAGTAAAGGGTCTGAATACTTATGTAAATGTGATATTTCATTTTTTTATTGGTAATACATATGCAAAAATAAAAAACAAAAACTGTTTTTGCTTTGTCATGATGGGGTATTGTGATGTCATTATGGGGTATTGTGATGTCATTATGGGGTATTGTGATGTCATTATGGGGTATTGTGATGTCATTATGGGGTATGGTGATGTCATTATGGGGTATGGTGATGTCATTATGGGGTATTGTGATGTCATTATGGGGTATTGTGATGTCATTATGGGGTATTGTGATGTCATTATGGGGTATTGGGATGTCATTATGGGGTATTGTGATTGTCATTATGGGGTATTGGGATGTCATTATGGGGTATGGTGATGTCATTATGGGGTATTGTGATGTCATTATGGGGTATTGTGATGTCATTATGGGGTATTGTGATGTCATTATGGGGTATTGGGATGTCATTATGGGGTATTGTGATGTCATTATGGGGTATTGTGATGCCATTATGGGGTATTGGGATGTCATTATGGGGTATTGTGATGTCATTATGGGGTATTGTGATGCCATTATGGGGTATTGGGATGTCATTATGGGGTATGGTGATGTCATCATGGGGTATTGTGATGTCATTATGGGGTATTGTGATGTCATTATGGGGTATTGGGATGTCATTATGGGGTATGGTGATGTCATTATGGGGTATTGTGATGTCATTATGGGGTATTGTGATGCCATTATGGGGTATTGGGATGTCATTATGGGGTATGGTGGTGTCATTATGGGGTATTGTGATGTCATTATGGGGTATTGTGATGTCATTATGAGGTATTGGGATGTCATTATGGGGTATGGTGATGTCATTATGGGGTATTGTGATGTCATTATGGGGTATTGTGATGTCATTATGGGGTATTGGGATGTCATTATGGGGTATTGTGATGTCATTATGGGGTATTGTGATGCCATTATGGGGTATTGGGATGTCATTATGGGGTATTGTGATGTCATTATGGGGTATTGTGATGCCATTATGGGGTATTGGGATGTCATTATGGGGTATTGTGATGCCATTATGGGGTATTGGGATGCCATTATGGGGTATTGTGATGTCATTATGTCATTATGGGGTAATGTGATGCCATTATGTGATGTCATTATGGGGTAATGTGATGTCATTATGTGATGTCATTATGGGGTATTGTGATGTCATTATGGGGTATTGTGATGCCATTATGGGGTATTGTGATGCCATTATGGGATAATGTCTTTAGATTGATGAGGGAAAAAACAAACAATGTAATCCATTTTAGAATAAGTCTGTAACGTAACAAAATGTGGAAAAAGTTAATGGGTCTGAATACATTCCCAATGCACTGTACATAGGGCCTTGTTTACTCTCCAAAAGGTTAGGGTTAGTTAATTGTCCAGTTTGAGTCTCTAGTTTAGGGTCGGTGGTTAGGGTTAGTTAATTGTCCAGTTTGAGTCTCTAGTTTAGGGTCGGTGGTTAGGGTTAGTTACCTGTCCAGTTTGAGTCTCTAGTTTAGGGTCGGTGGTTAGGGTTAGTTACCTGTCCAGTTTGAGTCTCTGGGCCAACAGTCTCCAATCGGCCCCGTTGGGACAAGGTTAGGGTTAGGGTTAGTTACCTGTCCAGTTTGAGTCTCTGGGCCAACAGTCTCCAATCGGCCCCGTTGGGACAAGGTTAGGGTTAGGGTTCGTTACCTGTCCAGTTTGAGTCTCTGGGCCAACAGTCTCCAATCAGCCCCGTTGGGACAAGGTTAGGGTTAGGGTTTGTTACCTGTCCAGTTTGAGTCTCTGGGCCAACAGTCTCCAATCAGCCCCGTTGGGACAAGGTTAGGGTTAGGGTTTGTTACCTGTCCAGTTTGAGTCTCTGGGCCAACAGTCTCCAATCAGCCCCGTTGGGACAAGGTTAGGGTTAGGGTTAGTTACCTGTCCAGTTTGAGTCTCTGGGCCAACAGTCTCCAATCAGCCCCGTTGGGACAAGGTTAGGGTTAGGGTTTGTTACCTGTCCAGTTTGAGTCTCTGGGCCAACAGTCTCCAATCGGCCCCGTTGGGACAAGGTGTATCCAGGCTGCTGCAGATCTTCTGCCTGATGAGATAGGGGATCTGGAAAGCACTGGGTCCTGCTAGAGCTGAGCCGCTAGGGTTATTGTCCATCAGCAGGAACTCCGGGTCCAGGGGTCGACTGTCCTATAGGGCCAGAGGAATATAGAAAGGGTTATATAGGAACATTTAGAGATAAACACAAAGAGAAAGTTCCAGCCGAACACGTCCTGTTTAGCTACGAGCCATGAACTATATAGTCCAGGAGACTGCTGTCTTCTTAGGTCATATGAACCAAATAAAAACAGGATTAGAGTATAGAGAGTTTGAGCCGCACACATACTAAAGATATATGGATGCATATTGTTAAAAGCCAGAAAAGAGTCCATCTCTTTGGGTATCTTATCAACACCTATCTTGGAGAGGCATAGTGTGACATACATTGTACAGTGCATTGGGAAAGTATTCAGACCCCGTGGCTTTTTCCACATTTTGTTACGTTACAGCCTTATTCTAAAATGGATTAAATACATTTTTCCCCCTTATCAATCTACACTCAATACCCCATAAATGACAAATAGAAACAGGTTTTTAGACATTTTTGCAAATGTATATATAAAAAAACAAAAATAAAAATTCAGACCCTTTGATATGAGACTCAAAATTGACCTCAGATCAAATCAAATCAAATTTTATTTGTCACATACACGTGGTTAGCAGATGTTATTGAGCGTGTAGCAAAATGCTTGTGCTTCTAGTTCCTACAGTGCAGTAATATCTAACAAGTAATCTAACAATTTCACAACAACTACCTTATACACTCAAATCTAAAAGGGGGAATGAGAATATGTACATATGAATATATGGATGAGCGATGGCTGTGCGGCAAGATGCAGTAGATGGTATAAAACAGTATATACATATGAGATGAGTAATGTAGGGTATGTAAACATTATTAAAGAGGAGTTATTTAAAGCGACTAGTGATACCTTTATTAAGTCCATGTATTAAAGTGGCCTTGAGATTTGAGTCAGTATGTTGGCAGCAGCCTCTCTATGTTAGTGGTGGCTGTTTAACAGTCTGATGGCCTTGAGATTTGAGTCTGTATGTTGGCAGCAGCCTCTCTATGTTAGTGGTGGCTGTTTAACAGTCTGATGGCCAGAGATTTGAGTCAGTGTGTTGGCAGCAGCCTCTCTATGTTAGTGGTGGCTGTTTAACAGTCTGATGGCTTTGAGATTTGAGTCTGTATGTTGGCAGCAGCCTCTCTATGTTAGTGGTGGCTGTTTAACAGTCTGATGGCCAGAGATTTGAGTCAGTATGTTGGCAGCAGCCTCTCTATGTTAGTGGTGGCTGTTTAACATTCTGATGGCCTTGAGATAGAAGCTGTTTTTCAGTCTCTGCTTTGATGCACCTGTACTGACCTCTCCTTCTGGATGATAGCGGGGTGAACAAGCAGTGGCTCCGGTGGTTGTTGTCTTTGATGATCTTTTTTGCCTTCCTGTGAAATCGGGTGGTGTAGGTGTCCTGGAGGGCAGGTAGTTTGCCCCGGTGATGCGTTGTGCAGACCGCACTACCCCCTGGAGAGCCTTGCGGTTGTGAGCGGTGCAGTTGCCGTACCAGGCGGTGATACAGCCCGGCAGGATGCTCTCAATTGTGCATCTGTACAAGTTTGTGAGTGTTTTGGGAGACAAGCCACATTTCTTCAGCCTTCTGAGGTTGAAGAGGCCTTCTTCACCACGCTGTCTGTGTGGGTGGACCATTTCAGTTTGTCCGTGATGTGCACGCTGAGGATCTTAAAACTTTACACCTTCTCCACTGCTGTCCCGTCGATGTGGATAGGGGGGTGCTCCCTCTACTGTTTCCTGAAGTCCACGATCATCTCCTTAGTTTTGTTGACGTTGAGTGTGAGGTTATTTTCCTGACACCACACTCCGAGGGCCCTCACCTCCTCCCTGTAGGCTGTCTTGTCATTGTTGGTAATCAAGCCTACCACTGTAGTGTCGTCTGCAAACTTAATGATTGAGTTGGAGGCGTGCATGGCCACGCAGTCATGGGTGAACAGGGAGTACAGGGGAGGGCTGAGAACGCACCCTTGTGGGGTCCCAGTGTTGAGGATCAGAGCAAAAATCAAGCCATAAGGTTGAAGGAATTGTCCGTAGAGTTCAGAGACAGGATTGTGTCGAGGCACAGATCTGGGGAAGGGTACCAAAAAGTGGCTGTAGCATTTAAGGTCCTCAAGAACACAATGGCCTCCATCAATTTTGAATGGAAGAAGTTTGGAATCACAAAACTCTACCTAGAGCTGAACGCCCGACCAAACCTTTGAGCAATCGGGGGAGAAGAGCCTTCGCAAGGAGGTGACCAATAACCCGATGGCCACTCTGACAGAACTCCAGAGTTCCTCTGTGGAGATGGGAGAACCTTCCAGAAGGACAACCATCTGTATAGCACTCCACCAATCAGGCCTTTATGATAGAGAGGCCAGATGTAAGCCACTTCTCAATAAAAGGCACATGAAAGCCCACTTGGAGTTTGCTGAAAAGCACCTGGGTCTGAATACTTATGTAAATGTGATTAAAAAAAAATATATTCCTAATAATTTGTTAAAATTCATAAAAACCTGTTTTTGCTTTGCCATTATGGGGTATTGTGTGTAGATTGATGAGGGAAGAAAACAATTTATTGCATTTTAGAATAAGGTCTGTAACGTAACAAAAATGTGGAAAAAGTAAATGGGTCTGAATATTTTCTGAATGCATTGTATGAGACCTGAGTGTTACCTTGGCGATGTTGAAGTCGAGGCTGAAGCTCTGTCCCTCCCCCTCTACCTGCCAGACACACAGCTGACAGGTGAGCTCACAGGTACTGAGGTTGAGCCGCTCCAGGGTGAAGGTACAGTGGAGGAACCGCTGGGAACCGTTCCAGATGTGGTAGAATGGGATCTCCTAGAGGACAAGATCACAACATGGACCACTATAAAAGGTTTCAGATGTGGTAGAATGGGATCTCCTAGAGGACAAGATCACAACATGGACCACTATAAAAGGTTTCAGATGTGGTAGAATGGGATCTCCTAGAGGACAAGAACACAACATGGACCACTATAAAAGGTTTCAGATGTGGTAGAATGGGATCTCCTAGAGGACAAGATCACAACATGGACCACTATAAAAGGTTTCAGATGTGGTAGAAGGGATCTCCTAGAGGACAAGAACACAACATGGACCACTATAAAAGGTTTCAGATGTGGTATAAGGGGATCTCCTAGAGGACAAGAACACAACATGGACCACTATAAAAGGTTTCAGATGTGGTAGAACGGGATCTCCTAGAGGACAAGAACACAACATGGACCACTATAAAAGGTTTCAGATGTGGTAGAATGGGATCTCCTAGAGGACAAGAACACAACATGGACCACTATAAAAGGTTTCAGATGTGGTAGAATGGGATCTCCTAGAGGACAAGAACACAACATGGACCACTATAAAAGGTTTCAGATGTGGTAGAATGGGATCTCCTAGAGGACAAGAACACAACATGGACCACTATAAAAGGTTTCAGATGTGGTAGAACGGGATCTCCTAGAGGACAAGAACACAACATGGACCACCATAAAAGGTTTCAGATGTGGTAGAACGGGATCTCCTAGAGGACAAGATCAGAATATCATTTTAAAATGTTTTATTTCAACTTTATTTAACCAGGTAGACCAGATCACCTTTATTTAACCAGGTAGACCAGATTACCTTTATTTAACCAGGTAGACCAGATTACCTTTATTTAACCAGGTAAGCTAGTTGAGAACAAGTTCTCATTTACAACTGCGACATTACTCTCTAGAACACACCACAATATAAACCCAATATAAAGCAAGGTTTCAGATGTGATTATCTGGGTATAAGAAGTAGATTATCACTATCTTAGTTGACTTATATTATTGGAGAAAGCCACGTGTCCAAAGATCCTCATTTTAAATGAGTCGATACGGTCATTGAGTAGGATAGTTCTGAGAGAGAACCAGGTCTCCATTCTCAATGGATTATGAATACATTGAAACTACCATAACTTTTTCCCCCACCAAATATTTTTTTAAAGTGACTAGGTTTTAATAGCAGAACTTTGTGATACCGAAGCTCCAGTTCCTCTCTTTATAAACCAGTCAGGAACCAACTGAATGTTTGATCAAATTTATTCATGACTTAAACTTTCTCTCCCCGTTGCTCCATATTCATGTCTCAGAGAAGCACTGAGTTAAGGCAGAGGTATATACTGTATGCAAAAAGTACATGGACACCCTTTCAAATTGACAGGTGTATAAAACCGAGCACACAGCTACAGCTATGCAATCTCCATAGACAAACATTGGCAGTAGAATGGCCTTACTGAGTTCAGTGACTTTCAACGTGGCAGCGTCATATGATGCCACCTTTCCAACAAGTCAGTTAGTAAAATTTCTGCCCTGCTAGAGCTTCCCCGGTCAACTGTAAGTGACTCCACCTCCAAAGTTTGTTTTGGGTAACGTGTTGGCCTTAATAACCTCTCTGGGGTAGGGGGCAGTAATTTGACATCTGATGAAAAGCATCCCCAAAGTAAACTGCCTGTTCCTCAGGCCCAGAAGCCAGGATATGCATATAATTGGATTTGGATAGACAACACTCTAAAGTTTCTAAAACTGTTAAAATATTGTCTGTGAATATAACAGAACTGATATGGCAGGCGAAAACCCCGAGGACAAACCATCCAGGGGGAAAACCAATTGAGGTCATAGGATTTTCCAATAGGTTTCTATGGGACTCCCTTATTATTAGGAACCTGGTTGCAGTTCCTATGGCTTCCACTAGATGTCAACAGTCTATAGAAATTGGTTGATGTTTTTCTTTTGAGAAATGAAGAAGTACGGAAGTGTCACTCCAGGTGGACTCTACTGCATTGGAATGTGTGAACTGGAGCGCGCTTCACGTTGTTTTTATCCGGTATTAGAAACAGTTTATTCCGTCATAAGTGTTATCGATTTATTTAAGTTTCAGGGTACCTGAGGTAGGATTAGGAACGTTGTTTGAAATGTTTGGACCAAGTTTACAGGTTACTTATTAGATACTTTGTAGGCATGCTGGGTGAGTTGAAACCGGTGTATTTCTGAATCAAACGCGCCATACAAATAAAGAAGGACATTATCGAACAAAAGGACCATTTGTGATGTTTCTGGGACTTTTTGTAGTGCCAACAGAAGAAGATCTTCAAAGGCAATGCATGAATTATATCGCTATTTCTGACATTTGTGGCTTACCTGCCTGGTTGAAATATGATTGTCATGTGTTTGTATGCGGAGCGCCGTCCTCAGATAATCACATGGTTTGCTTTCGCCATAAAGCCTTTTTTAAATCTGACACAGCGGCTGGATTAAGCTTTATTTTGATGTTTATATTTTCTAGAATTATAAATATTTGAATTTAGTATCTTTGAATTTCACGCTCTGCAATTTCACCGGATGTTGGCCAGGTGGGACCCTGGAGAGGTTTTAACCAAGCATACGGTATATACTAACTAGTATCTAACTATTCATATATAGTAACTAATACCTAACTATTCATATATATACTAACTAGTATCTAACCATTCATATATACTAACTAGTATCTAACTATTCATATATACTAACTAGTTTCTAACTATTCGTATATACTAACTAGTATCTAACTATTCGTATATACTAACTAGTATCTAACCATTCATATATACTAACTAGTATCTAACTATTCATATATACTAACTAGTATCTAACCATCCATATATACTAACTAGCACCTAACTATTCATATATATTAACTAGTATCTAACTATTCATATATAGTAACTAGTATGCAACTATTCATATATACTAACTAGTTTTTGACTATTCATATATACTAATTAGTATCTAACTATTCATATATACTAATAGTATCTAAATATTCATATATACTAACTAGTACCTAACAATTCATATATATACTAACTAGTATCTAACCATTCATATATAGTAACTAGTATCTAACTATTCATATATACTAACTAGTATCTAACTATTCATATATATATACTAACTAGTATCTAACTATTCATATATAGTAACTAGTACCTAACTATTCATTTATACTAAATACTAACTAGTACCTAACCATAAACAGTCATTTCAGAGGGCAGAGCAGCTGTAGTACACACATGTGGCCAGACAGGGGCACTGTGACCCAGGCGGTGACAGTGCTGCTGAGAAGAGACTGAGGCTTGTCCCAAATCGCACCAGGCTCTCTCTCTCTCTCTCTCTCTCTCTCTCTCTCTCTCTCTCTCTCTCTCTCTCTCTCTCTCTCTCTCTCTCTCTCTCTCTCTCTCTGTCTGTCTGTCTGTCTGTCTGTCTGTCTGTCTGTCTGTCTGTCTGTCTGTCTGTCTGTCTGTCTGTCTGTCTGTCTGTCTGTCTGTCTGTCTGTCTGTCTGTCTGTCTCTCTTCACATCCTGAATCCTGGAACTACCTTCACATCCCGACCCCTGGAACTACCTTCACATCCCGACCCCTGGAACTACATTCACATCCTGACTCCTGGAACATCACAAACCCTTCTCCCTTCTCCTAGTCCCTACCTCCCTCCCCCTCTGTCTCTCTACCTCTACTACCTCTACTACCTCTCTGTCTCTCTACCTCTACTACCTCTAATACCTCTCTGTCTCTCTACATCTACTACCTCTCTACCTCTACTACCTCTGTCTCTACCTCTACTACCTCTCTACCTCTACTACCTCTCTATTTCTCTACCTCTACTACCTCTCTGTCTCTACCTCTACTACCTTTACTACCTCTACTACCTTTACTACCTCTACTACCTCTCTGTCTCTCTACCTTTACTACCTCTACTACCTCTACCTCTACTACCTCTACTACCTCTCTGTCTCTCTACCTCTACTACCTCTACTACCTATCTGTCTCTCTACCTCTACTACCTCTCTGTCTCTCTACCTCTACTACCTCTACTACCTCTACCTCTACTACCTATACTACCTCTTTGTCTCTCTACCTCTACTACCACTATGTCTCTTTACCTCTACTACCTATACTACCTCTCTGTCTCTCTACCTCTACTACCTCTATGTCTCTCTACCTCTACTACCTCTACTACCTCTCTGTCTCTCTGCCTCTACTACCTCTACTACCTCTACACCTACTACCTCTACGTCTACCTCTACTACTTCTACTACCTCTACCTCCATTACCTCTCTCTCTCTCTCTCTCTCTCTCTCTCTCTATATATATATATATATATATATATATATATATGTATATATATCTACCTCTACTACCTCTACCATATATATATATATATTTCCTCTCTCTTGGGTCATTGCTCCCTTTTTCTTTCTGCTTACCCTCCTCTCTTTCCTTCTCCGGCTGCAGTAGGCCAAGCAGGTGTGAAGGAGAGGAGAGGCGGAGGTAAATGAGAGGTAGAGCGAGGGAGGGAGGTGGAGACAGGGAGGGAGAGAGGAGGACAGAGAGGATGAGAGGTTGAGGTAAAGGAGAGATGAAGGGAGGGAGGGAGGTTTGGGAGGGAGGGAGGGAGGGAGGGAGGGAGGGAGATTGAGGTAAAGGAGAGATGAAGGGAGGGAGGGATGTAGGAGGAGGAGAGAGAGAGAGAGAGGAGGAGAGGTTGAGAGGTGGAGGGAGGGAGGGAGGGAGGGAGGGAGGGAGGGAGGGAGGGAGGGAGTAGAAGACAGGAGGAGAGGTTGAGAGGTTCCAGGAGTCAGGATGTGAAGGTAGTTCCAGGTGTATTAATACACTCTTCTATATTTGATCTGAGCTCCCTTTGAGAGAGGCTCCTAGTAGAATCAATCAGACAGGAGCTGTGGAGGATGACACACACACAGTCCCCCCTCTCTGAAGGCACGGCATACTGATCCACTAAGCCTGAAGCAAGGCCACAATGGTTTTTAGGCAGAAGTCATGCAGTCCCCAACTCTCTCCAACTCCCTCTATCCTAGAAATATTTCAAATGATCAACGGAAGATAAACCCGACAACATTCAATTAAAAATCTCAGAAAATCTGAACATCTCCTAAAAGGACAGTGAAATGACCATCGTTATATCAGCAACATTTAAGAGACATCCCTATGACCTCTGGTCATCCCTGCCCTCTATGTCCCCCTATGACCCCTGGTCATCCCTGCCATCTATAGTTCCTTATGACCTCTGGTCATCCCAGGGGTCATAGGGGGACATAGAGGACAGGGATGACCAGGGGTCATAGGGAACTATAGAGGACAGGGATGACCAGGGATCATAGGGGGACATAGAGGACAGGGATGACCAGGGGTCATAGGGATCTATAGAGGACAGGGATGACCAGGGATGACCAGGGATGACCAGGGGTCATAGGGATATAGAGGACAGGGATGACCAGGGGTCATAGGGATCTATAGAGGACAGGGATGACCAGGGGTCATAGGGATCTATAGAGGACAGGGATGACCAGGGGTCATAGGGATCTATAGAGGACAGGGATGACCAGGGGTCATAGGGGGACATAGAGGACAGGGATGACCAGGGGTCATAGGGATCTATAGAGGGCAGGGATGGGCAACAGGCGGACAATCCCTCCCCCCCCCCCACAAAACTAAACAATACCATTTTTTACATTTAATTTAATTTTTTAGGAACTCAGTCAGAGTCTCAATTTACTGTCGACAGAACATGGGTCATTTAGAAACATGTCTGAGCATCAGCAGGGGCCATAGGGATTTAGAGATGTCTGAGCATCAGCAGGGGCCATAGGGATTTATAGATGTCTGAGCATCAGCAGGGGCCATAGGGATTTATAGATGTCTGAGCATCAGCAGTTTTCTCTTGCTATATGCCAATCACTGACAGCCGTTCAATTAGTCATCTAACATGTTCTAGATTGGGGAATTAGTCACGTCATCTAACATGTTCTAGATTGGGGAATTAGTCACGTCATCTAACATGTTCTAGATTGGGGAATTAGTCACGTCATCTAACATGTTCTAGATTGGGGAATTAGTCACGTCATCTAACATGTTCTAGATTGGGGAATTAGTCACGTCATCTAACATGTTCTAGATTGGGGAATTAGTCACGTCATCTAACATGTTCTAGATTGGGGAATTAGTCACGTCATCTAACATGTTCTAGATTGGGGAATTAGTCACGTCATCTAACATGTTCTAGATTGGGGAATTAGTCACGTCATCTAATATGTTCTAGATTGGGGAATTAGTCACGTCATCTAACATGTTCTAGATTGGGGAATTAGTCACGTCATCTAACATGTTCTAGATTGGGGAATTAGTCACGTCATCTAACATGTTCTAGATTGGGGAATTAGTCACGTCATCTAACATGTTCTAGATTGGGGAATTAGTCTAGCCAACTATCTACGTTTGTAGTAAACTTGGTAGAAATACCGACCGGGAGGGCCCCACATTGATTTTGTTAGTCACTCTCACTAATTTTACTGCAAACATTTCTCTCCAGCCTATGGAAAAATGGGTAGAATTTCAGGAATAACATAAATGTTTTAGTTTGCAAAGTGGGTTAGGGTCCCCCATCGATTTTAGGGTCCCCCGTCACTTTCACTCAGTTATCACTGCAAACAGGCAATGAGCTGTAAAACACATCGTCGATGTACCCTTGAGCAAAGCACTAAACCATCCTTTGCTCTTGGGGCGCCGTACCCTGTTAAACAACACATTGAAAATGAAAAGATATTTTGAACTCACCTGGTACCCAGCCAGTAGTTTGCTTCTCCAGTGTGCCTGGGGCATGTCGTGGATGGTTCGTAACCCTGACCCCTGACTCCTAACACTTGACCCTAACTCACCTGGTACCCAGCCAGTAGTTTGCTTCTCCAGTGTGCCTGGGGCATGTCGTGGATGGTTCGTAACCCTGACCCCTGACTCCTAACACTTGACCCTAACTCACCTGGTACCCAGCCAGTAGTTTGCTTCTCCAGTGTGCCTGGGGCATGTCGTGGATGGTTCGTAACCCTGACCCCTGACTCCTAACACTTGACCCTAACTCACCTGGTACCCAGCCAGTAGTTTGCTTCTCCAGTGTGCCTGGGGCATGTCGTGGATGGTTCGTAACCCTGACCCCTGACTCCTAACACTTGACCCTAACTCACCTGGTACCCAGCCAGTAGTTTGCTTCTCCAGTGTGCCTGGGGCATGTCGTGGATGGTTCGTAACCCTGACCCCTGACTCCTAACACTTGACTCTAACTCACCTGGTACCCAGCCAGTAGTTTGCTTCTCCAGTGTGCCTGGGGCATGTCGTGGATGGTTCGTAACCCTGACCCCTGACTCCTAACACTTGACCCTAACTCACCTGGTACCCAGCCAGTAGTTTGCTTCTCCAGTGTGCCTGGGGCATGTCGTGGATGGTTCGTAACCCTGACCCCTGACTCCTAACACTTGACCCTAACTCACCTGGTACCCAGCCAGTAGTTTGCTTCTCCAGTGTGCCTGGGGCATGTCGTGGATGGAGAGGCGCAGGTTGTGGTAGCTGTCTTTAAACAGTAGGACGTGGGGCTCATCAATCAGACGACCACCTAGCTGTCTCTCCATCTGCATCACCTCCTAGAGAGAGAGAAAGAGATTGAGAGAGAGAGACAGAGAGAGAGCGAGAGCGAGAGGGAGAGAGACGGAGAGAGAGAGAGAGAGAGAGAGAAAGTGAGAGAGCGAGAGAGAAAGAGCGAGAGAGAGAGAGCGAGAGAGAGAGAGAGCGAGAGAGAGAGCGAGAGAGAAAGCGAGAGAGAGAGAGCGAGAGAGAAAGCGAGAGAGAGAGCAAGAGAGCGAGAGAGAGAAGACAGAGAGAGAGAGAGAGAGAGACAGAGAGAGCAAGATCAGACAGAGAGAGAGAGAGAGAGACAGAGACAGAGAGAGAGAGAGAGACAGAGAGAGAGAGAGAGAGAGAGAGAGACAGAGAGAGACAGAGAGAGAGAGAAAGAGAGAGAGAGAGAGACAGATAGAGAGAGAGACAGAGAGAGAGACAGAGAGAGACAGAGAGAGAGACACAGAGAGAGACACACAGAGAGAGACACACAGAGAGAGAGACAGAGAGAGAGACAGAGAGAGAGACAGAGACAGAGAGACAGAGACAGAGAGAGAGCCAGAGAGAGAGAGCCAGAGAGAGAGACACAGAGAGAGACAGAGAGAGAGAGACACAGAGAGAGACACACAGAGAGAGAGACAGAGAGAGAGACAGAGAGAGAGAGACAGAGAGACAGAGACAGAGAGAGAGCCAGAGAGAGAGAGCCAGAGAGAGAGACACAGAGAGAGAGACACATAGAGAGAGACACATAGAGAGAGACAGAGAGAGACAGAGAGAGAGACAGAGAGAGAGAGACAGAGAGAGAGAGAGAGAGAGAGAGAGACAGAGAGAGCAAGACAGAGAGAAAGAGACAGAGAGAGAGAGACAGAGAGAGAGACAGAGAGAGAATAGCTTTAGTCTGTATGTTTGTATTCTTCACAGCCATTAAAAAAACTGTTTTAAAATCACCAATCACTAAGCAGTTTCCTTCCTCTCCTGCAGCTCAGTTCAGACGACTGGGTGGTTTTAATACATCATTGCTATTGTTACCCATCTACCAATCACTGCCCTTTTTTTATGAGGCTTTAGAAAAGCTCCCTTGTCTTTGTAGTTGAATCTTTGGTTGAAATGCAATACATTGCAGCCCCCCCCCCTCCCCCCCCTCCGACTCTGCAATAGAAAGAATACCATGTCGTCTCTAATCATATTAGAACAGTTTAGACGAGAGCAAAACATCTTCAAACCTTTTCTTTCATAAAGGCGACTTCATACACCATTTTCAGTTTCTGCAAATGTATCATATACAGCCTGCATATTGAGTTAGTGTGTAGATCAAATTTTAATCAATAGAAACAAATAACACCACTGCGTACGTAATATATATATATATATATATATATATATTTTTTTTTTTAAACCATGCATTTTGAACAAAAAAATAAATCATTCAACCGGTAGCCTACCTTGAGAATCTTGCCTTTTTAGGATGAGAGAAAATCTTTTTTTTTTTTTTTTTTTGTGATTCTGTTTAATAGTGGCCTTTTAAACAACAACAACAACAACAACAACAACAACCACAGTGAGTAGGTTACACATTTCACCAACAAATCGTGAAGAAACAGAATAACCATGAAAAGTAAGAGGAATAACAGAAGTGTAGTCTCAAAGCAAACTGATTGACCGTTCCACTTTTCCCTCCAACGTTGACTTGGTTATTTTTTTCGTGGCGCTGTTGTTTGAAGTTCTGTCATCACAAACATGTTGAAGTTAACTTGTCTCAGTAAACATATTTGATAGAAAGATGGCCTTGGAAGCAGCCACGGTGTGTTCGCATATGGGTGGACTGTAAAATAATGAAAACCTTTTAACAATGTTGGGTAAATAGATGGAAAAAAAAATGCAGAATTGTGTTAAATGTAAACAGCTTGGGAAGGAAACATGATTTCACAGATTTAAATCATGTAATATTTGGCCTAGTGATTATTTCTCACTATCTACTTGTGGAGCTACGCATTAACAGCCTGTGAACTACTCATTGACAGCCTGTGAAGCTACCGGATATTCAACCTTTGTAGGCTGATGGAAGACTACTTGGAGTCAGTGGGAGAATCTCAATTGCGTACTCCTCATGAACCCTCTCTCCTCGCCTCTTTTTTCTAAACCAATTGGAGGAGAAGGTCAGAGAGGAGGGACCAACGGGTTTTGAGAAGGAGGTGATGAGAGAGGACACGAGGAGTATGCAAATAGATTGTCCCTCTGAGTCAGAGTGCAGTACAGCGAGGACTAATCAGACACGGCCGTTCTCATCATGGCTCTGACAGGCAAAGGGACATGATACAATGAATTTACACCATGTTAAAATGATATTCAACAACAACCATCAGACCAACACCATCAGACCTACACTATCAGACCAACACCATCAGGACAACACCATCAGAACAACACCATCAGACCAACACCATCAGACCAACACCATTAGACCAACACTATCAGACCAACACCATCAGACACCATCACACCAACACCATCAGACCAACACCATCAGACCAACACTATCAGACCAACACCATCAGACACCATCGGACCAACACCATCAGACCAACACCATCAGACCAACACTATCGGACCAACACCACCAGACCAACACCATTAGACCAACACTATCGGACCAACACCACCAGACCAACACCATCAGACCAACACTATCGGACCAACACCATCAGAACAACACTATTAGACCAACACCACCAGACCAACACCATCAGACCAACACCATCAGGACAACACCGTCAGACCAACACCATCAGACCAACACTATCAGACCAACACCATCAGGACAACACCATCAGACCAACACCATCAGAACAACACCATCAGACCAACACCATCAGACCAACACCATCAGGCCAACACTATCAGACCAACACCATCAGGACAACACCATCAGACCAACACCATCAGACCAACACCATCAGGACAACACCATCAGACCAACACCATCAGACCAACACCATCAGACCAACAACATCGGACCAACACCATCAGACCAACACCATTAGACCAACACTATCGGACCAACACTATCAGACCAACACCATCAGACCAACACCATCAGACCAACAACATCGGACCAACACTATCAGACCAACACCATCAGACCAACACCATCGGACCAACACCATCAGACACCATCAGACCAACACCATCAGACCAACACTATCAGATCAACACCATCAGACCAACACCATCAGACCAACACTATCAGACCAACACTATCGGACCAACACCATCAGACCAACACCATCAGACCAACACTATCAGACCAACACCATCAGACCAACACCATTGGACCAACACTATTAGACCAACACCATCAGACCAACACCATCAGACCAACACCATTAGACACCATCAGAACAACACCATCAGACCAACACCATCAGACCAACACCATCAGACCAACACCATCAGACCAACACCATCAGACCAACACTATCACACCAACACCATCAGACCAACACCATCAGACCAACACCATCAGACCAACACCATCAGACCAACACCATCAGACCAACACTATTAGACCAACACTATCAGACCAACACTATTAGACCAACACCATCAGACCAACACTATTAGACCAACACTATCAGACCAACACCATCAGACTCACTCACTGGCTCACTCACTGGCTCACTCACTGGCTCACTCACTGGCTCACTCACTCACTCACTCACTCACTCACTCACGTCTTAGGGAGATAGAGACACCGCGTGAAGCCGTAGCAGGTCGGCTAACGTCTCAACATTCCTTTAAAGTCACGGCAAGGTGACGTCCCCTGACTCTGTGTGTGTCTGTGCTCCGGGCCTCCTGAGAATGACATTAGCATGCTAATACAGCAGTCTCCCTTCCCTCCCTCCCCCTTTTTTTGCTGCCATCTCTTGTACCTGTTCTATGATGATGAAGTCACAACTGTGACCATTAGTCTCCTGATTATTGTCCCCGCATGGCAGAACTCGTTAATTTCATTTTTTGTTTTTGTGCCAGTACAGATTTGTAAACTCATGCATATTATTTTAATCTCAGTGGGACGGGAGAAGAGAGCCATTTGTTGTCGTCTCACACACCATCTGGAGAGAAGGGGATAATATCCACTGACGTTAGAGCGTCTGTGTTTTTGTGTGTGTGTTTGTCAATGAGTAGCCCGTGAGCTACTCACTGATAAGAACACTAGGAGATCTGTAATATATATGTATATATATTACTATTGAACAACACTAGGAGTTATATAATGTCTGTCTGTCTGTCTGTCTGTCTGTCTGTCTGTCTGTCTGTCTGTCTGTCTGTCTGTCTGTCTGTCTGCCTGCCTGCCTGCCTGCCTGCCTGCCTGCCTGCCTGCCTGTCTGTCTGTCTGCCTGCCTGTCTGTCTGCCTGCCTGCCTGCCTGCCTGCCTGCCTGCCTGCCTACCTGTCTGCCTGTCTGTCTGTCTGTCTGCCTGTCTGTCTGTCTGTCTGTTTGTCTGTGTGAGAGAGAGAAACTGTTCCAAAAACAACAGTGCTCATAATGACCATATGTTGAATGCGGCAGTATGCTGCTGGAAGTGTTTGTTTGTGTGTGTGAGCGAGCGAGCGAGCGAGAGAGAGAGTGATATGGTGTGTGTGTCCGTCCTTGTGTGAGTGCCTGTGTGCATGCATGAATTCCCTGGCTGGACTGATCCTCATTATAATGGAAAGCAACCTGCTCATTATCTCTTCTGACACTCCTGCCTCCTTCTGTTAACTCTCTATCTATCTATTACTGTTAAAACTTATTTGGTACTGGGGGGCAGTATCGAGTAGCTTGGATGAATATGGTGAGTAAACTGCATGCTACTCAGGCCCAGATGCTAATATATGCATATTATTAGTAGATTTGGATAGAAAACACTCTGAAGTTTCTAAAACTGTTTGAATGATGTCTGTGACTATAACAGAACTCATATGGCAGGCAAAAACCTGAGAAAAAAATCCAACCAGGAAGTGGGAAATCTGAGGTTTGTAGTTTTTCAAGTCATTGCCTATCGAGTATACAGTGTCTATGGGGTCATATTGCGCCTCCTAAGGCTTCCACTAGATGTCAACAGTCTTTAGAACCTTGTTTGAGGCTTCTACTGGGAAGGAGGTGGGAATGAGAGCTGATTGAGTCAGGGGTCTGGCAGAGTACCATGAGCTGATCATGCGCGCTCACGTGATAGTTGTTCCACTGCATTTCTACAGACAAAGGAATTCTCCGGTTGGAACATTATTGAAGATTTATGATAAAAACATCCTAAAGATTGATTCTATACATCGTTTGACATGTTTCTACAAACTGTAATATGACTTTTCGTTTGAACTTTCGCCTGGACTTGCCCGCGCCTCGTGAATTTCGATTGTGTACTAAACGCGTGCACAAAAAAGAGGTATTTGGACATAAATTATGGACTTTATCTAACAAAACAAACAAACATTTATTGTGGAACTGTGATTCCTGGGAGTGCATTCTGATGAAGATCATCAAAGGTAAGTTAATATTTATAACGCTATTTCTGACTTCTGTTGACTCCACAACATGGCGGGTATCTGTTTGGCTTGTTTTGTTGTCTGAACGCCGTTCTCAGATTATTGCACGGTGTGCTTTTTCCGTAAAGTTTTTTTTAAATCTGACACAGCGGTTGCATTAAGGAGAAGTGGATCTAAAATTCCACGCTTAACACTTGTATCTTTTAGCAATGTTTATTATGAGTATTTCTGTAAAATTGATGTGGCTCTCTGCAAAATCACCGGATGTTTTTTTGGAACTACTGAACATAACGCGCCAATGTAAACTGAGATTTGTGGATATAAATTTGAACTTTATCGAACAAAACATACATGTATTGTGTAACATGAAGTCCTATGAGTGTCATCTGATGAAGATCATCAAAGATTAGTGATTCATTTTATCTCTTTTTCTGCTTTTTGTGACTCCTCTCTATGGCTGGAAAAATGGCTGTGTTTTTCCGTGACTAGGTACTGACCTAACATAATCGTTTGGTGTGCTTTCGTTGTAAAGCCTTTTTGAAATCGGACACTGTGGCTGGGTTTACAACAAGTTTATCTTTAAAATGGTGTAAAATACTTGTATGTTTGAGGAATTTTAATTATGTTATTTCTATTGCGCCCTGCAATTTCACTGGCTGTTGGCAAGGTGGGACGCTACCATCCCACTGGTACCAAAGAGGTGTTAACTCTCTATCTATCTGTTATCTCTCTATCTATCTGTTATCTCTCTATCTATCTGTTAACTCTCTATCTATCTGTTATCTCTCTATCTATCTGTTAACTCTCTATCTATCTGTTATCTCTCTATCTATCTATCTGTTAACTCTATCTATCTGTTATCTCTCTATCTATCTGTTAACTCTCTATCTATCTGTTAACTCTCTATCTATCTATCTGTTAACTCTCTATCTATCTGTTAACTCTCTATCTATCTGTTACCGTTAAAATAGAGATCTGTTTCTGTTATATCTGTTACTGTAAAGACAACGTCTAATCCCCCTCAAGAGACCAAAAGGATTTGGCATGGGTCCTCAGATCCTCAAAAGGTTCGCTACACTCGCATTAACATCTGCTAACCATGTGTATGTGACAAATAAAATTTGATTTGATTTGATTTGAGCTGCACCATCGAGAGCATCCTGACCGGTTGCAAGACTGCTGAACCATTATTCAAATGGGATGATTAGGGACTACAGGAAAAAGAGGACCGAGCACGCCCCCATTCTCATCGACGGGCTGTAGTGGAGCAGGTTGAGAGCTTTAAGTTCCTTGGTGTCCACATCACCAACAATCTAACATGGTCCAAGAACACCAAGACAGTCGTGAAGAGGGCAAGACAAAACCTAATCCCCCTCACGAGACTGAAAAGATTTGGCATGGGTCCTCAGATCCTCAAAAGGTTCTACAGCTGCACCATCGAGAGCATCCTGACTTGTTGCATCCTGACCGGTTGCATCACCTCCTGGTACGGCAACTGCTCGGCCTCTGACCGCAAGGTACTACAGAGGGTAGTGCGAACGGCCCAGTACATCACTGGGGTCAAGCATTCATGCCATCCAGGACCTCTATACCAGGCGGTGTCAGAGGAAGGCCCTAAAAATGAATCAAAGACTCCAGCCACCCTAGTCGTAGACTGTTCTCTCTGCTACCGCACGGCAAGCGGTACCGGAGCACCAAGTCTAGGTCCAAAAAGCTTCTAAACAGCTTCTACCCCCCCAAGCCATAAGACTCCTGAACATCTAATTAAATGGCTGCCCAGACTATTTGCATTGACCCCCCCCCCCCCCCTCTTTTACTGCCACTGCTATTCTCTGTCATTATCTATAGAGAGTCACTTTAATAACTCTACCTACATATTACCTCGATTACCTCGACAACGGTGCCCCCGCACATTGACTCTGTACCGGTACCAACTGTATCTCGCTATTGTTATTTTACTGCTGCTCTTTAACTACTTGTTACTTTTATTTCTTATTCTCATTCATATTTTTTTAAACTGCATTGTTGGTTAGGAGCTTGTCAGTAAGTATTTCTACACCTGTTGTATTCGGCGCATGTGACTAATATAATTTGATTTGATGTGATATGATTCAGGAAGAGTAACTGTTGTCTTGGTAACACGGGCAACGAGGATCCTAATGAATACTAAATACACTCTAAAGGGATAGAGTGCTATTCTGGACTCTAATTCTGACCTGTCAGCAAATATATCTGTAACTTGAAATAGGAGACAGTGCAAGCTGCCAATTAAACACTTATCAACGATGGCTAGCATGAACACCACTGTCAGTGTCTGTGTCTGTGTCTGTGTCTGTGTGTCTGTCTGTCTGTCTGTCTGTCTGTCTGTCTGTCTGTCTGTCTGTCTGTGTTTGTGTGTGTGTGTGTATGTGCATCCATAGCTGTGTGTGTGTGTGTGTGTGTGTGTGTGTGTGTGTGTGTGTGTGTGTGTGTGTGCGTCCATAGCTGTGTGTGTGATAGTCCACATATGTCCCAGGTTCAGGCAGTAATAACCGTCTCTACGCCCCATTATCCAGTTAACTAATGACAGCGCTGCGTCCCAAATGAAATCCCATGTCCTATATAGTGCACTTGTTTTGACCAGAGCCCATAGAGGGAGACAGTCTCTACAATACGAGAGACTGAACCCTGTACTGTTTACTCTGCCACAGAGGGAGACAGTCTCTACGATACGAGAGACTGAACCCTGTACTGTTTACTCTGCCACAGAGGGGAGACCGTCTCTACGATACGAGAGGCTGAACCCTGTACTGTTTCCTCTGCCACAGAGTGAGACAGTCTCTACGATACGATACCCTGTACTGTTTCCTCTGCCACAGAGTGAGAGTCTCTACGATACGAGAGGCTGAACCCTGTACTGTTTACTCTGCCACAGAGTGAGACCGTCTCTACGATACGAGAGACTGAACCCTGTACTGTTTCCTCTGCCACAGAGTGAGACAGTCTCTACGATACGATACCCTGTACTGTTTACTCTGCCACAGAGGGAGACAGTCTCTACGATACGATACCCTGTACTGTTTCCTCTGCCACAGAGGGAGACCGTCTCTACGATACGAGAGACTGAACCCTGTACTGTTTACTCTGCCACAGAGTGAGACAGTCTCTACGATACGATACCCTGTACTGTTTACTCTGCCACAGAGGGAGACAGTCTCTACGATACGATACCCTGTACTGTTTACTCTGCCACAGAGTGAGACAGTCTCTACGATACGATACCCTGTACTGTTTACTCTGCCACAGAGTGAGACAGTCTCTACGATACGAGAGACTGAACCCTGTACTGTCTTCAATAGAGAAACAAGGCTTGCAATTAGAATATCTAATCACACATTAATCACCAATTGAGAGATAAATGATCCCGTTCCATTCACTGAGGAGGAGTAGAGAGAGGAGATCTGAGACGGGGCCGTAGCCCAAATGGAACGCTATTCCCTACACTCATACTCCCATCACTCTCCCTCCTTCCGTCAGTCCACACTCATCCCTCTATCCGTCCACACTTAACCTCCTCTCCCTTCATCCCTTCATCCCCTCCCTCTGTCCACACACTCATCATCTCCAGAACACTCATCCCTCCAGCCTCCACCCCATCCTTCGTCCCTCCATCCTTCCACTCCCTCCAGCCTCCACCCCATCCTCCGTCCTGCCCTCCAGCCTCCACCCCATCCTTCGTCCTGCCCTTCAGCCTCCACCCCATCCTCCGTCCTGGCCTCCAGCCTCCACCCCATCCTCCGTCCTGCCCTCCAGCCTCCACCCCACCCTCCGTCCTGCCCTCCAGCCTCCACCCCATCCTCCGTCCTGCCCTCCACCCTCCACCCCATCCTCCGTCCCGCCCTCCAGCCTCCACCCCATCCTCTGTCCCTCCATCCTTCCACTCCCTCCAGTCTCCACCCCATTCCCCGTCCCGGCCTCCAACCTCCACCCCATCCCGCCGTCCAGCCTCCACCACATCCGCCGTCCCGCCCTCCAGCCTCCACCCCATCCTCCGCCCCGCCCTCCAGCCTCCACACCATCCTCCGCCCCGCAGCCCAGCCTCCACCCCATCCTCCGTCCCGCCCTCCAGCCTCCACCCCATCCTCCGACCCGCCCTCCAGCCTCCACCCCATCCTCCGCCCCGCCCTCCAGCCTCCACCCCATCCTCCGTCCCTCCATCCTTCCACCACCTCTAGACTCCACCCCATCCTCCGCCCTGCCCTCCAGCCTCCACCCCATCCTCCACCCCCCCCTCCAGCCTCCACCCCATCCTCCGCCACGCCCTCCAGTCTCCACCCCATCCTCCACCCCACCAGGGCCTAGAGACATAGCACCTATCTGTGTTTGTGATAAACCATGACCAGGCCTCCTCCCCTTCTCCGCTGGGGAATAATAGACACATGTAGCTAATCTCTCCAGGCTGGGCTGGATGACAGGAAAAGGTTTGATCCTGTCTGCACCAAACCAAACATTTATACAACACAACGCAACACACAACGCAACACAACACACAACACAACACACAACGCAACACAACACAACACACAACACAACACAGCGCACAACACACAACACAACAACAACAACACAACACAGCGCACAACACACAACACAACACAACACACAACACAGCGCACAACACAACACAGCGCACAACACACAACACAACACAACACACAACACAACACAACACAGCGCACAACACACAACACACAACACAACGCAACACAACACACAACACAACACACAACACAACACACAACACACAGTAGTTGATGTTGTTGTTGTAGTAGTAGTTGATGTTGTTGTTGTTGTAGTAGTAGTTGATGTTGTTGTCGTTGTTGTTGTTGATGTTGTTGTCGTTGTAGTAGTAGTTGATGTTGTTGTCGTTGTAGTAGTAGATGTTTTTGTTGTAGTAGATGTTGTTGTTGTAGATGTTGATGTTGTTGTTGTTGTAGTAGTAGTAGTAGATGTTGATGTTGTAGCAGTTGATGTTGTTGTTGTAGTAGATGTTGATGTTGTTGTTGCTGTAGATGTTGATGTTGTTGTAGATGTTGATGTTGTTGCTGTTGTAGTAGATGTTGTTGTTGTTGTAGATGTTGATATTGTTGCTGTAGTAGTTGATGTTGTTGTTGTTGTTGTAGATGTTGATGTTGTTGTAGCAGTTGATGTTGTTGTTGTTGTAGATGTTGATGTTGTTGTTGCTGTAGATGTTGATGTTGTTGTAGATGTTGATGTTGTTGTTGGTGTAGTAGTAGATGTTGATGTTGTTGTAGCAGTTGATGTTGTTGTTGTAGTAGATGTTGATGTTGTTGTTGTTGTAGATGTTGATGTTGTTGTTGCTGTAGATGTTGATGTTGTTGTAGATGTTGATGTTGTTGCTGTTGTAGTAGATGTTGTTGTTGTTGTTGTAGATGTTGATGTTGTAGATGTTGTTGTTGTTGTTGTTGTAGATGTTGATGTTGTTGTTGTTGTAGATGTTGTTGTTGTTGTAGATGTTAATGTTGTTGTTGTTGTTGATGTTGTTGTTGTTGTTGTTGTTGTAGTTGATGTTGTTGTTGTAGTAGTAGTTGATGTTGTTGTTGTAGTAGTAGTTGTTGTTGTAGATGTTGATGTTGTTGTTGTAGTAGATGTTGTTGTTGTTGTAGATGTTGATGTTGTTGTTGTTGTTGTTGTAGTAGTTGATGTTGTTGTTGTTGTAGATGTTGATGTTGTTGTTGTTGTTGTTGTAGTAGTTGATGTTGTTGTTGTAGTAGTTGATGTTGTTGTTGTAGTAGATGTTGATGTTGTTGTTGTTGTAGTAGTAGATGTTGATGTTGTTGTTGTAGTAGATGTTGATGTTGTAGATGTTGATGTTGTTGTTGTTGTAGTAGTAGATGTTGATGTTTTTGTTGTAGTAGATGTTGTTGTTGTAGATGTTGATGTTGTTGTTGTTGTAGTAGTAGATGTTGATGTTTTTGTTGTAGTAGATGTTGTTGTTGCTGTAGATGTTGATGTTGTTGTTGTTGTAGATGTTGATGTTGTTGTTGCTGTAGATGTTGATGTTGTTGTTGTTGTAGTAGATGTTGTTGTTGTTGTAGATGTTGATGTTGTTGTTGTTGTAGTAGATGTTGATATTGTTGTTGTTGTTGTTGTAGATGTTGTTGTTGTTGTAGATGTTGATGTTGTTGTTGTAGTAGATGTTGTTGTTGTTGTGTAGTTGATGTTGTTGTTGTAGTAGATGTTGATGTTGTTGTTGTAGTAGATGTTGATGTTGTTGTAGTAGATGTTGATGTTGTAGTAGTAGTAGTAGTAGTTGTTGTTGTTGTGTAGTTGATGTTGTTGTTGTTGTAGCAGTTGATGTTGTAGTAGTAGTAGTAGTAGTTGTTGTTGTTGTGTAGTTGATGTAGTAGTTTTTTTATCTTCTCTGATCGTACATACTGTATAAAGCTGGGTTCCCGTACACACATTAAACATATTCTGAATTAAAAAAGTCCATAGAGAATCTATACTGAACAACAATATAAACACCACCTGCAAAGTGGTGGTCCCGTGTTTCATCAGCTGAAATAAAAGATCCCAGAAATGTTCCATACTCACAAAAAGCCTATTTGTCTCAAATGTTGAGAGCATTTATCCTTCGCCAAAATAATCCAAACAGACATTATGGTTAAACTCAAATACTCTAACTGCTAAAAAAAAAAAAATACACAATATTTTGGGAAATAAAAAAGTATAATCTTTGTAAATATGTTGTTTGGGATGAAGACAGTCTTTTAAAACACATGATAATGGAACAAAACATTTACGACTGGGGGTGTTCGAAAAGCTCTGAAACAATTAGCAGTGGAAACATGCATATTGATGAAAAGCATGACGTGTAGTTCTGAAATACAACGCTGCAGAGTACAAAGGAGAAATTAATTGAAACATTTTCTCGCCATTTGAGCCCAAATGAGGCTCAGGGAATTTAATGACTATTACAAGTCATTTTAAACTCACCAGAATTAAAATAGAATAATTAAATGGTCTGATTGTGAATTATTTCTCATACTGATAGAGAGAAAGACATTCTCCTCTGTCTATATCTCCAACAAATGTCACCATTCAAATCAAATCAAATGTAGTTAGTTGAACAGATATGGCAGTCACATATAAGAGGTGTAGGCATCATTCCAAATGGCCACCCTATTCCAGAACCCTGGTCAAAAGTAAGGCGCTAGTGAATAGGTCAAATATTTCCCATGGTCCAATAGTTTAGAAGTGAGACTGACAGTCTGCCGGTGGTGAATCAAGCATCTGTAGCGGCATCTAAAGTAATGTACAGTACCAGTCAAAAGTTTGGACACACCTACTCATTCAAGTTTTTTTTTTCTTTTTTACTATTTTCTACATTGTAGAATAATAGTGATGACGTCACAACTATGAAATAACACATATGGAATCATGTTGTAACCAAAAAAGTAACCATATTTTACATTTTAGATTCTTCAAAGTAGCCACCCTCGATGACAGCTTTACACTGGGGTTTCCGGGATGATGGTGTTGATGTGAGCCATGACCAACTTTCAAAGCACTTCATGGCTACCGACGTGAGTACTACAGGGCGGTAATCGTTTCTGCAGGTTACCTTCGCATTCTTGGGCACAGGTTGACCTGCTTGAAACATGTAGGTATTACAGACTCGGTCAGGGAGAGGTTGAAAATGTCAGTGAAGACACTTGGTCTGCACATGCCGTAATCCGTCTGGCCCCGCGGCCTTGTGAATGTTGACCTGTTAAAAGGTCTTTCTCACATCAGCTACGGAGAGTGTGGTCACACAGTCATCCAGAAAAGCTAGTGCTCTCATGCATGCTTCAGTGTTGCTTGCCTCAAAGCGAGCATAAAAGGCATTAATTCTGTCTGGTAGGCTCACGTCACTGGGCAGCTCGCGGCAGGGTTTACCTTTGTAATAGTTTGAAGCTGGTGACTAAGGTGGTATACTCCTCAATGCCATTGGATAAATCCTGGAACATGTTCCAGTCTGTGCAAAACAGTCCTGTAGTTTAGCATCTGCTTTATCTGACCACTTCCGTATTGAACGAGTCACTGTTACTTCCTGCTTTAATTTTAGCTTGTAAACAGGAATCGGGAGGATAGAGTCAGATTTTCCAAATGGAAGGCGAAGGAGAGTTTTGTACGCGTTTCTGGTGTGCTTGTGAAATGCTGGTAGAAATGAGGTAAAACAGATTTTAGTTTGCCTGCGTTAAAGTCCCCGGCCGCCAGGAGTGCGGCTTCTGGATGAGCATTTTCTTGTTTTTTTATGACCTCTTATACAGCTGGTTGACTGCGTTCTTAGTGCCAGCATCAGTTTGTGGTGGTAAATAGATGGCTATGAAAAAATAAACACACACACACTAAGAGAACACACACACACACACACACACACACTGAGAGAACACACACACACACACACACACTAAGAGAACACACACACACACACACACACTGAGAGAACACACACACACACTGAGAGGACACACACACACTGAGAGAACACACACACGCTGAGAGAACACACACACGCTGAGAGAACACACACACACTGAGAGGACACACACACACTGAGAGAACACACACCTAACACACGCAGCACTGTGTTACACGGCGTCGGTGTGCAGCGAGCCAATCAGCTAACCGCCAGCCCTGGCGAGATCCAATAGAGGACGACGGACACATTAAATATGAACTTCATTGGTCCCGATAGGGGCTGTCTGGCTAACATACAGCTGGATCACATACGCAGAGCATCACAGGGAAATGTCATCGCAACTCCTCCAAGAGACACAGCACACTCAGTATCACACTCTCTGCATCAAAGACAATAACAGTCCTAACTGGGAGATGAGAAACGCTGTGTGTTTGTTGGGAAGACTCTGCTGGCTGACACAGGCCCTGTTGGTATGTGCGCGTGCGTGAGGTAGCATGTCTCTGGTTGACGCAGGCCCTGTTGGTATGTGTGCGTGCGTGAGGTAGCATGTCTCTGGTTGACGCAGGCCTGTCGACTGAAACAAGAGGCACCAGAACAAACCAGGCCAGACCAGACCAGAAAAAACCAGACCAGAACAAACCAGACCAGACCAGAACAAACAGCACCAGAACAAACCAGACCAGAACAAACCAGACCAGAACAAACCAGACCAGACCAGACCAGAACAAACCAGACCAGAACAAACCAGACCAGACCAGACCAGAACAAACAAGACCAGACCAGAACAAACAGCACCAGAACAAACCAGACCAGAACAAACCAGACCAGAACAAACCAGACCAGACCAGACCAGAACAAACCAGACCAGAACAAACCAGACCAGACCAGAACAAACCAGACCAGAACAAACCAGACCAGACCAGAACAAACCAGACCAGAACAAACCAGACCAGAACAAACCAGACCAGACCAGAACAAACCAGACCAGAACAAACCAGAACAAACCAGACCAGAACAAACCAGACCAGAACAAACCAGACCAGAACAAACCAGACCAGACCAAACCAGAACAAACCAGAACAAAACAAACCAGACCAGACCAGAACAAACCAGACCAGACCAGACCAGTGTGTGTGTCCTCTCAGTGTATGTGTGTTCTAGACCAGACCAGAACAGACCAGACCAGAACAAACCAGACCAGACCAGAACAGAACAGACCAAACCAGACCAGAACAGACCAGAACAAACCAGACTCTGGTGCCTCTAGGATAAACACACACACACACACACACACACACACACAGATGCACGCACACAAACACATACACCCCCTTGTATGTGTGTGTGTGTGTGTGTGTGTGTGTGCAGTGTGTGTGTGTGCAGTGTGTGTGTGTGTGTGTGTGTGTGCAGTGTGCGTGCGTCTATGTGTGCGTGTGTGTGTGTGTGTCTGTGCATGCGGCTAATTTTGTCCTGATGGTGGTTTCGCTCGACTGCCACGCGCCAAGAGGTTCCCCATCTCTCTCTACCCCGCCATTTCTCCCTTTCTCTGTCTCTCTGTTTCTCTTTCTCTCTCATATATCTCTCCCTCTCCCCCGCCTTCTCTCTCAGTCCCTCCCTCCCCCCTCTCTCTCTCTCTCTCTCTCTCTCTCTCTCTCTCTCTCTCTCTCTCTCTTCCTCTCTTCCCTTTCTCCGTATGGAGACGGATAATCAGGCGTTAATGCCAGCCTCCCTCCCTCGGGGACTGCCTCTGAGTAGCCTGTTAAGATTTAATTTGCATGCTTAATTAGTAAATTAAAAGGAGTGCCTCTCTCTCAGCTCTCTGCCAGCCCCCCCCCCCCCCCCCCCCCCCCCCCCCCCCCCCCCCCCCCGTGTGATCCCTCTCCCCTGTCCTTCACGCTCCCTCTCCCTTCTCTCCCTTCTCTCCCTCCAACCAGAAGTGGTGATTCCCACTCCAGTCCACTTCAGCCTGGTGGAGTGTCTGACCTGCTCTCAGAGAGGGGTGCTGGTGTCTGTGAAGGGCTGTAGGGAGGAGAGGAGGTGGGAGGTGGATGAGGGAAGTGAAGGAGAGGAAAGTGGGAGAGATCTGTCAGAAATGAGCCAATCAGAGAGCTGAGGAGGAGAGGAGAATTGAGCTCACGCTCCAGGGGAGGTTGTGAATTACTGTAACCTCCCGCCCTTTTCTCAATATCTTCCTCCCACATCCCTCCATCCCTGCCTCCCTCACTCCATCCCTCCCTCCATCCATCCTTCCATCCCTGCCTCCCTCACTCCATCCCTCCATCCATCCTTCCATCCCTGCCTCCCTCACTCCATCCCTCCCTCCCTCCATCCCTCACTCCATCCCTCCTTCCATACATCCTTCCATCCCTGCCTCCCTCCATCCATCCCTGCCTCCCTCCACCCCTGCATCCCTCCATCCATCCCTCCATCCCTGACTCCCTCCATCCATCCATTCCTGCCTCCCTCCCTCCCTGCTTACCTCCCTGCTTCCATCTCTCTCTCACTCCATCCATCCCTCCATCCCTTCCTCCCGCCCTCCATCCATCCATCTCTCCCTCACTCTCTCCCTCACTCCATCCCTGCCGCCCTCCCACCCTCCATCTCTCCCTCACTGCATCCCTGCTTCCCTCTCTCCCTCCATCTCTCCCTCACTCCATCTCTCCCTCACTCTATCCCTGCTTCCCTCCCCCACTCTATCCCTGCTTCCATCTCTCCCTCACTCCATCCCTCACTCTCTCCCTCACTCCATCTCTGCTTCCCTCTCTCCCTCACTCCATCCCTCACTCTCTCCCTCACTCCATCCATCCCTCCATCTCTCCTTCACTCTATCCCTGCTTCCCTCTCTCCCTCACTCCATCCCTCACTCTCTCCCTCACTCTATCCATCCCTCCATATCTCCCTCACTCTATCCCTGCTTAACTCCCCCACTCTATCCCTGCTTAACTCCCCCACTCTATCCCTGCTTCCCTCTCTCCCTCACTCCATCCCTCACTCTCTCCCTCACTCCATCCATCCCTCCATCTCTCCCTCACTCTATCCCTGCTTAACTCCCACACTCTATCCCTGCTTAACTCCCCCACTATATCCCTGCTTCCATCTCTCCCTCACTCCATCCCTCCATCTCTCCCTCACTCTATCCCTGCTTCCCTCTCTCCCTCACTCCACCCCTCACTCCATCCATCCCTCCATCTCTCCTTCACTCTATCCCTGCCTCCCTCTCCCCCTCACTCCATCCCTCCATCTCTCCCTCACTCCATCCCTCCCTCACTCTATCCCTGCCTCCCTCTCTCCCTCACTCCATCCCTCCCTCACTCTCTCCCTCACTCACTCCATCCATCCCTCCATCTCTCCCTCACTCTATCCCTGCTTCCCTCTCTACCTCACTCCACCCCTCCATCTCTCCCTCACTCCATCTCTCCCTCAATCTATCCCTGCTTCCCTCCATCTCTCCTTCACTCTATCCCTGCCTCCCTCTCTCCCTCACTCCATCCCTCTATCCCTGCTTCCCTCCATTCCTCCATCCAGCCAGCAGTAGAGGACATGCTTCAGAAAGCACCTGGCTGACATGGGACTCCATTATGAGATCACATGAGATGAGTTGTAATATTAATAGATATTAAAGAAGAGATGTGATAGTTTACAGATGACAAATACTGGAGAGTACGTCTCTGGGAGATGAATCTGTTTAATGGCAGTAAATCATAACCTCATTCTCTATGACATCCTATGTTCTCTGTGACATTACCTAACAGAAGACAAGTTAAAACATAATTATTTTCAGCAAATATGATGCAATACCAGGCCAGTGCAGCTAAGCTCAGCTTGGCTCAGTAGTGTGAAAATGGTATAGTTTTTTTGCAGTGGATTGGTGTGAGCCAGTGTTGGAGGTTAGTCTCCTACTGAATGGTTCTGAGAGAGAGAGAGAGAGAGAGAGAGAGAGAGACAGAGAGAGAGAGAGAGAGAGAACGTACTCTACTGTACACACCGTCTCCTGAGTGAGAGAGCATTATAAACAAGCTTGTTTTATCCTGCATCAATAGTGTGTTGTTTTATCCTGCATCAATAGTGTGGTTTTATCCTGCATCAATAGTGTGTTGTTTTATCCTGCATCAATAGTGTTGTTTTATCCTGCATCAATAGTGTTGTTTTATCCTGCATCAATAGTGTGGTTTTATCCTGCATCAATAGTGTGTTGTTTTATCCTGCATCAATAGTGTGGTTTTATCCTGCATCAATAGTGTGTTGTTTTATCCTGCATCAATAGTGTGGTTTTATCCTGCATCAATAGTGTGGTTTTATCCTGCATCAATAGTGTGTTGTTTTATCCTGCATCAATAGTGTGGTTTTATCCTGCATCAATAGTGTGTTGTTTTATCCTGCATCAATAGTGTTGTTTTATCCTGCATCAATAGTGTGGTTTTATCCTGCATCAATAGTGTGTTGTTTTATCCTGCATCAATAGTGTGGTTTTATCCTGCATCAATAGTGTGTTGTTTTATCCTGCATCAATAGTGTGTTGTTTTATCCTGCATCAATAGTGTGGTTTTATCCTGCATCAATAGTGTGTTGTTTTATCCTGCATCAATAGTGTGTTGTTTTATCCTGCATCAATAGTGTGTTGTTTTATCCTGCATCAATAGTGTGTTGCTTTATCCTGCATCAATAGTGTGTTGTTTTATCCTGCATCAATAGTGTGTTGTTTTATCCTGCATCAATAGTGTGTTGTTTTATCCTGCATCAATAGTGTGTTGTTTTATCCTGCATCAATAGTGTTGTTTTATCCTGCATCAATAGTGTGTTGTTTTATCCTGCATCAATAGTGTGGTTTTACACTGCGGATCCTCTCCTGTATCCCACGCCCTCCCTTTCCTCTCTCCTGTCGTGTCTCTCGACTAGAGGTGTGCCGACAGGGCCATACTCGTATTTATAATCCTACACGTTGACAGTTGATAGTTGGATCGGATCGGATGATACTCGGAAGTGTTTTAATATGCCTAAATAGATGTTGGCAAAATCCCTCCCTGCACGTGCTCACTGCAAAACGTTTGCGGATTAGTGTGCGGAGGGGTGTCTGTTTCTCTCCTGTCACTTAGTCAGAATGCTCAACAGCATTTCATATTTTTCCCCTACCCTTGGCCCCTCCTGTTAGATATTATGCACATGGATAGCTTGATATCAAACGTCCTCACCATGTGATTTATAAGAGTAGCAGGCAGCAGCAATCTACATGATCAGACCCAGAACATGGCAGTAAAAGGGATTGGGTGAAATTATGAAGCAAGTGGATGGAGAAATTCAATTTCACTCTATCAGATCAGAACAGCAGGATCAACGTACAGCCCACCCTTCTATTTACAGACAGGCAAACTAGCCAGTTGAGTTATTTAGACCACGTAGAACCTCACACATGACTGATTGACATGAGAAAGATGCACGCTGGCACTGGTTTTGTCTCGGCACACCTCTACTCACAGCCCTCCCCCTCCCGCTCTCCTCTCCTCTCCTCTCCTCTCCTCTCCTCTCCTCTCCTCTCCTCTCCTGTCCTGTCCTGTCCTCTCCTCTCCTCTCCTCTCCTCTCCAATCCTCTCCTCTCCTCTCCTCTCCTCTCCTCCTTAGTTTTACAGGCTCCTGACCTATTTTGTGTTTTTTTTTCGCTGATCCTAATTTTTTTTTGCACATAATGTTTCCTCCATTGTTTCCTATGACCAAAAATAGCTTTTGGAGATCAGAACAGCGACCCCGGACCACGCCCTAATCCCCGGACCACGCCCTAATCCCCGGACCACGCCCTAATCCCCGGACCACGCCCTAATCCCCGGACCACCCCCTAATCCCCGGACCACGCCCTAATCCCCGGACCACGCCCTAATCCCCGGACCACGCCCTAATCCCCGGACCAAGCCCTAATCCCCGGACCACGCACTAATCCCCAGACCACGCCCTAATCCCCGGACCACGCCCTAATCCCCGGACCACGCCCTAATCCCCGGACCACGCCCTAATCCCCGGACCACGCCCTAATCCCCGGACCAAGCCCTAATCCCCGGACCACGCACTAATCCCCGGACCACCCCCTAATCCCCGGACCACGCCCTAATCCCCGGACCACGCACTAATCCCCGGACCACCCCCTAATCCCCGGACCACGCCCTAATCCCCGGACCACCCCCTAATCCCCGGACCACGCCCTAATCCCCGGACCACGCCCTAATCCCCAGACCATGCCCTAATCCCCAAACCACGCCCTAATCCCCAAACCACGCCCTAATCCCCGGACCAAGCCCTAATCCCCGGACCACCCCCTAATCCCCAGACCACACCCTAATCCCCGGACCACCCCCTAATCGCCAGACCACGCCCTAATCCCCGGACCACCCCCTAATCCCGACACTTGGAAGAGAAAGAGACGGTGAAATAGAGGCTGGCGTGCTGGAGCCCTGATGAAACTACAGAGGTGAAATAGAGGCTGACGTGCTGGAGCCCTGATGAAACTACAGAGGTGAAATAGAGGCTGACGTGCTGGAGCCCTGATGAAACTACAGAGGTGAGTAAATAAACCCCCTCTACCCTCTGTTCTATTGGATAATGTACAGTCACTGGAGAATAAACTGGACGAGACTGGAGACTATCTTATCAATGGGACCTGAAGAACTGTAATATCCTAGCAATGAGCTGTGTTCCGCCATAAGCAAACAAGAAAATACTCACGCAAAGGAGGCACTCCTAGTGGCCAGTGATTTTAATGCCGAAAATCTGAAATCCGTCTTACAGAATTTCTACAAGCATGTCAACTGTGCAACAAGAGGCAAAACAACTCTAGATCACCTTTACTCCACACACAGTGATGCATTCCATTTGGCAAATCGGGCATAACTCTATCCTCCTGATTCCTGCTTACATACAAAACCTCAAACAGGAAGTACCGGTGACAAGCCCAATACAGAAGTGGTCCGATGAAGCGGTTGCTAAGCTGGAATATGATATGGTATATGATCCGTGATTCATCTGATGGCATTGAGGAATTAACCATATCAGTTACAGGTTTCATTAATAAGTGAATCAATGACGTCATCCCCAAAGTGACCACAAGTACATATCCCAACCAGAAGCCATGGATTACAGGCAACATCTGAACAGAGCTAAAGCCTAGAGCTGCCGCTTTCAAGGAGCAGGACACTAATCCGGACGCTTATAAGAAATTCCGCTGCGCCTTCTCCTCCGACGAACCATCAAACAGGCAAAGCGTCAATACAGGACTAATATTGAATCCTACTACACCGGCTCTGACGCTTGCCGGACGTAGCAAGGCTTGCAAACTATCATGGATTACAAAGGGAAACCCAGCCGTGAGCTGCAAAGTGACACAAGTTTGTTCTATGCTCGCATTGAGGCAAGCAACATTAAACCATGCATGAGAGCACCAGCTGTTCAGGGTGTGATCACGCTCTCCGTAGCCGATGTAAGACCTTAAAACAGGTCAACATACCAGGATGTGGCAGGGCAGGAAAACCATTACAGACTACAAAGGTAAGCACAGCCGAGAGCTGTGAATGTGGCAGGGCAGGAAAACCGCAGAAAACAGTCTCGTGACTAATGTTGCAGAGGGACATTCAGAATAATTAATCAGTCATTATTTTTGCTGTCTGTAGCTATTTGTCTTTAACAGCGGATATTATGCATAATTTGATAGCTTCAGTTACATTTTCTAAACCAACAAACTACCTTGTCTGAGTAAAAAATGTGTCCTTGACTTTTTGGTTTCATGTTATTGACAACTGTATTTGTGGTTGTGTTTTATGATCTCCAAAGCATTTGTGGTTGTGTTTTATGATATTTAATTTTTTCAACTTTTAAATATACCTTTGCAAAAATTCAACAAAAATTGTTTTTGCTTTGTCAATATGGGGTATTGTGATGTCATTATGGGGTATGGTGATGTCATTATGGGGTATTGTGATGTCATTATGGGGTATGGTGATGTCATTATGGGGTATGGTGATGTCAATTATGGGGTATTGGGATGTCATTATGGGGTATGGTGATGTCATTATGGGGTATGGTGATGTCATTATGGGGTATGGTGATGTCATTATGGGGTATGGTGATGTCATTATGGGGTATGGTGATGTCATTATGGGGTATGGTGATGTCATTATGGGGTATGGTGATGTCATTATGGGGTATTGTGATGTCATTATGGGGTATGGTGATGTCATTATGGGGTATTGGGATGTCATTATGGGGTATGGTGATGTCATTATGGGGTATGGTGATGTCATTATGGGGTATTGGGATGTCATTATTTTTTATTTTATTTTATTTATTTTACCTTTATTTTACTAGGCAAGTCAGTTAAGAACAAATTCTTATTTTCAATGACGGCCTAGGAACAGTGGGTTAACTGCCTGTTCAGGGGCAGAACGACAGATTTTGTACCTTGTCAGCTGGGGGATTTGAACTTGCAACCTTTCGGTTACTAGTCCAATGCTCTAACCACTAGGCTACCCTGCCGCCCCGGGATGGGGTATGGTGATGTCATTATGGGGTATGGTGATGTCATTATGGGGTATGGTGATGTCATTATGGGGTATTGGGATGTCATTATGGGGTATGGTGATGTCATTATGGGGTATGGTGATGTCATTATGGGGTATGGTGATGTCATTATGGGGTATGGTGATGTCATTATGGGGTATGGTGATGTCATTATGGGGTATTGTGATGTCATTATGGGGTATGGTGATGTCATTATGGGGTATTGGGATGTCATTATGGGGTATGGTGATGTCATTATGGGGTATGGTGATGTCATTATGGGGTATGGTGATGTCATTATGGGGTATTGGGATGTCATTATGGGGTATGGTGATGTCATTATGGGGTATGGTGATGTCATTATGGGGTATGGTGATGTCATTATGGGGTATTGGGATGTCATTATGGGGTATGGTGATGTCATTATGGGGTATGGTGATGTCATTATGGGGTATGGTGATGTCATTATGGGGTATGGTGATGTCATTATGGGGTATGGTGATGTCATTATGGGGTATGGTGATGTCATTATGGGGGTATGGTGATGTCATGATGGGGTATTGTGATGTCATTATGGGGTATTGTGATGTCATTATGGGGTATGGTGATGTCATTATGGGGTATTGTGATGTCATTATGGGGTATGGTGATGTCATTATGGGGTATGGTGATGTCATTATGGGGTATTGTGATGTCATTATGGGGGTATGGTGATGTCATGATGGGGTATTGTGATGTCATTATGGGGTATTGTGATGTCATTATGGGGTATTGGGATGTCATTATGGGGTATTGGGATGTCATTATGGGGTATAGGGATGTCATTATGGGGTATTGGGATGTCATTATGGGGTATTGTGATGTCATTATGGGATATTGTGATGTCATTATGGGGTATTGTGATGTCATTATGGGGTATTGTGATGTCATTATGGGGTATTGTGATGTCATTATGGGGTATTGTGATGTCATTATGGGGTATGGTGATGTCATTATGGGGTATGGTGATGCCATTATGGGGTATTGTGATGTCATTATGGGGTATGGTGATGTCATTATGGGGTATGGTGATGTCATTATGGGGGTATGGTGATGTCATGATGGGGTATTGTGATGTCATTATGGGGTATTGTGATGTCATTATGGGGTATTGTGATGTCATTATGGGGTATTGGGATGTCATTATGGGGTATTGGGATGTCATTATGGGGTATGGTGATGCCATTATGGGGTATTGTGATGTCATTATGGGGTATGGTGATGTCATTATGGGGTATGGTGATGTCATTATGGGGGTATGGTGATGTCATGATGGGGTATTGTGATGTCATTATGGGGTATTGTGATGTCATTATGGGGTATTGTGATGTCATTATGGGGTATTGGGATGTCATTATGGGGTATAGGGATGTCATTATGGGGTATTGTGATGTCATTATGGGGTATTGTGATGTCATTATGGGGTATTGTGATGTCATTATGGGGTATTGTGTGCAGATTAATGAGAAAAAAAAGAAATCAAGCGGGACAGATGCACCAAGTCTGGAACCAACAGGACCTTGAACAGCTTCCACCCCCAAGTCATAAGACTGATAAATAGTTAGTCCAGGGTGGCTATTTGGTTAACTATTTAACCATCTGCATTGACCCTTTTTGCACTAACTATTTTGACTCATCACATACGTTGCTGCTACTGTTTACTATATAGTGCATTCAGTAAGTATTCAGAATCCTTGACTTTTTCCACACTTTGTTACATTACAGCTTTACTCTAAAATTGAAGATTTTTTTTCTTCTCATCAATCTGCACACAATACCCCATAATGACATCACAATACCCCATAATGACATCACAATACCCCATATTGACAAAAGCAAAAACAATTTTTGTTGAATTTTTGCAAAGGTATATTTAAAAGTTGAAAAAATGAAATATCACATTTCCATAAGTACTCGGAGCCTTTACTCAGTACTTTGTTGAAGCACCTTTGGCAGCGATTACAGCCTCGAGTCTTGGCACACCATTCACTTGAAGAAGAAAGTAGAGCCGCACACTCCAGGAGCTCAGATGCAATAATTGAATAACCTAATAACCAACGTTTGGACAGACAAGCTGTCTTCATCAGGGTATAATGACAAACACTGTGGGGTCAATAGTTTATATCGTGTCAAAGGACACACACAGGTGTCTGTAATCATGTCCGGGTGTGGCCTGATATCATTGGTTCATTTACAGATATAAATAGAACATATCAAAAACATAAATGAATAGCACACGATCATAGATACAATATGGCTACATAGACCTACACACATTTACAATGAATAGCACACGATCATAGATACAATATGGCTACAAAAGCCTACAAACATTTACTATAGCAAAGTCACAATAATCACAAGAATGGCTTCAGATCAAAGTCTACGTTGAGACCGAAGGGAGCAAGGGGCTTTAAACTAAAGATCCAGGCAGCCTTTCGTTTTAACAAAAAATTGTTGAGGTCACCCCCTCTCCTAGGGAGGGTGATGTGTTCGATGCTGATATAACGTAGGGACGAAATCGAGTGGATCAATTCCAAAAAGTGGGCCGCAACTGGGTAAGTCGAGTTTTTGCACCTGGTGGTGCCATGTTGCTCAGAGATTCGTACTCTGAGCTCCTAGAGTGTGAGATTATAATTTTCTTTATCAGGTGTTCTACTCTGTTAGCCAGCACCTCTCCTAAACAGGTGTTCTACTCTGCTAGCCAGCACCTCTCCTAAACAGGTGTTCTACTCTGCTAGCCAGCACCTCTCCTGAACAGGTGTTCTACTCTGCTAGCCAGCACCTCTCCTGAACAGGTGTTCTACTCTGCTAGCCAGCACCTCTCCTGAACAGGTGTTCTACTCTGCTAGCCAGCACCTCTCCTGAACAGGTGTTCTACTCTGCTAGCCAGCACCTCTCCTGAACAGGTGTTCTACTCTGCTAGCCAGCACCTCTCCTAAACAGGTGTTCTACTCTGCTAGCCAGTACCTCTCCTAAACAGGTGTTCTACTCTGCTAGCCAGCACCTCTCCTAAACAGGTGTTCTACTCTGCTAGCCAGCGCCTCTCCTAAAGAGGTGTTCTACTCTGCTAGCCAGCACCTCTCCTGAACAGGTGTTCTACTCTGTTAGCCAGCACCTCTCCTAAACAGGTGTTCTACTCTGCTAGCCAGCACCTCTCCTAAACAGGTGTTCTACTCTGCTAGCCAGCACCTCTCCTAAACAGGTGTTCTACTCTGTTAGCCAGCACCTCTCCTAAACAGGTGTTCTACTCTGCTAGCCAGCACCTCTCCTAAACAGGTGTTCTACTCTGCTAGCCAGCACCTCTCCTAAACAGGTGTTCTACTCTGCTAGCCAGCACCTCTCCTAAACAGGTGTTCTACTCTGCTAGCCAGCACCTCTCCTGAACAGGTGTTCTACTCTGTTAGCCAGCACCTCTCCTAAACAGGTGTTCTACTCTGCTAGCCAGCACCTCTCCTAAACAGTTGTTCTACTCTGTTAGCCAGCACCTCTCCTGAACAGGTGTTCTACTCTGCTAGCCAGCACCTCTCCTGAACAGGTGTTTTACTCTTCTAGCCAGCACCTCTCCTAAACAGGTGTTCTACTCTGTTAGCCAGCACCTCTCCTAAACAGGTGTTCTACTCTGCTAGCCAGCACCTCTCCTAAACAGGTGTTCTACTCTGCTAGCCAGCGCCTCTCCTAAACAGGTGTTCTACTCTGTTAGCCAGCACCTCTCCTAAACAGGTGTTCTACTCTTCTAGCCAGCACCTCTCCTAAACAGGTGTTCTACTCTGCTAGCCAGCACCTCTCCTAAACAGGTGTTCTACTCTGCTAGCCAGCACCTCTCCTAAACAGGTGTTCTACTCTGCTAGCCAGCGCCTCTCCTAAACAGGTGTTCTACTCTGTTAGCCAGCACCTCTCCTAAACAGGTGTTCTACTCTGCTAGCCAGCACCTCTCATAAACAGGTGTTCTACTCTGCTAGCCAGCACCTCTCCTAAACAGGTGTTCTACTCTGTTAGCCAGCACCTCTCCTAAACAGGTGTTCTACTCTGTTAGCCAGCACCTCTCCTAAACAGGTGTTCTACTCTGCTAGCCAGCACCTCTCCTAAACAGGTGTTCTACTCTGCTAGCCAGCACCTCTCCTAAACAGGTGTTCTACTCTGCTAGCCAGCACCTCTCCTAAACAGGTGTTCTACTGTGCTAAGCCAGGTTTCATCAGACCAGTGAATCTGGTTTCTAATGGTCTGAGAGTCTTTAGGTACCTTTTGGCAAACTCCAAGCAGGCTGTCATGTGCCTTTTACTGAGGAGTGTCTTCTGTCTGTAAAATTGGTGGAGTTCTGCAGAGATGGTTGTCTTTCTGGAAGGCTCTCCCATCTTCACAGAGGAACACTAGAGCTCTGTCAGAGTGACCATAGTGTTCTTGGTCACCTCCCTGACCAAGGCCCTTCTCCCCCGTTTGCTCAGTTTGGCCAGGCGGCCAGCTCTAGGAATATTATTGGTGTTTCCAAACTTCTTTAATATAAGAATGATGGAGGCCACTGTGTTCTTGGGGACGTTCGATGCTGCAGACATTTTTTGGTACCCTTCCCCAGATCTATGCCTCAACACAATCCTGTCTCGCAGCTCTACGGACAATTACTTTGATCTCATGCCTTAGTTTTGATCTGACATGCACTGTCAACTTTGTGTCCTTAAATAGACCTTTCCAAATCATGTCCAATCATTTGAAAATACCACAGGTGGACTTCAATCAGATTGTTGAAACATCTCAAGGATTATGAATGGAAGCAGGATGCACCTGAGCTCAATTTCATAGAAAAGGGTCTGAAAATTATGTAAATAAGGTATTTCTGTTTTTATTTTTAATACATTTGCAAAAATGTCTCTCCTCCACTCTCTCCCCTCTCCCCTCTCTTCTCCTCCCCCCCTCTTCTCTTCTCCTCTCCTCTCCCCTCCCATACTCTCCCCCCTCTCTTCTCCTCCCCCCCCCCTCTCACCTCCTCTCTCCCCTCTCCCTCATCTCCTCGCTCCCCTCCTCTCCTATTTTCTCCCCTCTTCTCCTCCCCCCCTACTCCCCTCTCCACTCATCTCCCCCTCCCCTCTTCTCCTACTTCCCGTCTCCCCCTCCTCTCTTCTCCTCTCCCCTCCTCTCTTCTCCTCTCCTCTCCTCTCCTCCTCTCTTCTCCCCTCCTCTCCCCTCCTCTCTTCTCCTCTCCCCTCCTCTCCTCCTCTCTTCTCCTCTCCCCTCCTCTCTTCTCCTCTCCCCTCCTCTCTTCTCCTCTTCTCCTCTCTTCTCCTCTCCCCTCCTCTCTTCTCCTCTCCCCTCCTCTCCTCCTCTCTTCTCCTCTCCTCCTCTCTTCTCCTCTCCCCTCCTCTCCTCCTCTCTTCTCCTCTCTCCTCCTCTCCTACTCTCATCTCCTCTCCCCTCCTCTCCTCTCTTCTCCTCTCTCCTCCTCTCTTCTCCTTTCCCCTCCTCTCCTCCTCTCTTCTCATATGCCCTACTCTCCTCCCCCCTCCTCTCCTCCTCTCTTCTCCTCTCTCCTCCTCTCCTTCTCTCTTCTCCTCTCTCCTCCTCTCCTCCTCTCTTCTCCTCTCCCCTCCTCTCCTCCTCTCTTCTCCTCTCCCCTCCTCTCCTCCTCTCTTCTCCTCTCTCCTCCTCTCCTACTCTCATCTCCTCTCCCCTCCTCTCCTCTCCTCTCTTCTCCTCTCTCCTCCTCTCTTCTCCTTTCCCCTCCTCTCCTCCTCTCTTCTCATATGCCCTACTCTCCTCCCCCCTCCTCTCCTCCTCTCTTCTCCTCTCTCCTCCTCTCCTTCTCTCTTCTCCTCTCTCCTCCTCTCCTCCTCTCTTCTCCTCTCCCCTCCTCTCCTCTTATTTCCCCGTCTCCCCCCTGGCCCCAGAGTGCATTAGCCACTCAGTCTCCTCTTCCTGTTCCTGTTCCTGTGGTAAGCCACAGCCTCTCTATGGAGTTGTCGTTTTTACAGGTTGATTTAACACTAAGTCCTGCTGTTTGGTAATCTCGATATCACACAGCTCTATCAGTCGTTACACAGCGAGACATTTCTTTAGCAGATACATTAACCACTCAGAACACATATTGGCTCTTCCCAAACGCCTCCATATTCCCTATATAGTGCGCCACTTTTGACAAGGGCCCGTAGGGGGTGTTCATTTAAGCGAGCGCGCTCGCTCGCTCACACACACACACTAGGTAGCTCGAGTGTCCGAGAGGTACATTTCAGCAGGATGTATAATCAGCATTTAATAGACAGGATGAAACAACTCTGTGTGGTTCTAAAGGTGTGTGGATGAAACAACACCTCTGTGGGGTTCTAAAGGTGTGTGGATGAAACAACACCTCTGTGTGGTTCTAAAGGTGTGTGGATGAAACAACACCTCTGTGTGGTTCTAAAGGTGTGTGGATGAAACAACACCTCTGTGTGGTTCTAAAGGTGTGTGGATGAAACAACACCTCTGTGTGGTTCTAAAGGTGTGTGGATGAAACAATACCTCTGTGGGGTTCTAAAGGTGTGTGGATGAAACAACACCTCTGTGGGGTTCTAAAGGTGTGTGGATGAAACAACACATCTGTGGGGTTCTAAAGGTGTGTGGATTAAACAACACCTCTGTGGGGTTCCAAAGGTGTGTGGATGAAACAACACCTCTGTGGGGTTCTAAAGGTGTGTGGATGAAACAACACCTCTGTGTGGTTCTAAAGGTGTGTGGACTAAACAACACCTCTGTGGGGTTCTAAAGGTGTGTGGATGAAACAACACCTCTGTGGGGTTCTTAAGGTGTGTGGATGAAACAACACCTCTGTGGGGTTCTAAAGGTGTGTGGATGAAACAACACCTCTGTGGGGTTCTAAAGGTGTGTGGATGAAACAACACCTCTGTGTGGTTCTAAAGGTGTGTGGACTAAAGAACACCTCTGTGGGGTTCTAAAGGTGTGTGGACTAAACAACACCTCTGTGTGGTTCTAAAGGTGTGTGGACTAAACAACACCTCTGTGGGGTTCTAAAGGTGTGTGGATGAAACAACACCTCTGTGGGGTTCTAAAGGTGTGTGGACTAAACAACACCTCTGTGGGGTTCTAAAGGTGTGTGGATGAAACAACACCTCTGTGGGGTTCTAAAGGTGTGTGGACTAAACAACACCTCTGTGGGGTTCTAAAGGTGTGTAGATGAAACAACACCTCTGTGTGGTTCTAAAGGTGTGTGGATGAAACAACACCTCTGTGGGGTTCTAAAGGTGTGTGGATGAAACAACACCTCTGTGTGGTTCTAAAAGTGTGTGGATGAAACAACACCTCTGTGTGGTTCTAAAGATGTGTGGACTAAACAACACCTCTGTGGGGTTCTAAAGGTGTGTGGATGAAACAACACATCTGTGGGGTTCTAAAGGTGTGTGGATGAAACAACACCTCTGTGGGGTTCTAAAGGTGTGGATGAAACAACATGTGCGTGTGTGTGTGTGTACTGTACGTACATGCTTGAGTGTGTGTGTGTATCTAGGTTCCTTACCTTGAAGACATCTTGTGTATCATCCATGCAGTAGACTCTGATGTTATACTCTAGGGTAGAGCAGTATGAGTCAGAGAAGAGCACCAGGCGGAGACGCTTAGCTGCGGACATGTTTAGAGATTCTCCCACCAGAGAGAAACGACCCAACTGCTCCGAGAACACTCTGCACGTCTCTGCCTCCAACTGACAATAATACGGCTCCGAGATCAACTCCTCTCCCATCATCAAGACGTCCTGGGCATAGAGAGAGAGAGAGGTGTAAGGTTAGGGGCAGGGTGTGTGTGGTCGTGGGGTCATCGGCAGGGTGTGTGTGGTAGTGGGGTCAGGGTGCATGTGTGGACAGTGATAGAACTTTAACAATCAACTAAATAATTCAGACCACATGAAAGAGGACTCTAGTTTCCTGGCAACAAAACTGCTTCTGGAGAGAAAGAAGAACTAAGATGAGAGAAAGGAGAGATGTAACATCGAGTAAATATTGGATTAAAGAGATTTAGAGAGAGGGAGAGACAAGAGAAATGCGAAGAGAGTTGTCTGCTCCACCTGCCGAAACAGCTCAACTGACAGGACACGCTACAGCTCAACAGACTGATAGGACACGCTACAGCTCAACAGACTGATAGGACACGCTACAGCTCAACTGACTGATAGGACACGCTACAGCGCAACAGACTGATAGGACACGCTACAGCTCAACTGACTGATAGGACACGCTACAGCTCAACAGACTGATAGGACACGCTACAGCTCAACAGACTGACGGAACACGCTACAGCTCAACTGACTGATAGGACACGCTACAGCTCAACAGACTGATAGGACACGCTACAGCTTAACAGACTGACAGGACACGCTACAGCTCAACAGACTGATAGGACATGCTACAGCTCAACAGAGAGATAGGACATGCTACAGCTCAACAGACTGATAGGACATGCTACAGCTCAACAGAGTGACAGGACACGCTACAGCTCAACAGACTGATAGGACATGTTACAGCTCAACAGACTGATAGGACACGCTACAGCTCAACAGACTGATAGGACACGCTACAGCTCAACAGACTGATAGGACATGCTACAGCTCAACAGACTGATAGGACATGCTACAGCTCAACAGACTGACAGGACACGCTACAGCTCAACAGACTGATAGGACACGCTACAGCTCAACAGACTGATAGGACATGCTACAGCTCAACAGACTGATAGGACATGCTACAGCTCAACAGACTGACAGGACACGCTACAGCTCAACAGACTGATAGGACATGCTACAGCTCAACAGACTGATAGGACATGCTACAGCTCAACAGACTGACAGGACACGCTACAGCTCAACAGACTGATAGGACACGCTACAGCTCAACAGACTGATAGGACACGCTACAGCTCAACAGACTGACAGGACACGCTACAGCTCAACAGACTGACAGTGAAGAGGTGACTCCGGGATGCTGGCCTTCTCTGCAGAGTTCCTCTGTCCAGTGTCTGTATTATTTTACCAATCTTAATCTTTTCTTTTTATTGGCCATTCTGAGATGTGGCTTTTTCTTTGCAAATCTGCCTAGAAGGCCAGCATCCCGGAGTTTCCTCTCCACTGTTGACTTTGAGACTGGTGTTTTGCTGGTACTATTTAATGAAGCTGCCAGTTGAGGACAGTTGAGGACTCTGTTTCTCAAACTAGACACTAATGTACTTGTCCTCTTGCTCAGTTGTGCACCGGGGCCTCCCACTCCTCTTTCTATTCTGGTTAGAGCCAGTTTGTGCTGTTCTGTGAAGGGAGTAGTAGAGTCGTGGCCAAAAGTTTTGAGAATGACACAACTATTACTCTTCACAAAGTTTGCTGCTTCAGTGTCTTTACATATTTTTGTCAGATGTTACTATGGAATACTGAAGTATAATTACAAGCATTTCATAAGTGTCAAAGGCTTTTATTGACAATTACATGAAGTTGATGCAAAGAGTCAATATTTGCCGCGTTGACCCTTCTTTTTCAAGACCTCTGCAATCTGCCCTGACATGCTGTCAATTAACTTCTGGGCCACATCCTGACTGATGGCAGCCAATTCCTGCATAATCAATGCTCGGAGTTCGTCAGAATTTGTGGGTTTTTGTTTGAGGATTGGCCACAAGTTCTCAATGGGATTAAGGTCTCTGGAGTTTCCTGGCCATGGACCCAAAATATCAATGTTTTGTTCCCCGAGCCACTTAGTTATCACTTTTGCCTTATGGCAAGGTGCTCTATCATGCTGGAAAAGGCATTGTTCGTCACCAAACTGTTCCTGGATGGTTGTGGAGAAGTTGCTCTCGGAGGATGTGTTGGTAACATTCTTTATTCATGGCTGTGTTCTTAGGCAAAATTGTGAGTGAGCCCACTCCCTTGGCTGAGAAGCAACCCACACATTAATGGTCTCAGGATGCTTTACTGTTGGCATGACACAGGACTGATAGTAGCGCTCACCTTGTCTTCTCCGGACAAGCTTTTTTCCGGATGCCCCAAACAATCGGAAAGGGGATTCATCAGAGAAAATGACTTTACCCCAGTCCTCAGCAGTCCAATCCCTGTACCGTTTACAGAATATCAGTCTGTCCCTGATGTTTTTCCTGGAAAGAAGTGTCTTCTTTGCTGCCCTTCTTGACACCAGGCCATCCTCCAAAAGTCTTCACCTCAATGTGTGCAGATGCACTCACACCTGCCTGCTGCCATTCCTGAGCAAGTTCTGTACTGGTGGTGCCCCGATCCTGCGTCTGAATCAACTTTAGGAGACGGTCCTGGCGCTTGTTGGACTTTCTTGGGCGCCCTGAAGCCTTCTTCACAAAAATTGAACCGCTCTCCTTGAAGTTTTTGATGATCTGATAAATGGTTGATTTAGGTGCAATCTGACTGGCAGGAATATCCTTGCCTGTGAAGCCCTTTTTGTGCAAAGCAATGATGATGGCACGTGTTTCCTTGCAGGTAACCATGGTTAACAGAGGAAGAACAATGATTACAAGCACCACACTCCTTTTGAAGCTTCCTGTCTGTTATTCAAACTCAATCAGCATGACAGAGTGATCTCCAGCCTTGTCCTCGTAAACACTCACACCTGTGTTAACGCGAGAATCACTGACATGATGTCAGCTGGTCCTTTTGTGGCAGGGCTGAAATGCAGTGGAAATGTTTTTTCAGGATTCAGTTCATTTGCATGGCAAAGAGGGACTTTGCAATTAATTGCAATTCATCTGATCACTCTTCATAACATTCTGGAGCATATGCAAATTGACATCATACTAACTGAGGCAGCAGACTTTGTGAAAATGTCATTTTCAAAACTTTTGGCCACAACTGTACACGTCGTTGTACGAGATCTTCAGTTTCTTGACAATTTCTCACATGGAACAGCCTTCATTTCTCAGAACAAGTATAGACTGACGAGTTTCAGAAGAAAGTTCTTTGTTTCTGGCCATTTTGAGCCTGTAATCGAACCCACAAATGCTGATGCTCCAGATACTCAAGTATCTCAGTTTTTTTGTTTCATTAATCAGGACAACTGTTTTCAGCTGTGCTAACATAATTGCAAAATAGTTTTCTATTGATCAATTGAAAAATAGAAAATAGATTTGAGATTCTTCAAAGTACCCCACCCTTTGCCTTGAGGGCACAACATGAATGGGTGGCCACAGCACTCAAAGGAGTGATTGAAAAAGCTTCTTCTACTTTCCTCAGCTTAAAGGTATATTTCTCCACTCTGCTACCACGATAATACTTTCACCACCATACAGAGGGTAAACACAACTATTTCCTGTGACTGTGCCTCAAAACCGAATGTCTACCTGGCCCACCACTCCACCCTGGACCAGCCTTTATGATCAGGTCCACCTCTACAAGGCAGCAGTGCCCACCTTCGCCCGGACTCTAAAGGACATCGCCCTCAACAGAAGCCCCGACAACTCACACAGTAGCAACAGATCAACCAGCAAGACACTCTAACCAGACCTGCGGGACACTCTATCCAGACCTGCGGGACACTCCAACCAGACCTGCGGGACTCCCACCTCCCCACCCCTGGACCTAAACATAGAGGACCTACATCCAGACCACAGCACCACCAGCCAATCAATAATCCCTCAAACAGACCATGCACACACCTCATATAGGCCCCCTCGGATCAGACCTATGCCCCTCCAACCCACCCCATGCCCCCCACCCCCGCAAAGAGGGCCTCAACATGGAAATCACACATCCGCCCAGGCCGTGAGCAGGCAAACAGGCCCAACCCCCACTCTTACACTAGCCCAAGCCAATTGCATGTACCAGATGCTCAGCAGGCTCTGCTCACACTTACTGGTCTGAGGCCAAACCACACGACCAACAACATTGGACACTTTATGGAACACAAAGCCTTCATTATCTCATCCTGGAATATCCCAGGTCAGAGGTCATCTGCCTTTGGCCTAAAGAGCAGGAACCTGAACTTCACCAAAGAAATCAGAAATACAGACATTGTCATCAAACAAGAAACATGGTATAGAGGAGATGGACCCACTGGTTGCCCTCTAGGTTACAGAGAGGTGGTAGTCCCATTCACCAAACTGCCAGGTGTGAAACAGGGAAGGGACTCAGGGGGTATGCTAATTTGGTATAGAGCAGACCTAACTCACTCCATTAAATTAATAAAAACAGTAAAATTTCACATTTGGCTAGAAATTCAAAAGGAAATTATCTTAACAGAGAAAAATGTCCTCCTGTGTGCTACCCACTAGAATCCCCATACTTTAATGAAGACAGCTTCTTCATCCTAGAGGGGGAGATCAATCATTTCTAGGCCCAGGGACATGTACTAGTCTGTGGTGACATAAATGCCAGAACTGGAGAAGAATCTAACACCCTCAGCACACAGGGGAACAAACACCTACCTGGAGGTGACAGCATTCCCTCCCCCATATGCCACCCTACACACAACTATGACAACATAACCAACAAAAATGGGTCACAACTCCTGCAGTTATGTCGCACGCTGTGTATGTACATAGTCAATGGTAGGCTTCGAGGGGACTCCTATGGTAGGTACACCTATAGCTCATATATTGGCAGTAATACTGTAGACTACTTTATCACTGACCTCAAATCAGAGTCTCTCAGAGCGTTCACAGTCAGTCCACCGACACCCCTATCAGATCACTGTAAAATCACAGTCGACTTGAACAGAGCAATACTCAATAATGAGGCATCAAAGCCTAAGGAACTGAATAATATTAGGAAATGCTATAGATGGGTATATAACAAAGTATTGAGATAAACTTTTGTTATTGACCAAATACTTATTTTCCACCATAATTTGCAAATAAATTCATTTAAAATCCTACAATGTGATTTTCTGCATTTTTTTCTCCATTTTGTCTGTCATAGCTGAAGTGTACCTATGATAAAAATTACAGGCCTCTCTCATCTTTTTAAGTGGGAGAACTTGCACAATTGGTGGCTGACTAAATACTTTTTTGCCCCACTGTACATGATCAAATACACATTTTAGAATCAACTATTAAAGACTACCAGAACGCACTGGATTCTCCAATTACATCGAATGAACTACTGTACAAAATACAAACCCTCCAACCTAAAAAGGCCTGTGGTGTTGATGGTATCCTAAATTAAATGATTAAATATACAGACCACAAATTCCAATTGGCTTAATACTTAAACTCTTTAACTTCATGCGTAGCTCTGGCATCTTCCACAATATTTTGGAACCAAGGACTGATCACCGTAATCCACAAAGGTTGAGACAAATTTGACCACAATAATCTGTATTATCGTTAACAGCAAACTTGTACCTTTCCTCAGTGAAAACAATGTATTGAGCAAATGTCAAATTGGCTTTTTACAAAATTACCGTATGACAGACCACGTATTCACCCTGCACACCCTAAATGACGAAGAAAACAACAAAGGCAAAGTCTTCTCATGTTTTGTTGACTTCAAAAAAGCTTTTAACTCAATTTGGCATGAGGGTCTGCCATACAAATTGATGGAAAGGGGTGTTGGGGAAACAACATTTGACATTATAAAATCCATGTACACAAACAGCAAGTGTGGGGTTAAAATTGGCAAAAAACAAACACATTCCTTTCCACAGGGCTGTGGGGTGAGACATGGATGCATCTTGAGCCCCACACTCTTCAACATATATATCAACGAATTGGCGAGAGCACGAAAAACAGTCTGCAGCACTCGGCCTCACCCTTACTAGAATCTGAAGTGAAATGTCTACTGTTTGCTGATGATCTGGTGCTTCTGTCACCAACCAAGGAGGGGCTACAGCAGCACCTAGATCTTCTGCACAGATTCTGCCAGACCTGGGCCCTGCCAGACCTGGGCCCTGCCAGACCTGGGCGCTGACAGACCTGGGCGCTGACAGACCTGGGCCCTGCCAGACATGGGCCCTGCCAGACCTGGGCCCTGACAGACCTGGGCCTTGACAGTAAATCTCAGTAAGACCAAAATAATGGTGTTCCAAAAAAAGGTCCAGTCACCATGGCAACACAAATACAAATTCCATCTAGACACCGTTGCCCTAGAGCACACAAAAAAACAATACATATCTCGGCCTAAACATCATTGCCGAGTACCCATACTATCAGTATTAATCTCTCTCTTCCTGTCTGAGTACCCATACTATCAGTATTAATCCCTCTATTCCTGTCGGAGTACCCATACTATCAGTATTAATCCCTCTCTTTCTGTCTGTGTCTGAGTACCCATACTATCAGTATTCATCCCTCTCTTTCTGTCTGAGTACCCATACTATCAGTATTAATCCCTCTCTATCTGTCTGAGTACCCATACTATAAGTATTAATCCCTGCCTGCCTGCCTGCCTGCCTGCCTGCCTGCCTGCCTGCCTGCCTGCCTGTCTGTCTGTCTGTCTGTCTGTCTGTCTGTCTGTGTAACGGTTTTCTTGATGAGAAGGAGAGTCGGACCAAAATGCGGCGTGTAGATTGCGATCCATGTTTATTGTGACTATAGCAACACGAATCTAAATACAAACAGTGCAAAATAATAAACGTAATGAAAACCGAAACAGCCTAAACTGGTGCAAACTAACACTAAGGACAATCACCCACCAACACACAGTGAAACCCAGGCTACCTAAATATGGTTCCCAATCAGAGACAATGACTAACACCTGCCTCTGATTGAGAACCATATCAGGCCAGACATAGAAATAGACAAACAAGACATCCAACATAGAATGCCCACCCAGTTCACATCCTGACCAACACTAAAACAAGGAAAACACACACGAACGATGGTCAGAACGTGACAGTACCCCCCCTCCAAGGTGCGGACTCCGGACGCACAACTTAAACCTATGGGGGAGGGTGTGGGTGGGCATCTGTCCGCGGTGGCGGCTCTGGCGCTGGACGTGGACCCCACTCCATAACAGTTTTAGTCCACCTCCTTAGCGTCCCTAGATAGGTTACCCTCCTTAAAGACCGCTCGGGACAGAGGGGCAGCTCGGGACAGAGGTAGCTCGGGACTGATGGGTAGCTCAGCACTGAGAGGAAGCTCAGCACTGAGAGGAAGCTCAGCACTGAGAGGAAGCTCAGGCAGGTGGTTGGATCCGGCAGATCCTGGCTGGCTGGCGGTTCTGGAAGATCCTGGCTGACTGGCGGATCCGGAAGAGTCTGGTCGACTGGCGGATCTGGAAGAGTCTGGTCGACTGGCAGATCTGGAAGAGTCTGGTCGACTGGCAGATCTGGAAGAGTCTGGTCGACTGGCAGATCTGGAAGAGTCTGGTCGACTGGCAGATCTGGAAGAGTCTGGTCGACTGGCAGATCTGGAAGAGTCTGGTCGACTGGCAGATCTGGAAGAGTCTGGTCGACTGGCAGATCTGGAAGAGTCTGGTCGACTGGCAGATCTGGAAGAGTCTGGTCGACTGGCTGCTCTGGCTGCTCCATGCTGACTGGCTGCTCCATGATGACTGGCAGCTCTGGCTGCTCCATGCTGACTGGCTGCTCTAGCTGCTCCATGCTGACGGGCTGCTCCATGCTGACTGGCGGCCCTGGCTGCTCCATGCTGACTATCGGCCCTGGCTGCTCCATGCTGACTGGCGGCCCTGGCTGCTCCATGCTGACTGGCGGCCCTGGCTGCTCCATGCTGACTGGCGGCCCTGGCTGCTCCATACTGACTGGCGGCCCTGGCTGCTCCATGCTAACTGGCAGCTCTGGCGGCTCCATGCTAACTGGCAGCTCTGGCGGCTCCTTGCAGACTGGCAGCTTTGGCGGCATCCTGCAGAAAGGCAGCTCTGGCGGCTCCTTGCAGACTGGCAGCTCCTTGCAGACTGGCAGCTCTATGCAGACTGGCAGCTCCTTGCAGACTGGCAGCTCCTTGCAGACTGGCAGCTCCTTGCAGACTGGCAGCTCTATGCAGACTGGCAGCTCCTTGCAGACTGGCAGCTCTATGCAGACTGGCAGTTCTGAACAGGCGGGAGACTCCGGCAGCGCTGTAGAGAAGGAAGGCTCTAACAGCGCTAAACAGGCGGGAGACTCCGACAGCGCTGGAGAGGAGGAAGGCTCTGGCAGCGCTGGACAGGCGAGGCGCACTGTAGGCCTGATGCGTGGTGCTGGCACTGGTGGTACTGGGCCGAGGACACGCACAGGAAGCCTGGTGCGGGGAGCTGCTACCGGAGGGCTGGGGTGTGGAGGTGGTACTGGAAAAACCGGACCGTGCAGGCGCACTGGAGCTCTTGAGCACCGAGCCTGCCCAACCTTACCTGGTTGAATGCTCACGGTCGCCCTGCCAGTGCAGCGAGGTGGAATAGCCCGCACTGGGCTATGCAGGCGAACCGGAGACACCGAGCGCAAGGCTGGTGCCATGTAAGCCGGCCCAAGGAGACGCACTGGGGACCAGCTGCGTAGAGCCGGCTTCATGGCATTAGGCTCGACGCTCAATCTAGCCCGGCCGACACGCGGAGCTGGAATATACCGCACCGGGCTATGCACCCGCACTGGAGACACAGTGCGCACCACTGCATAACACGGTGCCTGTCCGGTCTCTCTAGCCCCCCGGTAAGCACAGGGAGTCTGCCCAGGTCTCCTACCTGACGTAGCCATACTCCCTGTTAGCCCCCCCCCAAGAAATTTTTGGGGCTGCCTCTCAGGCTTCCATCCGCTACGTCGTGCTGCCTCCTCATATCTGCGCCTCTCAGCTTTCGCCGCCTCCAGTTCTTCTTTGGGGCGGCGATATTCTCCTGGCTGAGCCCAGGGTCCTCTTCCTTCTAATTCGTCCTCCCATGTCCATACCTCCTCTTTGGGCTGCTCCTGTTGCCTCTTCTCCTGCTGCACCTTTGGGCGGCTACACTCCCCTGGTTTAGCCCAGGGTCCTCTCCCGTCGAGGATTTCCTCCCATGTCCAGAAATCCTTATTGCGCGTCTCCTCGCGCTGCTCCTGCCTGTTGACACGCTGCTTGGTCCTTTTGTGGTGGGTGATTCTGTAACGGTTTTCTTGATGAGAAGGAGAGTCGGACCAAAATGCGGCGTGTAGATTGCGATCCATGTTTATTGTGACTATAGCAACACGAATCTAAATACAAACAGTGCAAAATAATCAACGTAATGAAAACCGAAACAGCCTAAACTGGTGCAAACTAACACTAAGGACAATCACCCACCAACACACAGTGAAACCCAGGCTACCTAAATATGGTTCCCAATCAGAGACAATGACTAACACCTGCCTCTGATTGAGAACCATATCAGGCCAGACATAGAAATAGACAAACAAGACATCCAACATAGAATGCCCACCCAGTTCACGTCCTGACCAACACTAAAACAAGGAAAACACACACGAACGATGGTCAGAACGTGACAGTCTGTCTGTCTCTCTGTCTGTCAATTCAATTTCAATTGAATGTAAGGGCGACATTGTCATGGTAAACACATGTTATCATTGTCATGGTAAACACATGTTAACATTGTCATGGTAAACACATGTTAACATTGTCATGGGAAACACATGTTAACATTGGCATAGGAAACACATGTTAACATTGTCATGGGAAACACATGTTAACATTGTCATGGGAAACACATGTTAACATTGTCATAGGAAACACATGTTAACATTGTCATGGGAAACACATGTTAACATTGTCATGGGAAACACATGTTAACATTGTCATGGGAAACACATGTTAACATTGTCATAGGAAACACATATTAACATTGTCATAGGAAACACATGTTAACATTGTCATGGGAAACACATGTTAACATTGTCATGGTAAACACATGTTAACGTTGTCATGGGAAACACATGTTAACATTGTCATGGTAAACACATGTTAACATTGTCATGGGAAACACATGTTAACATTGTCATGGTAAACACATGTTAACGTTGTCATGGGAAACACATGTTAACATTGTCATGGTAAACACATGTTAACATTGTCATGGTAAACACATGTTAACGTTGTCATGGGAAACACATGTTAACATTGTCATGGTAAACACATGTTAACATTGTCATGGGAAACACATGTTAACATTGTCATGGGAAACACATGTTAACATTGTCATGGGAAACACATGTTAACATTGTCATGGGAAACACATGTTAACATTGTCATGGGAAACACATGTTAACATTGTCATGGGAAACACATGTTAACATTGTCATGGGAAACACATGTTAACATTGTCATGGTAAACACATGTTAACATTGTCATGGGAAACACATGTTAACATTGTCATGGTAAACACATGTTAACATTGCCATGGGAAACACATGTTAACATTGTCATGGGAAACACATGTTAACATTGTCATGGGAAACACATGTTAACATTGTCATGGGAAACACATGTTAACATTGTCATGGGAAACACATGTTAACATTGTCATGGTAAACACATGTTAACATTGCCATGGTAAACACATGTTAACATTGTCATGGTAAACACATGTTAACGTTGTCATGGTAAACACATGTTAACGTTGTCATGGGAAACACATGTTAACATTGTCATGGTAAACACATGTTAACGTTGTCATGGTAAACACATGTTAACATTGTCATGGGAAACACATGTTAACGTTGTCATGGGAACCACATGTTAACATTGTCATGGGAACCACATGTTAACATTGCCATGGTAAACACATGTTAACGTTGTCATGGTAAACACATGTTAACATTGTCATGGGAAACACATGTTAACATTGTCATGGTAAACACATGTTAACGTTGTCATGGGAAACACATGTTAACATTGTCATGGTAAACACATGTTAACATTGTCATGGTAAACACATGTTAACGTTGTCATGGGAAACACATGTTAACATTGTCATGGTAAACACATGTTAACATTGTCATGGGAAACACATGTTAACATTGTCATGGGAAACACATGTTAACATTGTCATGGTAAACACATGTTAACATTGTCATGGTAAACACATGTTAACATTGTCATGGTAAACACATGTTAACGTTGTCATGGGAAACACATGTTAACATTGTCATGGTAAACACATGTTAACATTGTCATGGTAAACACATGTTAACATTGTCATGGGAAACACATGTTAACATTGTCATGGTAAACACATGTTAACATTGCCAAAGCAAGTGAAGTGGATAACAAACGAATGGGAAATAAATAATAACATTTAAAAGTAAACATTAAACTCACAAAAGTTCCAAATGAATAAATACATTTCAAATGTCATTTTATGTCTATATACGGTGTTGTAGTGATGTGAAAATAGTTAAAGTACAAAAGGGAATATAAATATTCATAAATATGGGTTGTATTTACAATGATGTTTGTTCTTCACCGGTTGCCCTTCTCTCGTGGCAACAGGTCACAAATCTTGCTGCTGTGATGTCACACTGTGGTATTTCACCCAATAGATATGGGAGTTTATCAAAATTGGGTTTGTTTTCAAATTCTTCGTGGGTCTGTGTAATCAGTGGACAATGTGTGTCTCTAATATGGTCTTACATTTGGCAGGAGGTTAGCAAGTGCAGATCAGTTTCCACCTAATTTTGTGGGCAGTGAGCACATAGCCTGTCTTCTCTTCTCTCACTCTACCTCTCCTTCTCTCCCCCCTTCCCTCCCTCCCCATCTCTCTCTCTCTCTCTCTCCCTCCTTCCCATCTCTCTCTCTCTCTCTCCCTCCTTCCCATCTCTCTTCTCTCGCTCTACCTCTCTCTCTCTCCCTCCGTCCCCCTCCCCATCTCTCTTCTCTCGCTCTACCTCTCTCTCTCTCCCTCCCTCCTCCTCACCATCTCCCTCCCTCCCTCCCTCTCTCTCTCCCTCTCCCTCTCTCTCTCCCTCCCTCCCCCTCCCTCTTCCTCCCTATGCCTCTCTCACTCTACCTCTCTCTCTCTACCTCTCTCTCTCTACCTCTCTCTCTACCTCTCTTCCTCTCTCTGTCACTACTCTCTGACATACAATATTCCTAACCAGACACACAGACATTGAATTATTGATATGAAGGTGAGGGGAGGTTGGATCTCTGCACTGCTTTCTAATGTAGTCTACAGGGAGAGTAGAGAGGGGAACTGCTCTGTAGCCCAGGGGACAGTACTGTATAGATGGGTCTTTGTAATTGGTCCAGGGGGGGGGTTAAGGGGTTAAAAGAGGGTTTAAGAGGTACCAATCTTTGCAATATAAGTGACAGAAGAGACATTTGAATAAATAATTGAATACCTTTTGCAATAGTATGGTATACATTTGAATAACTGTGCATGATTGGTCTTTAATAAAGTTAAAAAAAAATAATGAAAAGTTTTGCTTACAGCACCTGGTATTCCCAGGCGGTCTCCCATCCAAGTACTAACCTGGCCCGACCCTGCTTAGTTTCCGAGATCAGGCGTGTTCAGTATGGTACGGCCACATAGCGAATGTTGTTTACCCCATTTTCTCCCCGAATTCCATCCTTTGCTCATCGCTGCAACTACCCGAATGGGCTCCGGAAAGGCGAAAGTCGAGTCATGCGTCCTCTGAAACATGACCTGCCAGGCCACACTACTATCGATATCAAATTGCTCGCTTAACCCGGAAGTCAGCCGCACCAATGTGATTAGGAGGAAACACTGTTAGACTGACAACGGAAATTAGCTTGCAGGCGCCCAGCCCTACCACAAGAAGTTTCTAGAGCGCGATGAGCAAAGGTAAGCCCCCTTGGTAAAATCCTCCCTTACCACAAGAAGTTTCTAGAGCGCGATGAGCAAAGGTAAGCCCCCTTGGTAAAATCCTCCCCTACCACAAGAAGTTTCTAGAGCGCGATGAGCAAAGGTAAGCCCCCTTGGTAAAATCCTCCCCTACCACAAGAAGTTTCTAGAGCGCGATGAGCAAAGGTAAGCCCCCTTGGTAAAATCCTCCCCTACCACAAGAAGTTTCTAGAGCGCGATGAGCAAAGGTAAGCCCCCTTGGTAAAATCCTCCCCTACCACTGTATGATGACAAGTGTGCACCTTCCTATGGGGTTCCCGGTCACGGCTGGCTGTGATTGGATGTTTTGTCAACACCAGGGATAGACACAGTAGCTCTGGGTTTAAATCCAGACCATTATCAGTTGAATCAGCTGTGTTAGTAGGGCTGGAACAAAAGCCTGCAAAAGGACTAAAATAAAATAACGTACTCTAGCTATAATCCAGATCCTCTCACGTGTGTGTGTGTGTGCGTGTGCGTGCATGTGCGTGTGTGTCTGTTCGTATGTGTGTGTAGGGTCATAGACGTTGACCAAATAGTCTCCTATAGTATTCCCATCACATTGTGTTGTTTCTCTGTTGTCTACAGTCATCTGTTCTCACCTCCCAGACGCCTTCGTAGTTCTGTTTCTTCAGCCTGATGGCCCAGTTCTCAGGACAGGCGTCAGAACAATGGTCCATGCTGAGAATTGTGGGCCGCGTCAGAACCACCCCCGGAGGACCACAGCTCACTATGGGACTCAGCAGGGTCTGGCAGCCCGCCAGGGGTAACCTGCATGGGTGGAGAGAGGAGGAGGAGTTATGAGGAGTAGGCAGAGGGTAGGAGGGGTTAGTTGACGGTAGGGGCAGAAGGGAGATGGGAGGAAGGGTTGGTAGGTGGGTAGTGGGGAAGGGTTAGGGTTAACTTCACACATCTAGATAATCTGAGGCAGGTTTACTTTAACATCACACATCTATATAATCTGACGCAGGTCTACTTTAACTTCACACATCTAGATAATCTGAGGCAGGTCTACTTTAACTTCACACATCTAGATAATCTGACGCAGGTCTAATTTAACATCACACATCTAGATAATCTGACGCAGGTCTAATTTAACTTCACACATCTAGATAATCTGACGCAGGTCTAATTTAACTTCACACATCTAGATAATCTGAGGCAGGTCTACTTTAGCATCACACATCTAGATAATCTGACGCAGGTCTAATTTAACATCACACATCTAGATAATCTGACGCAGGTCTAATTTAACATCACACATCTAGATAATCTGACGCAGGTCTAATTTAACTTCACACATCTAGATAATCTGAGGCAGGTCTACTTTAGCATCACACATCTAGATAATCTGACGCAGGTCTAATTTAACATCACACATCTAGATAATCTGACGCAGGTCTACTTTAACTTCACACATCTAGATAATCTGACGCAGGTCTACTTTAACTTCACACATCTAGATAATCTGACGCAGGTCTAATTTAACATCACACATCTAGATAATCTGACGCAGGTCTAATTTAACATCACACATCTAGATAATCTGACGCAGGTCTACTTTAACATCACACATCTAGATAATCTGACGCAGGTCTACTTTAACTTCACACATCTAGATAATCTGACGCAGGTCTACTTTAACTTCACACATCTAGATAATCTGACGCAGGTCTACTTTAACTTCACACATCTAGATAATCTGACGCAGGTCTAATTTAACATCACACATCTAGATAATCTGACGCAGGTCTACTTTACCATCACACATCTAGATAATCTGACGCAGGTCTCCTTTAACATCACACATCTAGATAATCTGCAGTAGCTAGCAGGTGGTAGAACCTTTACATCAGTGCAGCTGGTTAACTGGTACTGTCACTGTGAGCTGCATTGATCATTGTTTTTAACAAGGCCATGCAGTGTAAAAAATAAAGTATGTTATTAACATCTAGATGTATGATGGTAATAAACTACTGAGAATAAACTACAGTCTTACTCTATGGTAATAAACTACAGTCTTACTCTACGGTAATAAACTACAGTCTTACTCTACGGTAATAAACTACAGTCTTACTCTATGGTAATAAACTACAGTCTTACTCTACGGTAATAAACTACAGTCTTACTCTACGGTAATAAACTACAGTCTTACTCTATGGTAATAAACTACAGTCTTACTCTACGGTAATAAACTGCAGTCTTACTCTATGGTAATGAACTACAGTCTTACTCTACGGTAATAAATTACAGTCTTACTCTACGGTAATAAACTACAGTCTTACTCTATGGTAATAAACTACAGTCTTACTCTATGGTAATAAACTACAGTCTTACTCTATGGTAATAAACTACAGTCTTACTCTATGGTAATAAACTACAGTCTTACTCTACGGTAATAAACTACAGTCTTACTCTATGGTAATAAACTACAGTCTTACTCTATGGTAATAAACTAGTCTTACTCTATGGTAATAAACTACAGTCTTACTCTGTGGTAATAAACTAGTCTTACTCTATGGTAATAAACTACAGTCTTACTCTATGGTAATAAACTACAGTCTTACTCTATGGTAATAAACTACAGTCTTACTCTATGGCAATAAAGTCTTACTCTATGGTAATAAACTGCAGTCTTACTCTATGGTATAAACTACAGTCTTACTCTATGGTATAAACTACAGTCTTACTCTATGGTAATAAACTGCAGTCTTACTCTATGGTATAAACTACAGTCTTACTCTATGGTAATAAACTGCAGTCTTACTCTATGGTATAAACTACAGTCTTACTCTATGGCAATAAACTACAGTTTTACTCTATGGTAATAAACTACTGAGAATAAACTACAGTCTTACTTTATGGTAATAAACTACAGTCTTACTCTATGGTAATAAACTACAGACTTACTCTATGGCAATAAACTACAGTCTTACTCTATGGTAATAAACTACAGTCTTACTCTATGGTAATAAACTACAGTCTTACTCTATGGTAATAAACTACTGAGAATAAACTACAGTCTTACTCTATGGTAATAAACTACAGTCATACTCTATGGTAATAAACTACAGTCTTACTCTATGGTAATAAACTACAGTCTTACTCTATGCTAATAAACTACAGTCTTACTCTATGTAAGGGAATACCCCCCTGAATTGTACAAAAATGAATGGCAAGATATTGGCATTGGACAAACCATGTACACGATGTCCAATACCACCCAAAGCGGCGTTGATTCGTGCAAAGTATATGGCAAATGCCATATGGCAATTGCCAATTGTAACACCTCAAAAATCCAACAGGGGGCGAGTGCGCTCCACCTGGGTTTTTCATATTGGAAATGCAACCCAAGTCAACATCCAAAAGAAAAATTTTGAAAAAAGGATATTTTTTTCAAAAACTTTTCACCCCTTAAGAAAGTGCTTTCTGGACCGTTTTTCAAAATTCTTTCAATTTTTATATCAATTACACATGTATAAGAACTTTATCAACATACTTTAGTCATACTTTATTATCATTTTTTTTTTTTTTTTTACTAGTGCATAAGGCATATGTTTTCTCCATTTGGAATATGATTTCATAGGAAGTCAAAAGTCAAAAGTCAAAAATGTCAAAATTTGGTAAAAAACTTCACACATCCTTAAAAAAGTGCTTTCTGGACCGTTTTTCAAAATTCTTTCGAATTTTGTGTCAATTACACACGTATAAGAACTGTATCAACATACTTTATTCGTATTTTATTATCATAATTTTTTTTTTTTTTTTTTACTTGTGCATAAGGCATATGTTTTGTCCATTTGCAATATGATTTAATAGGATGTCAAAAGTCGAAAATTTGATTTTTTTTTTAAACTTTAAAAACTAAAAAAAGTGCTTTCTGGACCGTTTTTCGAAATTGTTTCGATTTTAAGACAATTAATCATGTGTAAGAAGTGTATGAATATACTTTTGTAAAATGTTATTATCACAATTGTATTTTTTTTACTTGTGCATAAGGAATATGATTTGTCCATTTGCAATATGATTTCATAGGAAGTCAAAAGTCAAAGTCAAAAGTCAATTTTTTGGGGGGCCAAAATTGACTGAACTGATGAACTCGGGACGGCCGGGCAGTGATAGTTGTTCATTTCCATCACTCGTTGTGTTGATTTCATCATGTCCATTTGCAATATGTTTTTTCACTATAGAATCATATTGCAAATGCGCGTGCAACTGGTAACCGGGAAAAAAAAAATTATGATTTCATTATGTCCATTTGTTTATGTTTCCTTACTTTTTCAAAGTCACTGTGCATTTGCAATATGTTTTACCATCACGAATTTGTCATGCTCAAAATTCAAACTATACTTTGCTCAAACTATACCTTTGTCAACTTGTATTATCATAATTTTTTTTTGTTTTACTTGTGCATAAGGCATATGTTTTGTCCATTTGCAATATGATGTCATAGGAAGTCAAAAGTCAAAGTCAAAAGTAACGATTTTCCTCCGTGCAACTGGTGATCTGAAATGTGCAACTGGTGATCTGAAATGTGCAACTGGTGATCTGAAATGTGCAACTGGTAACCCCAAAAAAAATAATTTGATTCTATGTTTCCTTACTTTTTCAAAGTCACTGTGCATTTGAAATATGTTTTAATGGGCAGGTACCATCACGAATTTGTCATGCTATAAAAATCCTGCAGGAATGTGAAATTGACTGGCCCGATGAACTCGGGATGGCTTTGCAGTGATTCTGGGTCATCTCAATCGCTCGTTTGGGTTGATTTCAGAATGTCGCTTTTGGTGATGTTTTTTCACTATAGAATCATATTGCAAATGCACGTGCAACTGGTCACCCAAAAAAAACATGTTTTGATTTTTTTTGTTTATGTTTCCTTACTTTTTCAAAGTCACTGTGCATTTGCAATATGTTTTTTCACTATAGAATCATATTGCAAATGCACGTGCAACTGGTCACCCCCCAAAAAATTTTTTAGATTTTTTTTGTTTATGTTTCCTTACTTTTTCAAAGTCACTGTGCATTTGCAATATGTTTTTTCACTATAGAATCATATTGCAAATGCACGTGCAACTGGTCATCCCCCCAAAAAAATTAGATTTTTTTTGTTTATTTTTCCTTACTTTTTCAAAGTCACTGTGCATTTGCAATATGTTTTTTCACTATAGAATCATATTGCAAATGCACATGCAACTGGTCACCCAAAAATAAAAAAATGTTGTTTATGTTTCCTTACATTTCAAAGTCACTGTGCATTTGCAATATGTTTTTTCACTATAGAATCATATTGCAAATGCACGTGCAACTGGTCATCCCCCCAAAAAAAATTTAGATTTTTTTTGTTTATTTTTCCTTACTTTTTCAAAGTCACTGTGCATTTGCAATATGTTTTTTCACTATAGAATCATATTGCAAATGCACATGCAACTGGTCATCCCCCCCAAAAAAATTTAGATTTTTTTTGTTTATGTTTCCTTACTTTTTCAAAGTCACTGTGCATTTGCAATATGTTTTTTCACTATAGAATCATATTGCAAATGCACGTGCAACTGGTCACCCCAAAAAAAAAAAGTTTGATTTTTTTTGTTTATGTTTCCTTACTTTTTCAAAGTCACTGTGCATTTGCAATATGTTTTAATGGGCAGGTACCATCACGAATTTGTCATGCTATAAAAATCCTGCAGGAATGTGAAATTGACTGGCCCGATGAACTCGGGATGGCTTTGCAGTGATTCTGGGTCATCTCAATCGCTCGTTTGGGTTGATTTCAGAATGTCGCATTTGGTGATGTTTTTTCACTATAGAATCATATTGCAAATGCACGTGCAACTGGTCACCCAAAAAAAAAAAAATTTGATTTTTTTTGTTTATGTTTCCTTACTTTTTCAAAGTCACTGTGCATTTGCAATATGTTTCAATGGGCCGGCACCATCACGAATTGGTCATGCTATAAAAATCCTGCAGGAATGTGAAATTGACTGGCCCGATGAACTCGGGATGGCTTTGCAGTGATTCTGGTTCATCTCAATCGCTCGTTAGGGTTGATTTCAGAATGTCGCTTTTGGTGATGGTACCTCACTGTTTAAACATATTGCCAATGTACAAGAGTCAAGTGGACAAGAGTCCATCAGTCAATTAGATATCATTCTGACACCAAACTGATACAAACTGACACCAAACCCACTTTTTCCAACTCGTTTAGTAGCCAACTATTACATACTTCAGAGCTGGCCCAAAATTCACAACGCCTTGGGTTCAAACCATAAAAAAACCATAAAACACGTAGTTACGTTCTAGCTGCGGGTCCATTTCTTATGTTATGTGTTGGCCTAGCTGAGGCGACCCCGAATCCCAAGTTTCGGCTCGATAGGTCAGTTGGTGTCCGAGAAAAACCCTAATTGGTGATGGAAATCCACTATTTTCCATGACTTGCTACGGGGTCCTTGAACGAGCTATCGGACAGAAACGTCGGGGTCCGTCTCTATGGGCCGAGCCGGTTTCAATGCACCTAGCCTTGCGTCTCTGAGACTTTTCTAAACGTCGTCATTTTCGTGATGGTCAAAATGAATTGAAGGTATTGCAAATGTACGAGGCTGTTTCTCGGTCCGAGAACCTTCTAGAGCCACGTAACTCACCACGCACCATCGACCGGAGGTCTAGAACAGGTTTCTAAATTTTCGGAACTCTAGGTCTGACGGTTCTTTTTTAGCTCGAACAAAGCTAACTATTGCAGCCACTGTCTGTCCCTACGCACCCCAATACGTCCCTCCATTCAAGTTATGTTTTAGTGTGATTTTCTTTTCCTTTGAATTTTTTGGGGAAAAATTACTGATTTACAGTTCATGGGGGTTGCCTAATCACACATATGAAGTTTTGGACAGATCTGACTTTTTTAACCCTTCGAAACAGCCCCTGAGACACCAATTATGGCACTTCCGGTTGGCACAGGAAGCTACAAATCAACACATATCCTCATTGGGGTATGCTGTTACAGAATCCTGAGTTTTAAGTCCTTACGTTAAGAATTGACTGATTTACACAGGGTTGAATGCACTATGTCTGTCAAACTGCAGGCAGGGTATGGGTAAACACTTTTAGGGGCATTTTAACCACTTCCGGTTGGTCCAGGAAGCTCAGAATCAACACAGGTAGACCTCATAGTGGCCTGATGGACTGGTACCGAAGACAGGTTCATACGGCATTCATAACCCATATAGACTTCAGGTTGAAATTAGGGGTGCAGGCAATGTATTCCTATGGGGAGAGATGACACTGTAATCTGTGAGATCAAAAAACACTGTTTTACTGTTAAGGGTTAATGCCACATGGTCAAGGTTAGGCTTGCACGGATCGGGAGGACCTTAGGAACATTCACGTGGTGGAATTTTTCTTCTCACCTAAACGGTTCTCTCACTGTCACTCAAAAGCAAATGACATTGTGGGGCAGGCTTCATTTTGGGCCTACTTTTCTAATGGTCGTTGCGCTTAGACCGAGCGAGCTACGGTCAAGCGGGATAGCTCGTTGAACTCAGCACAGTCAGGAGACTATGGTGATGCCATTTTTTGTGTTGATTTCAGAATGCCATTTTGGTGATGGTCCCTCTCCGTTTAAACATATTGCAAATGCACAAAAGTCAACTAGCAAGTCAGTGTCCACCAGTCATTTAGATGTCATTATGACACCAAACGGATATCAATTGACACCAAACCCACTTTTTCCTACTCATTTAGAAGCCAACTATCACATATGTCAGAGCAGGCCCATAATTCACAGCGCCTTCGGTTTAAAACATAATAAAAAGGTAAAACACATAGTTACGTTCTAGCTGCGGGTCCAGTTCGGACATTATGTGAAGGCCTATGTGAGGCGACCCCGAATCCCGAGTTTCGGCTCGATAGGTCATTTGGTGTCCGAGAAAAACCCTAATTGGTGCTGAAAATCCACTTTTTTCCATGCCTTGCTACGGGGTCCTTGAACGAGCTATCGGACAGACACGTCGGGGTCCGTCTCTATGGGCCGAGCCGGTTTCAATGCACCTAGCCTTGCGTCTCTGAGACTTTTCTAAACGTCGTCATTTTCGTAATGGTCAAAATGAATTGAAGGTATTGCAAATGTACGAGGCTGTTTCTCGGTCCGAGAACCGTCTAGAGCCACGTAACTCACCACGCACCATCGACCGGAGGTCTAGAACAGGTTTCTAAAGTTTCGGAACTCTAGGTCTGACGGTTCTTTTTTAGCTCCAACAAAGCTAACTATTGCAGCCACTGTCTGTCTCTACGCACCCCAATACGTCCCTCCATCCAAGTTGTGTTTTAGTGTGATTTTTTTTTCCTTTGATTTTTTTGGGGAAAAATGACTGATTTACAGTTCATGGGGGTTCCCTAATCACACATATGAAATTTTGGAGAGATCAGACTTTTTTAACCCTTCGAAACAGCCCCTGAGACACCAATTATGGCACTTCCGGTTGGCACAGGAAGCTACAAATCAACACATATCCTCATTGGGGTATGCTGTTACAGAATCCTGAGTTTTAAGTCCTTACGTTAAGAGCTGACTGATTTACACAGGGTTGAATGCACTATGTCTGTCAAACTGCAGGCAGGGTATGGGTAAACACTTTTAGGGGCATTTTAACCACTTCCGGTTGGTCCAGGAAGCTCAGAATCAACACAGGTAGACCTCATAGTGGCCTGATGGACTGGTACCGAAGACAGGTTCATACGGCATTCATAACCCATATAGACTTCAGGTTGAAATTAGGGGTGCAGGCAATGTATTCCTATGGGGAGAGATGACACTGTAATCGGTGAGATCAAAAAACACTGTTTTACTGTTAAGGGTTAATGCCACATGGTCAAGGTTAGGCTTGCACGGATCGGGAGGACCTTAGGAACATTCACGTGGTGGAATTTTTCTTCTCACCTAAACGGTTCTCTCACTGTCACTCAAAAGCAAATGACATTGTGGGGCAGGCTTCATTTTGGGCCTACTTTTCTAATGGTCGTTGCGCTTAGACCGAGCGAGCTACGGTCAAGCGGGATAGCTCGTTGAACTCAGCACAGTCAGGAGACTATGGTGATGCCATTTTTTGTGTTGATTTCAGAATGCCATTTTGGTGATGGTCCCTCTCCGTTTAAACATATTGCAAATGCACAAAAGTCAACTAGCAAGTCAGTGTCCATCAGTCAATTAGATGTCATTATGACACCAAACCCACTTTTTCCTACTCATTTAGAAGCCAACTATCACATATGTCAGAGCAGTCCCATTATTCACAGCGCCTTTAGTTTAAAACATAATAAAAAGGTAAAACACATAGTTACGTTCTAGCTGCGGGTCCAGTTCGGACATTATGTGAAGTCCTATGTGAGGCGACCCCGAATCCCGAGTTTCGGCTCGATAGGTCATTTGGCGTCCGAGAAAAACCCTAATTGGTGCTGAAAATCCACTTTTTTCCATGCCTTCCTACGGGGTCCTTGAACGAGCTATCGGACAGAAACGTTGGGGTCCGTCTCTATGGGCCGAGCCGGTTTCAATGCACCTAGCCTTGCGTCTCTGAGACTTTTCTAAACGTCGTCATTTTTGTAATGGTCAAAATGAATTGAAGGTATTGCAAATGTACGAGGCTGTTTCTCGGTCCGAGAACCGTCTAGAGCCACGTAACTCACCACGCACCATCGACCGGAGGTCTAGAACAGGTTTCTAAAGTTTCGGAACTCTAGGTCTGACGGTTCTTTTTTAGCTCCAACAAAGCTAACTATTGCAGCCACTGTCTGTCTCTACGCACCCCAATACGTCCCTCCATCCAAGGTGTGTTTTAGTGTGATTTTTTTTTTCTTTGATTTTTTTGGGGAAAAATGACTGATTTACAGTTCATGGGGGTTGCCTAATCACATATATGAAGTTTTGGACAGATCTGACTTTTTTAACCCTTCGAAACAGCCCCTGAGACACCATTTAAGGCACTTCCGGTTGGCACAGGAAGCTATAATTCACCACATATCCTCATTGGGGTATGCTTTTACAGAATCCTGAGTTTTAAGTCTTTACGTTAACAACTGAGTTATTTACGGAGGGTTTAGTATATGTGTGTTATTTCAGAAAATCATAGAAAATCACAGAAATCTCGCAGAGCTCCGCAGCACACTTTAAAAAGATTCGTATGAACACCCTGCAACTGGATCTGTAACCGTTGAAAAAAAAAAACGCCTATTTGTGACCATCGCCAAGTTGTCATTGTTCCGTTTCTCTTAAATGACGATAGATAAATGGCTGGTTCTTTTTTTATTGACACCGGAGGCTCCTTGACTTTGACCTGAAGTGGAAAAATAATTTCTCTATTTCCATTTAGGACCTTTAATCCCAGAAAAACGGCCATAACTCAAAAACCGTCGAGGCCTAGACGCCATCTTGTTCGGGGCCAACTGCCCATTATGCCAAACCTACGCTCACCAAGTTTCGGCTTCGAAATATTTTCCGTTTTCGAGATAAGGCCCCGTCGTGATTCGTGATGTTTTGCCAAATTGCCATATGATTCCGTATGCCCTCTTGTGGGAAATTCCGGGATAGCGGAAAAACGGTCAAAAACTTGTTTATTTTATAAAACGGAAACCGAATGTCCGACAAAGTTCATTTGATGACTTCCCGGTAGGTCTGGCCCTACCGCACGGCCCGACGCCGACCGCGAATTTTACAAACGATTTCGGACGTCTAGTAAGGGACCGTACATTTGCAATATGGACTTTCTCACTGATCATACACGAAATGCCGAAATGTTCCCTTAAGGTATGGTAATAAACTACTGAGAATAAACTACAGAATAAACTACTAACAGGCTGTGTGTGTGTGTGTGTGTGTGTGTGTGTGTGTGTGTGTGTGTGTGTGCATGTTTTGCTGGGTTTTGTGGACAGGGAGGCAGATGGGATCACACACACACACACACACACACACACACACACACACACACACACACACACACACACACACACACAAACACACACACACACACACACACACACACACACAGCCTGTTAGTTAAAGTTAAAGAGCCCACCTTAAATCTTCTTTCCTCTGAGCGGTGAGATATATCTCATAGATCTTTCCCCTGGGGATGGCCTCTGGAGGGATCAGCAGGCTGATGCCTAAACAACAACACCACAGAAGAAGAAGAATGAATCAAAACACAAATAACACCACCACAGAAGAAGACAGAGAGAGAGAGAGAGAGAGAGGCTCATTTGTTGTGTCTGAACGGTGCTTTTGTAATTCCACAAAGGAGGCAAGCCGGAGGACCGACAGGACGGATGAGGATAACACACAGGCACACGCGCATGCGCACACGCACACGCCTGACAGAAGAGAACGAATACCTCAGAGAACAGTTGAAGTGAAGGATTCTCATCACGTAGTTCTCCACTAAAACATGTGTCTCCTGTTCTACAGGAAGATAAACAACATGTGTCTGCTGTTCTACAGGAAGATAAACAACATGTGTCTCCTGTTCTACAGGAAGATAAACAACATGTGTCTCCTGTTCTACAGGAAGATAAACAACATGTGTCTGCTGTTCTACAGGAAGATAAACAACATGTGTCTGCTGTTCTACAGGAAGATAAACAACATGTGTCTCCTGTTCTACAGGAAGATAAACAACATGTGTCTCCTATTCTACAGGAAGATAAACAACATGTGTCTCCTATTCTACAGCTAGACTACTACAGGAAGATAAACAACAGGTGTCTCCTGTTCTACAGGAAGATAAACAACATGTGTCTCCTGTTCTACAGGAAGATAAACAACGTGTCTCCTGTTCTACAGGAAGATAAACAACATGTGTCTCCTGTTCTACAGGAAGATAAACAACATGTGTCTCCTGTTCTACAGGAAGATAAACAACATGTGTCTCCTGTTCTACAGGAAGATAAACAACATGTGTCTCCTGTTCTACAGGAAGATAAACAACATGTGTCTCCTATTCTACAGCTAGACTACTACAGGAAGATAAACAACATGTGTCTCCTGTTCTACAGGAAGATAAACAACATGTGTCTCCTATTCTACAGGAAGATAAACAACATGTGTCTCCTGTTCTACAGGAAGATAAACAACATGTGTCTCCTATTCTACAGGAAGATAAACAACATGTGTCTCCTGTTCTACAGGAAGATAAACAACATGTGTCTCCTGTTCTACAGGAAGATAAACAACATGTGTCTCCTGTTCTACAGGAAGATAAACAACATGTGTCTCCTGTTCTACAGGAAGATAAACAACATGTGTCTCCTGTTCTACAGGAAGATAAACAACATGTGTCTCCTATTCTACAGCTAGACTACTACAGGAAGACATCTGGTTAAATGCAACATGCATGTCTCATGCACTTTCATGGAAGCAAATGTGTGTTTGTAATTATATATTCATATCTCACATATACAATATCTAAATGTTTGCATGACCAGAATGAGGATATCTCTCCTTCTCTGTGTGTGTGTGTGTGCTCATGTGTGTGTGTGTGTGTGAGTCTGTGTGTGCGTGTTTGCTTGTCTAGCGCCAAGTGAGAAGATTAGTGTCAAGGGTTTGAGTTAATCCATGCATACAATATGTGACAGCATATACACAGAGAGAGAAAGAGAAAAGAGAGAGACAGAGAGAGAGATAAAGGAGAGAGAAAGGAGAGCGAGTGAAAGGAGAAAGAGAGAGAAAAGAGAGAAAGGAAGGATAGAGACAGAGAGAAAAATGAGAGGGAGAGAGGGGGGAAAGGAGCGAGAGGGGGGAGAGAGAAAGGAGAGAGAGCGAGAGAGCGAGAGGGGGAGAGAAAGGAGAGAGAGTAAGTGAGATAAAAGAGAAAGAGAGACAGAGAGAGGAAGGAGAGAGACAGAGAGATACATGAGAGAGAGAGAAAAGGGAGAGAGAGTGAGAAAGGAGAGAGAGAGACAGAGAGTATGAGAAAAGAAAGGGAGAGGGAAAGATCATTATCTCTCTCCAGATACTACTGAATGATCTGACCAACAGAAACACTGTTGTCACTTATATAACTAACTACTGAATAGTGGAGAGGAGGAGAGACAAGAAGAGAAGACAGAGAGGATTCCAGACTTTCTGATGTTCTATATTACCAGACCATCAAGACTTTACCTGCGTCAGTCATCTATGACTAGCAGCAGTGATGTCATTAACGACGAAGGTTCCATTTGAGGTCATTTGGTCTAAAGTCGTTTCCTGGAAGTCTTACGTCTCTCTCTCTCTCTCTCTCTCTGTGTTCCGTCCTGCTACAGATCTCTATCTGTTTGACCTGTAGTTACTGGCCGTGTTCAGATATAGCTCATCTAAAAAAATGTTTTTTTAAACTTCAGTTGTTTAAAAAAAAAATAGAACAGTGCTTTCCAAATGAATCCATATGAATGTGACTGAGGAGTGACGTCTCCTATAATAATACTATGTGTATATTTGTAGCTGACATTTTAAATGTTGCTGTGGAAGTTTTTTTCATCTTGGCAGTTTGAATAAGAAGTCCCAGTCAGTGGTGATGACGCATGGTTTCTGGGTAATCATCAACGTGGCCCGAAGCTAATCTGCTTTCTCACTCTCTATGCATGCATCCCAAATTGCACACTAACCCCTAAATAGTGCACTACTTTTAGCCATAGGGCTCTGGTCAAAGGTAGTGCACTATACAGGGAATAGGTTTCCGTTTGTGATGCGACCCATGTTTCTAGGTAACCATCACCATGGCCTGAAGATAACCTGCAGTGCTTTCTCCCTCTCCATACGAGACACTAATGTAGACACTCATACAGACTGAGTTCCAAACGGCACCCTATTCATTACGTAGTGCACTACTTTTATCCAGGGCCCATGTGGAAATAGGGTGCATTAACCAGGGCCCATAGGGAATAGGATGCATTTGGGATTCAGTCACAGCCTTCAACATGACCCTATGCTGCTGGTGTCCCTCTCCTTTCCCTGGCCTTTCTGCAAACCTTCATGCAGACAGGCAGACAGGCAGACGGGCAGGCAGACAGACAGACAGGCAGGCAGGCAGACAGACAGACAGACAGACAGACAGACAGGCAGGCAGGCAGGCAGGCAGGCAGGCAGGCAGACAGACAGACAGACGGGCAGACAGGCAGACAGGCAGACGGGCAGACGGGCAGACGGGCAGACGGGCAGACAGGCAGACAGGCAGACCGGTAGGCAGGCAGATATTCTATCAGTCCGTGGCAACATGATGAAGTCTCTGGCCTGTAAGAGAGACTAATTACTCTGAATTAACTCAGTGGCCCTGGAGTGGGTTGAGCTGTAGTGGACAGAGATGACCCTATCAGTTTACTGGGCTGGACTGACTACATGGCTAAGGCACATATGGATTGGCTGAAGACCGTGTATGTGTTGCTAAACTAGAAAAGAAGTCCACACAGACTCACACAGACCCATTGCCATAATGATGCCGTTTTTTCTTCAAATATCTACCGTAGCAGTCAAAAGTTTGGACACACCTACTCATTCAAGGGTTTTTCCTTAATTTTGACTATTTTCTACATTGTGGAATAATAGTGAAGACATCAAAACTATGAAATAACACATATGGAATCATGTAGTAGTGTTAAACAAATCAAAATATATTTTATATTTGAGATTCTTCAAAGTAGCCACCCTTTGCCTTGATGACAACTTTGCACACTCTTGGCATTCTCTCAACCAACTCCATGAGGTAGTCACCTGGAATGCATTTCAATTAACAGGTGTGCCTTGTTAAAAGTTAATTTGTGGAATTTCTTTCCTAAATGCGTTTGAGCCAATCAGTTGTGTTGTGACAAGGTATGGCTCTCTTCTGTATACCACCCCTATTTGGTAAAAGATCAAGTCCATATCATGGTAAGAACAGCTCAAATAAGAAAAGAGAAGCGACAGTCCGTCATTACTTTAAGACATGAAGGTCAGTCAATCCGGAAAATTACAAGAACTTTGAAAGTTTCTTCAAGTGCAGCTGCAAAAATCATTAAATGCTATGATGAAACTGGCTCTTATGAGGACCGCCACAGGAAAGGAAGACCCAGAGTTACCTCTGCTGCAGAGGATAAGTTCATTAGAGTTACCAATAGACATATCTCAAGTAACAGACACATCTCAACATCAACTGTTCAGAGGAGACTGCGTGAATCAGGCCTTCATGGTCGAATGGCTGCAAAGAAACCACAACTAAAGGACTCCAATAAGAAGAAGAGACTTGATTGGGCCAAGAAACATGAGCAATGGACTTTAGACCAGTGGAAATCTGTCCTTTGGTCTGATGAGTCCAAATTTGAGAATTTTGGCTCCAACCGCCGTGTCTTTGCGAGACGCAGAGTAGGTGAACGGATGTTCTCCACATGTCGGGTTCCCACCGTGAAGCATGGAGGAGGTGCTGTGGGGATGTTTTGCTGGTGACACATGCTACCACAGCATTCTGCATCGATACGCCATCCCATCTGGTTTGCGCTTATTGGGAATATAATTTGTTTTTCAACAGGATAATGACCCAACACACCTCCAGGCTGTGTAAGGGCTATTTGACCAAGGAGAGTGATGGAGTCCTGCATCAGATGACCTGGCCTCCACAATCACCCTACCTCAACCCAATTGAGATGGTTTGGGATGAGTTTGACCGCAGTGAAGGAAAATCAGAAAACAAGTGCTCAGCATATGTGGGAACTCCTTAAAGACTGTTGGAAAAGCATTCCTCATGATGCTGATTGAGAGAACGCCAAGAATGTGCAAAGCTGTCATCAAGGCAAAAGGTGGCAACTTTGAAGAATCTAAAATCTAAAATATATTTTGATTTGTTTAACACTTTCTGTTACTACATGATTCCATATGTGTTATTTCATAGTTTTGACGTCTTCACTACTTTTCTACAATGTAGAAAATAGTAAAAAATTAAGATAAACCCTGGAATGAGAAGGTGTGTCCAAACCTTTGACTGGTACCTTACGTTTTCAATCAATAAACCCATCAACCAATCAGCTCTTACCTGTGTTGGGGATGGTGAGTCTACCCCCCAGGAAGTTGAATGTCCCATACGAGGTGTTAGCCACGTCCCGCGGCAACGTCTTGAAGTACGTCTGATTGGACAGCCGGGTCATAAACTCCGCAGGGTCAGAGGTCATCTTCCCGTTGTGTAAGGTGTGGTGCGACCCGTTGGGTAGGGGGTCCAGGAGCGGACCGTTGGTCATTGAGAACTTAGCGGTGCCGGTGTGTGTGGTGCCGTCGTGACGTGAGTGCAGGGTTCCTTGGTAGCTGGTGGTCGTGGTGGTTAGGTCAGGCTGGATGGTAAGCAGATGGGAGTTCTCTAAAACAGATCAGAGACCAGGAGTGAACAACAGCAGCAAGGGACACACACACCGTCACAGCACAACAGGAAACTACCTCATCTTTAACACTCACACACACACACCCCCACACACACACACACCCACACACACACACACACACACACACACACACACACACACACACACACACACACACACACACACACACACACAGAGGAAGAGAAAAAAGAGAGAGGGAAACATAAAGTCCCAGAGACAGAAGCACACAAACACAGAATGCTGTTATAATTAAGACACAACTCAGATTCAGAGGAGGTTTAGCAGGCAGAGTCTAGAAAGGCTTCCATGGTGACTCAGAGGAGGTTTAGCAGGTAGAGTCTAGAAAGGCTTCTATGGTAACTCAGAGGAGGCTTCCATGGTGACTCAGAGGAGATTTAGCAGGCAGAGTCTAGAAAGGCTTCCATGGTGACTCAGAGGAGATTTAGCAGGTAGAGTATAGAAAGGCTTCCATAGTGACTCAGAGGAGATTTAGCAGGCAGAGTCTAGAAAGGCTTCCATGGTGACTCAGAGGAGATTTAGCAGGTAGAGTATAGAAAGGCTTCCATGGTGACTCAGAGGAGATTTAGCAGGTAGAGTATAGAAAGGCTTCCATGGTGACTCAGAGGAGGTTTAGCAGGTAGAGTATAGAAAGGCTTCCATAGTGACTCAGAGGAGGTTTAGCAGGCAGAGTCTAGAAAGGCTTCCATGGTGACTCAGAGGAGGTTTAGCAGGTAGAGTCTAGAAAGGCTTCCATGGTAACTCAGAGGAGGCTTCCATAGTGACTCAGAGGAGATTTAGCAGGTAGAGTATAGAAAGGCTTCCATAGTGACTCAGAGGAGGTTTAGCAGGCAGAGTCTAGAAAGGCTTCCATGGTGACTCAGAGGAGATTTAGCAGGCAGAGTCTAGAAAGGCTTCCATGGTAAATCAGAGGAGGTTTAGCAGGTAGAGTCTAGAAAGGCTTCCATGGTGACTCAGCGGAGGTGTAGAAGGCAGAGTTTAAAAAGCTTCCATGGCGACTCAGGGGAGGTTTCCATGGCGACTCAGAGGAGGTATAGCAGGCAGAGTTTAAAAAGAGGAGAGGAGCAACAAGTCAACACACACACAATTTCTATGTTAGTAGATATACTGTACTGTACAGACAGATGACTGTAGACAACAGAGAAACAACACAATGTGATGGGAATACTATAGGAGACTATTTGGTCAATGTATATGACCCTACACACACATACGAACACACACACACACACACACACACACACACACACACACACACACACACACACACACACACACACACACACACACACACACACACACACACACACACACAACAATAACAAACACAACAAAAATGCTGAGTAGAATAGGTAACACAAGGGGCAGTAGATTAGTATGGTGAGACTAGATGACACAAGGGACAGTAGATAGTATGGTGAGACTAGATGGCACAAGGGACAGTAGATTAGTATGGTGAGACTAGATAACACAAGGGACAGTAGATTAGTATGGTGAGACTAGATAACACAAGGGACAGTAGATTAGTATGGTGAGACTAGAGAACACAAGGGACAGTAGATTAGTATGGTGAGACTAGATAACACAAGGGACAGTAGATGATAATGGTGAGACTAGGTAACACAAGGGACAGTTGACACATTGGGTGTACAGTATAGGTTGAATGAAGGACAGTACAGACTGACAGATTGACGGAGGGATGGAAGGAAGGGTAGAAAATAAAACAAAGAGCATTGTCCTACTGCTGCGGGGACCAGGGCCGGGGCGGGGGCCAGGGGGGCGGGGGGCCCGGTGCCGAGGTGCCCACACACCTGGCTTGCTAGGCTTGATGCCCATAGGCTGGAAGCCCGTGGTCAGGATGGACGAGTCCGCTACGTCAGCGTCCAGACCCTCCTTCTTACGGCGGTAGACCAGGACCACCACGATGAGGATGAGGGTCAGACAGAGAGCTACGGCTACAATACCCACATACAGGGCCACATCCTCAACTCCACTGGCAGCTAGAGAGAGAGAGAGAGAGAGAGAGAGAGAGATGGTTAGTGTCAGAGGGAGGGGCACAGCAATCGTGCCAACGTACAGAGCCATGTCCTCACTCACAGCTAGAGAAAGAAAGAGAGAGAGCAGGGTGAAGGGAGAAAGAGAGAGAGAGAGCAGGGTGAAGGGAGAAAGAGAGAGAGCAGGGTGAAGGGAGAACGGGAGAGAGAGAGCAGGGTGAAGGGAGAAAGAGAGAGAGCAGGGTGAAGGGAGAAAGAGAGAGAGCAGGGTGAAGGGAGAAAGCGAGAGAGAGAGCAGGGTGAAGGGAGAAAGAGAGAGAGTGAGCAGGGTGAAGGGAGAAAGAGAGGGAGAGAGGAATGGTGGGATGCAAAAAATAGACAATTTAACTGTCGGAATTGACCTAGGTCTGTCAAACAGTAAGTACTACACCAGCTAGAATTAGGTTCCCATCTGATCCTCAACCAGCTTTAGAACTCCCATCTGGTCCTCAACCAGTTAGAACTCTGTTCCCATCTGGTCCTCAACCAGTTAGAACTCTGTTCCCATCGGATCCTCCAACCAGTTAGAACTCTGTTCCCATCTGATCCCATCTGGTCCTCAACCAATTAGAACTCTGTTCCCATCTGATCCTCAACCAGTTAGAACTCTGTTCCCACCTGATCCTCCAACCAGTTAGAACTCTGTTCCCACCTGATCCTCAACCAGTTAGAACTATGTTCCCATCTGATCCTCCAACCAGTTAGAACTCTGTTCCCATCTGGTCCTCCAACCAGTTAGAAGTCTGTTCCCATCTGTTCCCATCTGATCCTCCAACCAGTTAGAACTCTGTTCCCATCTGGTCCTCAACCAGTTAGAACTATGTTCCCATCTGATCCTCCAACCAGTTAGAACTCTGTTCCCATCTGATCCTCAACCAGTTAGAACTCTGTTCCCATCTGATCCCATCTGATCCTCAACCAGTTAGAACTCTGTTCCCATCTGGTCCTCAACCAGTTAGAACTCTGTTCCCATCTGATCCTCAACCAGTTAGAACTCTTTTCCCATCTGATCCTCCAACCAGTTAGAACTCTGTTCCCATCTGATCCTCCAACCAGTTAGAACTCTGTTCCCATCTGATCCTCTACCAGTTAGAACTCTGTTCCCATCTGATCCTCTACCAGTTAGAACTCTGTTCCCATCTGATCCTCAACCAGTTAGAACTCTGTTCCCATCTGATCCTCCAACCAGTTAGAACTCTCTTCCCATCTGATCCTCCAACCAGTTAGAACTCTGTTCCCATCTGATACTCAACCAGTTAGAACTCTGTTCCCATCTGATCCTCCAACCAATCAATAGATTCCTCAGCAGCACTACACATCACCATAAAGCTATTGCTTAGGAAGAAGACACAAACACACTCTTCAGACCAACAAACACAAACACACACACACCCACACCAGAGGAGAGCGGTGGAGGAGATAAATGGAAGATTGAGTAACCTATTGACTCTGTAAGTCCCACCGACAGTGTGTGTGTAGGGAGACAGAGATTGTGCGTGTGTGTGAGCGTTTGTGTTCTAATCAGCAGAGTAGCAGGGATAAGGGATTGGCTACGGCTGTCTCCTGGGCTGGTTGGGTTTGGGTGGCGGAGGTGGGAGCTAAGCCCCATCGACAATGGTGTGTGTGTGTTTGCATGCGTATTTGTGTGTCTGTGTCTGTGTGTGTGTTCATGTGTGCCTGTGTGTCTGTTTGTATGTGTGTGTGTGTGTGTGTTTGCGTGCGCGTTTGTGTTTCTGTGTGTGTGTTCGTGTGTGTGTGTGTGTGTGTGTGTGTGGTTTTATGTGGTTGTGTGGGTGGGAGTTGTGCCACCTAAGTCTTCGGCTGGGAGGGAGACATGAAGGGAAACATGGAGGGAAACATGGAGGGAAACATGAAGGGAAACATGGAGGGAAACATGGAGGGAAACATGGAGGGAAACGTGGAGGGATATAGTCAGAGGGAAACATGGAGGGATATAGTCAGAGGGTAACATGGAGGGAAACATGGAGGGAAACATGAAGGGAAACATGGAGGGAAACATGGAGGGAAACATGGAGGGAAACATGGTGGGAAACATGGAGGGATATAGTCAGAGGGAAACATGGAGGGAAACATGAAGGGAAACATGGAGGGAAACATGAAGGGAAACATGGAGGGATAAAGTCAGAGGGAAACATGGAGGGATATAGTCAGAGGGTAACATGGAGGGAAACATGGAGGGAAACATGGAGGGAAACATGAAGGGAAACATGGAGGGAAACATGGCGGGAAACATGGAGGGAAACATGAAGGGATATAGTCAGAGGGAAACATGGAGGGAAACATGGAGGGAAACATGGAGGGAAACATGAAGGGATATAGTCAGAGGGAAACATGGAGGGAAATAGTCAGAGGGAAACATGGAGGGAAATAGTCAGAGGGAAACATGGAGGGAAACATGGAGGGAAACATGGAGGGAAACATGAAGGGAAACATGGAGGGAAACATGGCGGGAAACATGGAGGGAAACATGAAGGGATATAGTCAGAGGGAAACATGGAGGGAAATAGTCAGAGGGAACCATGGAGGGAAACATGGAGGGAAATAGTCAGAGGGAAACATGGAGGGAAACATGAAGGGAAACATGAAGGGAAACATGGAGGGAAACATGAAGGGAAACATTGAGGGAAACATGAAGGGAAACATGGAGGGAAACATGGAGGGAAACATGGAGGGAAACATGAAGGGAAACATGGAGGGAAACATGAAGGGAAACATGGAGGGAAACATGGAGGGAAACATGAAGGGAAACATGGAGGGAAACATGAAGGGATATAGTCAGAGGAAAACATGGAGGGAAATAGTCAGAGGGAAACATGGAGGGAAACATGGAGGGAAACATGGAGGGAAACATGAAGGGAAACATGGAGGGAAACATGGAGGGAAACATGGAGGGAACATGGAGGGAAACATGGAGGGATATAGTCAGAGGGAAACATGGAGGGATATAGTCAGAGGGTAACATGGAGGGAAACATGGAGGGAAACATGAAGGGAAACATGGACGGAAACATGGAGGGAAACATGGAGGGAAACATGGTGGGAAACATGGAGGGATATAGTCAGAGGGAAACATGGAGGGAAACATGAAGGGAAACATGGAGGGAAACATGAAGGGAAACATGGAGGGAAACATGCAGGGAAACATGAAGGGAAACATGGAGGGAAACATGGAGGGAAACATGGTGGGAAACATGGTGGGAAACATGGAGGGATATAGTCAGAGGGAAACATGGAGGGAAACATGAAGGGAAACATGGAGGGAAACATGAAGGGAAACATGGAGGGAAACATGAAGGGAAACATGGAGGGAAACATGGAGGGAAACATGGAGGGAAACATGGAGGGAAACATGGAGGGATATAGTCAGAGGGAAACATGGAGGGAAACCTAACATACACAATGATAGAGACCTAACACTCAGACATACTGATAGGGACCTAACAGACACACTGATAGGGAACCATACACGGCCAAACAAAGAAACAGAAAAACTAGAATGCCCACGCAAATCACACCCCAACCTAACCAAATAGAGAAATAAAAAGGCTCTCTAAGGTCAGGGCGTGACACATAGATTGTGGATTCCATCAATGTAAATGGCTGCATCATTTCTAATCCCCCATATATATATATGGTGTGTGTGTGTCAATTTTATATATAGTTATATTTATATTTGTATATGTATTTATATTTATATATTTATATTTAGATTTATATATGTATTTATATT